>NC_056750.1:828987518-829162518 GCF_019279795.1 Protopterus annectens | reverse complement strand
AGCTTCAGTGTAGTTACCACTAACAACTGGGGGTGAGGCTTGGAATGCATTTATACCTTCACCTTGGATTGCATAGTTGCCTTGGTGAAGTTTTTTAGACTAACTTCACACTTTGTGAGTTCTGGTGTTAGTGCCAGCTTAAAGATGATTGATTTGTGGTCAGATTTAACTAATGAGGGTCTGACAGTTGCAGCAGTGCATCTGTTTGTCATGTTAATGAGGACCATATCTAGTATGTTTGTTCCTCTTGTTAGGGTATGAACAATTTGTTCCAGGGCATTTGAGTTAATAAAATCAAGGAACTTTTGTGCTACTGTGTTAAGGCTAGAGTAGGTTTCCCAGTTAATGGTGTGATAATTGAAATCCCCCATAACCCGAGTGTTCGGGAATATTTGGATTGACTCCAGTTTGGTCAAGTAGGTTTCGTACACATCATGACCCACTGAGGGAGATCTATAACTGGCTATGACTTGAATGGGGAGTAACCTGAACTTAAAGTAACTCCATGGAGTTGTCCTGTCAAACTAGACAAGAAGTGAATTTATCTCTAATATATTTAGAAATTCCACCTCCTTTGGTTCTCACACATTCCTTTTTGTGGTCTAAAGGTGTGGAAGGCATTGTAGCCTTGCAAGGCCGGGATATATTCTCTGAAGCCTTGAACCAAGTTTCTGTGACTGCACAGACATCTACACCTTTCAGTGATAGAAGTGCTTCCAGAGTGTGCAGTTTTTGGTTTAACATTTAGTAGCATGACCCTTATTTTATTATGATTGGCAAATTTCATGCCAGTAAGTTTGTTTTCATGACCTTGCCTAAAAAAGGCACTATGATGGAGGCAAGAGCCTTTGCCAGCAGCCGAAAGCCTAATGGTGCCAGGAGGAAATGGTCTTTGGCAAAGTAGTGAGGTTTGTTGACCATGATTTCCCGGGCTGACAGAAACTGGATCCCTTTTAAATGACACCAAAATCTAAGCCAATCATTGAAATCAATCATTTTTTTGTTTATACTGTGGCATTATTCTAGGTGAAGGTAATATACTGCTCAAGGTTAGGGACATACCTGCCTGGGCACATACCCAGAGAGCTCAGTCATGTCTCTCTTCATATAGTACATGATGTACTCCAACATAAACTGTATAACAGAGATATAATGGTACTTGTTGCTGAGAGACCTGAGTGCACGTGTGATCTGATGAATCTTGGCACTGGACAGGCAGCTGACTGTGACTTTTTCCTTGTCCACCCTGGTGAGTGGGACATCCATGTATCTCACTATGAAGTCTCCAATGACAAGAAAATGCGTTTTTTGAGTGTTATGCCTTTTAGGCTTGGTAGGTGAGACACTGGTAGTACTATGTGTCGCAGTTGCTGTGGGAACTCTGTTAGTTGAAGGAGTCTTGTGTTTTGGTGGTCTCTAGTGTTTCAGTAAGTGTTTTGAGAGACGCTCCATGTATGTTGATTTTTGTGTTTGATGCATACTGTGTGTATGAGTAGTGGTACTATGTGCATAAGTAGTGGTGGGTGGGTTGACACCCTCTTCAGTGTTGCTTCTGTTTTGAGTGCGAGACAGCAGGGATTCAAGATTCTCGGTGTTGATTCGTCTCTCACACTGTACTAGCGGGAGATATTAGTAGAGGGTTGTCAGAGTCGATGAGGCAATTGCTACACTGCCTCAGGAAACCCAAGTCAACTAGGTTGGCAGGAGAAACAAGGGTAGTCCAACTATCCATAATTCTATGTTGAGGAACTGTTATCACAAGGGATGGGTTCAGGACTGCTCAAGGAGGTGCTCAGTGGATGGATATTTCTGACATTTTTTTTTTTTGGTGGTGGTTTAATAGGTCACAGCTTACTAGCAGTGTTTCTCTGACCATAAAAGTACTAAGGATGAGGCCTGCACTAATGAGCTACAGCTGTATCTAAGGGGACAATTGTTGAATGTATGTGTCCAGCTTTGGTGCACAATTGCATGGCAGTGCACGATGCTGCGTGACGCTCAAACAAGAAGAAACCTGCTCAAATGCAGGGCTTAAATATGAGAAGCTAAACACTTGAAAATACTTTGAAAAGGTTCAAAAGGACCAATGAGGATGCTTACTCCAAGCCTCGAATAACCACCAAACAGGTTCCAATAAGCACACTTCTGTCACTGAAATACAGAAGGGTTCTTTCCAATCAAAGATGGCCTGGGAAATGTACTCAGAAGAAATAGCTACTACAAATAGACCCAGATGCAGCAAATTTGTATCTGGACTATGCTACACCTACCCTAGTTTCAGTGGGAAACATTGGAGAATGTTTAACACAGCAGAAAAATAGCAGTGACACACTAAAAAAAAACATTTTTAAACAGCAGAAAAACAGCAAGGAGACTCTAAAGAACGTTTTACACAGCAAACAAATCAGTTATTTTAACAGTGATTGGTGGGAAAACCAGAATCAGTAGAACAGATTGCTTTGCAACAGTGAAAGGTACCGGCAAATACTTAACAAACAGTGAAAATAGCAAAAAAGGCTTTGTAGACAATGAAAATATCAATTAGATATGATTTAACAGGCACAATAAGGCAGACAATTGCAGTACAATAGTGCAGTTTAGTACAAAGTATTTAAATACAGTATTAAAATAGTTGGCAGACAAAAAGTGCAGTAAATAGTATAATTAACAAAAAAGGCAATTTGTGGTTTTTGGGAAGCTCAGAAGCTACTGGTTGGCTGGTATCTAAGCTAAAAGTTGTGGCTGGTAGCCCAACTCAGTTCAGCTCGGTAACTTTGATACCTTTTGCATTTGTAAAGGTCACATATCCAACTCTCTCAAGTGACATAAGTTCTGAGGTTGGAGCTGTCTTTCTAGTCATTTCAATCAAGACAGCAGGCAGCAAAATCTTTTATTGCAATACACAGTTTAAATGTCTCCCATAGTTCATATCTGTCAACATCTGGCCTGTGAAAAGCTGGTGTGGGAGCTGCTGCCCATATATTTTTCATTGGTCCAGATGGCTGCAGCCAACACCATTGCCAGCACTTGGCTGTGACAGTGACCACTAAGACATGCTGTTGAACTATCGCTGCTGATTGCCTAGCAAAGCTCCTTTCTTGTCCTCAGTCTACCATGGCATTCACTGCAAGGCCACATGGTCATGTAACACTTTTGCTTTACACGTGTATGAACTGTTCTGCCATCTTGATCTCCTGCATATTCCATGTGATTTATTTACATATCGGCTTTCTCATTTACATGTTATTATGAATTCATTTAAATGTGCTACATATCACAAAGCTTCAGCCATTGTTCCTCCACATTACCAGTGTCTTTGAATTGTCTGCATTTAACACATGGTCATTTATTCTCATTCCACACACATGGCCATTTATTCTCATTCCACACATGGCCATTTATTATCATTCCACACACGGTGGTGGTGCTGTGGTAGTGTTGTCGCCTCACAGTAAGATGCTGTCTGGTTCGATTCTCGGCTAGAGCGTCTTCTGCATGGAGACATGCGTGAATGGGCGTACCTTCGTTGAAGGTTGTGCATCAGGGCTGGTAACTCGGCACGTAAAAATCAACTACCAATCATTAGCAGACCGGAGTTCCGCTGTGGCGACGCCTAACCGGGAAAAGCCAAAAGAGACAACAACATGGCCATTTATTATCATTCCACACATGGCCATTTATTATCATTCTACACACATGGCCATTTATTATCATTCTACACACATGGCCATTTATTATCATTCCAGATGGCCATTTAGTCTCATTCCACACATGACCATTTATTCTCATTCCACAAATGATTTATTCTCATTCCACACATGGCCATTTATTCTCATTCCACACATGGACATTTATTATCATTCTGGATGGCCATTTAGTCTCATTCCACACATGACCATTTATTCTCATTCCACACATGGCCATTTATTCTCATTCCACACATGATCATTTAATCTCATTCCACACATAACGTTTTATTTTCATTCCACACATGACCATTTATTCTCATTCCACACATGGCCATTTATTCTCATTCCACACATGGCCATTTATTATTATTCCAGATGGCCATTTAGTCTCATTCCACACATGACCATTTATTCTCATTCCACACATGGCCATTTATTCTCATTCCACACATGATCATTTAATCTCATTCCACACATAACGTTTTATTTTCATTCCACACATGGCCATTTATTCTCATTCCACACATGGCCATTTATTATTATTCCACACACGATCATTTATTCTCATTCCACACATAACGCTTTATTTTCATTCCACACATGGCCATTTATTCTAATTCCGCACATAATGTTTTATTTTCATTCCATACATGACCATTTATTGTCATTCCACACATGATCATTTATTATCATTCCACACATGACCATTTATTCTCATTCCACACATGGCCATTTATTATCATTCCACCCATGATCATTTATTCTCATTCCACACAAAACGTTTTATTTTCATTCCACACATGACCATTTATTGTCATTCCACACATGACCATTTATTCTCATTCCACACATGGCCATTTATTATCATTCCACACATGATCATGTATTCTCATTCCACACATAACGTTTTATTTTCATTCCACACATGACCATTTATTGTCATTCCACACATGACCATTAATTATCATTCCACACATGATCATTTATTCTCATTCCACACATAACATTTTATTTTCATTCCACACATGACCATTTATTGTCATTCCACACATGACCATTTATTATCATTCCACACATGACCATTTATTCTCATTCCACACATGGCCATTTATTATCATTCCACACATGGCCATTTCTTCTCATTCCATGCATGACCATTTATTGTCATTCCACACATGGCCATTTATTATCATTCCACACATGATCATTTATTCTCATTCCACACATGGTCATTTCTTCTCATTCCACACATGACCATTTATTCTCATTCCACACATGGCCATTTATTATCATTCCACACATGAACATTTACTCTCATTCTACACATAATGTTTTATTTTCCTTCCACACATGACCATTTATTCTCATTCCACACATGATCATTTATTCTCATTCCACACATAATGTTTTATTTTCATTCCACACATGGCCATTTATTCTCATTCCACACATGGCCATTTATTCTCATTCCACACATAACATTTTATTTTCATTCCACACATGATCATTTATTCTCATTCCACACATGGCGTTTTATTCTCATTCCACAAATGACCTTTACTCTCATTCCACACATGATCATTTATTCTCATTCTACACATAACGTTTTATTTTCATTCCACACATGACCATTTATTCTCATTCCACACATGGCATTTTATTCTCATTCCACAAATGGCCTTTTACTCTCATTCCACACATGATCATTTATTATCATTCCACACATGATCATTTATTCTCATTCCACACATAACATTTTATTTTCATTCCACACATGACCATTTATTGTCATTCCACACATGACCATTTATTATCATTCCACACATGACCATTTATTCTCATTCCACACATGGCCATTTATTATCATTCCACACATGGCCATTTCTTCTCATTCCATACATGACCATTTATTCTCATTCCACACATGGCCATTTATTATCATTCCACACAAGATCATTTATTCTCATTCCACACATGGCCATTTATTATCATTCCACACATGATCATTTATTCTCATTCCACACATAACGATTTATTTTCATTCCACACATGACCATTTATTCTCATTCCACACATGATCATTTATTCTCATTCTACACATAACATTTTATTTTCATTCCACACATGGCCGTTTATTCTCATTCCACACATGGCCATTTATTCTCATTCCACACATAATGTTTTATTTTCATTCCACACATGATCATTTATTCTCATTCCACACATGGCGTTTTATTCTCATTCCACAAATGGCCTTTTACTCTCATTCCACACATGATCATTTATTCTCATTCCACACATAATGTTTTATTTTCATTCCACACATGACCATTTATTCTCATTCCACACATGGCGTTTTATTCTCATTCCACAAATGGCCTTTTACTCTCATTCCACACATGATCATTTATTCTCATTCCACACATAACGTTTTATTTTCATTCCACACATGACCATTTATTCTCATTCACACATGACCATTTATTCTCATTCCACACATGACCATTTACTCTCATTCCACACATGACCATTTATTCTCATTCCAGACATGGCCAATTATTCTCATTCCACACATGGCTATTTATTCTCATTCCACACATGATCATTTAGCATCATTCCACACACATGGCCATTTATTCACATTCCACACATGATCATTAATCATGGCCATTTATTCTCATTCCACACATGATCATTTATTATCATTCCACACACATGGTCATTTATTCTCATTCCACACATAATGTTTTATTTTCATTCCACACATGACCATTTATTGTCATTCCACACATGACCATTTATTATCATTCCACACATGATTATTTATTCACATTCCACACATGGCCTTTTACTTGCATTCCACACATGACCATGTATTCTTATTCCACACATGGGTTTTATTCTCATTCCACACATGGCCTTTTACTCTCATTCCACACATGACCATTTATTCTCATTCCAGACATGGCCAATTATTCTCATTCCACACATGATCATTTATTATCATTCCACACACATGGCCATTTATTCACATTCCACACATGATCATTTATCATGGCCATTTATTCTCATTCCACACATGACCATTTATTATCATTCCACACACATGGCCATTTATTCTCATTCAACACATGGCCTTTTACTCGCATTCCACAGATGACCATTTATTCTCATTCCACAAATGGCATTTTATTCTCATTCCACACATGGCCTTTTACTCTCATTCCACACATGACCATTTATTCTCATTCCAGACATAGCCAATTATTCTCATTCCACACATGACCATTTATTCTCATTCCACACATGGCCATTTATTATCATTCCACACACATGGCCATTTATTCACATTCCACACATGGCCATTTATTCTCATTCCACACATGATAATTTATTATCATTCCACACACATGACCATTTATTCTCATTCCACACATGATCATTTATCATGGCCATTTATTCTCATTCCATACATGATCATTTATCATGACCATTTATTATCATTCCACACACACGGCCATTTATTCTCATTCCACACATGATCATTTATCATGGCCATTTATTCTCATTCCACACATGGCCATTTATTATCATTCCACATGTGGCCATTTATTCTCATTCCTCACATGATCATTTATTCTCATTCCACACATGGCGTTTTATTCTCATCATCAAATGGCCTTTTACTCTCATTCCACACATGACCATTTATTCTCATTCCAGACATGGTCAATTATTATCATTCCACACATGGCCATTTATTATCATTCCACACATGGCCATGTATTCTCATTTCACACATGGCCATTTATTATCATTCCACACATGGCCATTTATTCCCATTCTACACATGGCCATTTATTCTCATTCCACACATGACCATTTATTCCCATTCCACACATGGCCTTTTATTCCCATTCCACACATGGCCTTTTATTCCCATTCTACACATGGCCATTTATTCTCATTCCACACATGGCCATTTATTCTCATTCCACACATGTCCATTTATTTTCATTCCCCACATGACCATTTATTTTCATTCCCACACATGGCCATTTATTCTCATTCCACACATGATCATTTATTATCATTCCACACACATGGCATTTTACTCGCATTCCACACATGACCATTTATTCTCATTCCACACATGGCGTTTTATTCTCATCATCAAATGGCCTTTTACTCTCATTCCACACATGACCATTTATTCTCATTCCAGACATGGTCAATTATTCTCATTCCACACATGGCCATTTATTATCATTTCACACATGGCCTTTTATTCCCATTCCACACATGGCCTTTTATTCCCATTCCACATATGGCCATTTATTCTCATTCCACACATGACTATTTATTTTCTTTACACTCATGACCATTTATTCTCATTCCACACATGGCCATTTATTCTCATTCCACACATGACCATTTATTCTCATTCCACACATGGCCATTTATTCTCATTCACACATGGCTATTTATTTTCATTCCACACATGACCATTTATTCTCATTCCACACATGGCCATTTATTCTCATTCCACACATGACCATTTATTCCCATTCCACACATGGCCTTTTATTCCCATTCCACACATGGCCTTTTATTCCCATTCCACACATGGCCTTTTATTCTCATTCCGCACATGACCATTTATTTTCTTTATACTCATGACCATTTATTCTCATTCCACACATGGCCATTTATTCTCATTCCACACATGACCATTTATTCTCATTTCACACATGGCCATTTATTCTCATTCCACACATGACCATTTATTTTCTTTACACTCATGACCATTTATTCTCATTCCACACATGACCATTTATTCCCATTCCACACATGGCCTTTTATTCCCATTCCACACATGGCCATTTATTCTCATTCCACACATGTCCACTTATTCTCATTCCACACCTGGCCATTTATTTTCATTCCACACCTGGCCATTTCCCATGCTGCTGTGTGCTGCACATTGTATTGCTTGTCTTTGAACTTTACTGTAAAGTTTACTAGTTTAGAAAAGAAGTTCTTGAGTTTAATTAGACCATCGAGGGAGAAGCATATGTTTTAGGTTTCAACTGGTATTGATAAAGTGTCTTTTCTTATTGTACTATAAAACTTTGTGACTGAATTTTAAACTTTGATGCTAGTACCTTTCATTAATAATTTGCTACAGATGTGTCTCTTCTTTCCTGAATAACAATTTATACAATTTATTAGCTGTATTTTATGTCATAATGCATTCTCCATGGTAGTTTTTTTTATTTGCAAATATTATTATGAATTTAAAATGGTTGTTAGCATTATTCCCAGCCTTGGTTTTGTGAAAAACAACATCATTACAACCCTTATTTTGTGAACTATGTTAAAAGTACTATGATCACACAGAAGAAATTTAGCTTAAAATGTAATTTTGTTTAGGAAAACCATCTGAGTTGTTTTCAAGCCACAGAACTATTTTGGTTATGGGCAGCTTTTAAGCTAAAGGCATTTAAGTGCAGTTTGTCACATTGCATCAAGCCATGTTTTTGGAAATTTTCAATGAAACATGGAATTTTAAGTTGTTTAATGCTCTCTTTTATGGAATTACAATTTGGATGCATTCAAACTGCATAGGAGATCCAAATATGAAGCATTGTACAGTAGATGGCATTTCATCTTGCCTGGCTATCAGTTTTGCTTTCCTTGGCAAACCTACACAAAAAGTCATTTCCCAAGTTGAACTGCAGATGCATATATATCCCAAAAGTAGAGATTCTAACAAAACAGAAAAACAGCTGTACAAAAATGTTCAGAAACCTGTGTATGTCAAGGTGCCATGGAAAATGTGCAATTTCACGCTCCATTGCACACACACAGACATAGGCACACAACCACACACATGGAAAATATGCAAATTCATGCTGTACTACATATGCACGCACATACACACACACACACACACACACACACACACACACACACACACACACACACACACATGCACACACATGAGCGTGCACACATACATGCCCACACACGCACACACACACACACACACACACACACACACACACACACACACACACACACACACGTGTGTGTGCTTCAGCACACTGGCTTTTGAATGAACAAATCTTTAATAATGCACTCAGTCAATGATCCTGATTGCATTAACTACAAATGTGTTCTCATCATTATACCATAACTGTCAGTGCCATGACCAAGGTGGGGAGACAGTGGCAGCCACAGCTGTGGATCTACTTTAGCAAAATACTTGGCTTCATTTCAACAGCCATTCCTGATGAAGGTGTTATGTAGCAGGATGGAGTTTGTATAAGGCCCTCACACTGACCAATAATAACTATTAAAGAATTATCACTACTAATATTACTATTATTATTAATAATAATAATAATAATAATAATAATAATAATAATAATAATAATAATAATAATCAAATAATACTAGCAGTAATTTTGATAGCATTGTTGAAGAATACATAAGTGTAGTCTAAACATTTACTTGCAGAATGTGAATGGTACTGTGGAAAATGTAATATCAGTTTTGTAGCAGAGAATGTAATAACATCATTATACACAGTAATTGTTATAAACATTTAATACCATTACTTGAAAATATTTAAATGTATATAATAACATTAAAAGCAGCATCGTTTTTGCTGCCTATTGGAGTATATTAGTCTTACCTAAGATTACAGAACTGACTTGCCCATTTAATCAGTGTTTAAATTTAAGAGTAGACAATGTGGTGTATGTTAATAAATATTATGTTGTATGTGCTTGTTTGCTACCAAGTAAGTGCCGATAAGGGGCTCATAACCTCCTAAGTATAGTTAATTAATAAGTGCAGGATATGGTGTAGCTGTTAATTATGTTTGCTTAATAAATTCAGGATATGGAGTAGCTGTTACTTATAACATGTTTGCAGACAAAGAAAATAGACCAGACAGCAATCACTGTTATAGTGTCTTTTCATTCATATCATTGGCATATTTTTTATCTGACCCATTCCCTCCTGAATTCCTTGCTCGAGACCCTCTCTACCACCCATTCCCAGTGTATATTTCATTGATACGTACCCTCTCATTGAATAACTACTTTTTCAGATAATTTGTACATCCAAGGAGCATTGGTCCATGCAATCTGCTACTTCTGTCCCTCCATTTCTTCTCAGTCTTTAATGTTGTGGACAATTCTTTCACATTGCCATTGTATATGAGCACTTATTATGCTTCTTTCATCTCTTTTGGTCTCTATTAAGACTGGCTGTAGCTCTTCTGGTCTCTGGTCATGTCCTTTCTCTTCCATCTGATGTGATGGCACTCCACTGAATGTCTTCTGGTAATTGTTATACATCTCCAGAAATGGACATAGTACACAAGAAAGATAGAATATGGCTGAGGATCGACAGAGTGGGGCCGTTGCCTCTTTGTTTCTGGGATCCATCCTCTTGAGGATACAGCTCAGAATTTAGTGTTTTGCTGCCATTTCCTCTTATTGCACTCTTGATCATCTACTTTAGCATGATTTGCACCTCCAGATCCTTTTCCTTGCCTTTTGCTACCAGTTCCATGTCTCCAAGCACCAGGGTCACTGATACATATTACAGCAATTTTCATTTATCTGCACTTGACCTAAATGTCTACCTTTTCCCTTGGTTGCCCTTTCATAATCCTTGTAAAAACTCTCCCTCTCTCTTCCACAAACACATTCAAGTGGTTGATCATTTTCTCTCTCCTGTCAGATACTCAGAACTAACCAGTTTGATACTGTATTTGTCACAGTCCTTATACTTGTCACTGCCCCTCCAATCACATCCCTCTGAGTACTACCATTTAGCCATGCTGCCAGGTCGTTAACATCAATCCTTATTCAGCCCATCCAGTTTTCCTGCAGGGCACTGAGTCAAACGCCTTTGTGTATTCCAGGCCAGATAAATATAATGCTAATTTTCTTTCAAGTTCTCTTGTAACACAGTCAGGTTTGACTAATATCATCTTTTTACCATGCTTGTGTTTGTTCTGGAGAAAATATGGCTCTAGGTGATTCGGTCATGTTGACTGTCGCCAGAAAATGGGCATGGGTAGTTACCGGTGATAAGTGGGTTGAGGACCCAGCCTACTCTCTGACCCACGCCAGGGACCCATGCTAATGGTGGGAGGGGTATATGTGCCCCTATTTGCCAGTGTGTGCCCGCCATAAAAAGCCTAGCAGCCCTGGGTCAATAGGCTACTGGCTGGCTGTTGTCTAGTTGCCCAACCTGGGTTACCTGGGATAGCTCTGTTGAGTGAAAGCTGGACATAAAACCAACCAACCTGCCAAACATGAACTGAGAATTGCTACGCTTAATGTAGGTTCACTGACAGGATGCAGTTTAGAAACAGATGACATGAAGATACGGAGGAGGCTGGACATCCTATGTATCCAAGAGATGAGATGGAAGGGCAGTGCAACAAAGCCACTTGGCTTGGGATCCAGACTCTACTACTCAGGTAGTGGACAGGCTAGAAATGGTGTAGGAATTGTGGTGAGACAGAGGCTTCAGAAGTCAGTGAGGGATATCATCAGAATTAATGACAGACTCATGGCAATCAGACTCCAGTGTAATGATAGGACAGTATTCATAATCTCAGCCTATGCCCCACAGCAGGGTTGTGACAGTGAGGAAAAGAGTGCATTCAGACAGCAGTTGCAGGACCTACTAGATAAAGCAGGACAACATGAATTGGTGTTGATAATGGGTGACTTAAATGCACATATCAGGACAGACAGAACAGGATATGAGGACTGCCTGGGTCCACATGGGTGGAGCAATAGGAATAAAGAAGGAGAAGCCATTCTAGACTTCTGTCTGGCAAATGGCTTGATAGTAGCCAACACATGGTTCAGAAAGAGAGACAGTCACAAGATCACATACAAGAGTAGCCAACATGCAACTCAGGTGGACTTCCTCCTAGTAAGAAAAAGGCACTGGGGTAGAATCCATGATTGCAAAGTCATCCCCAGTGAAACAGTTGGTTCACAGCATAAACCAGTAGTTGCCACAATCAGCTGTAAACAGTGGTCAGAGAAGGCTCTAAGGTCAACAGAGACCAGACTGAAGACCTGGAAGTTGACTGAAGAGAAAGTACAACAGTTCAAGGAATTACTCAGGGCTCTAGCACCCCAAGAAGAGGAGGAAATAGGTGGAGTTGAAGAAGAGTGGCAGCGCCTAAAAACAGCATGTGTTAGGACTACAGAAAAGATATGAGGCCGAACCAGGTATGGAAATAAGGTACATAAGGAAAGCTGGTGGTGGAATGCAGAAGTGCAGGAAGTAATCAAAAGAAAGAAGGAGTGCAGGAAGAAGTGGGAGATTGAAAAGACTGACCAAGCTAGGAAGGACTACTGGTTGGCTAACAAAGAAACTAAGAAATAAGTTGCAATAGCAAAGAATAGGGCATCAGAGGCACTGTACCAACTTCTGGAAGGTGACTCAGTAAGGGGCACAAAGAAACTATACCAGGTTGCAAGGCAAAGACAGAAAGATAAAGAAGATAGTCAGACACCCTTCATAAGGGATTCCAGCAACAACCTACTTACCAGCCCAGAGGACATCAAAGGCAGATGGAAGGAGTATTTCCAGCAGCTTCTGAATGAAGAAAACCCCACAGAAGCGGTACTGCCCCAGAAACAGCCTACAGTGAGAGTAGAAGAGGAGCCCAGCTTAGAAGAAGTAAGAGCAGCACTAAGGAAAATGAAGTCAGGGAAAGCAGCAGGCTCAGATGAGGTCACAGCAGATATGATAAAGATGCAGGTGAGGTAGGGGAGAAATGGCTCCTGAGGGTACTAATTGCAGTGTGGGGAGAAAGGCGTATTCCAGATGACTGGAGAATAAGCATACTCGTGCCAGTGTACAAGAACAAAGGGGACATCCGCAACTGTGGACAGTACAGAGGCATCAAACTCCTACCACATTGCATGAAAGTTCTGGAGAGGGTGATTGATAAACGGATACGCAGAATAGTAGAATGTAAGATGGGAGATGAACAGTTCGGATTCAGATCAGGATGCAACACAATTGACCCGATGTTTGCATTGAGACAGATACTTGAGAAGAAACTAGAGAAGAGGAGAGAGTCAAACTGGGCTTTCCTAGACTTGGATAAAGCATATGACAAGGTCCCAAGAAAGCTGATCTGGGCAGTACTGCGGTGGTTTGAAGTCCCAGAAACATTGGTAGAATTAGTACAGGCTATGTACAAGGACCCAGTGACTCAAGTACGAACAGTGTTTGGCCTCACTGAGGGGTTCCCAGTGGGAGTGGGTGTACACCAGGGTTCAGCTCTGAGCCCACTGCTGTTCATACTGGTAATGGACTACATCAGCAAACAGGTTGGAGGGGTCAGAGCAACAAAGCTGCTGTATGCAGACGATGTGGCAGTACAGGCAGACTCTGATCTAGGACTTCAGCAAAGGATAGGAGAATGGAATGCAAATCTGAAGGCACATGGGATGAAACTAAGCACAGATAAGACAGTGGTAATGGCAGCAGATTGGGGAAATCATAAGAAGCTGAGAATAGAGATAGATGGGAAGATAGTGGAACAGGTAAACAGCTACAAGTATCTGGGAGGGGTGGTTGAGGAGAAGGGTAGTCTGAATGAAGAGGTCAAAGCTAGAGTCAGAGGGGCTGCAGCCAACTGGTATAGAGTATCAGGTGTAGTATATGACAGAAGAATGCCAAAGAAGCTGAAAAGTAAGGTGTACAAGACAGTGGTATGACCAGTACTACTGTATGGTACAGAAACCTGGGCAGTAAAGGCAGAACAGTTGAAGAAGCTAGAGGTGATGGAAATGAAGTGCCTGAGAAAGGTGGTAGGATGCACACTGCGGGACAGGCAATGAAATGAGGACATAAGAGCAGAAGCCAAAGTAGCTCCAATTGCAGAAAAGATCAAAGAGAACAGATTACGATGGTATGGGCACATATGTAGAAAAGCAGAAGACAATCTGGTGAGGGAGATTTGGGACAGACAGGAAGAAGGTAAGAGGAAGCGAGGGCATCCAGCAAAGAGGTGGATGGATTGTGTGAAAGAAGATCTGCGACAGTCAGGCATGAGTGTTGAAGAAGGCAGGAGAGTTTCACTGAATCGAGAGAGTTGGCGACAGTTAATACGATACCCCGATCCCATGTAAATGGAAAAAAGGGGATGATGATGATGATGTGTTTGTTCTGGAGACTACTATCCTCTAAGAAAACAACCAGATTTTCATCTAAGATTGTCACCATGACATTCCTGCTAGTTGTGTTTATTTTATTTATCCTTTTTGGTTTACCAGGTTAGCCCCACTAGATGTAGTAGCCTCTTTTCAGGGGAGACACAACGTGGTATTTAATCTACTAGGAGAAATTTGGCCAGATCAGCGGTGAACTTTCACTACTGTTTTCGATAGGTGCCTTGGAATCTTTTGCATCCACCTAAGGTATCACCAACTCAAGCAAATGGGGCAATCAGGTTTAACATCTCATCCAGAGGACAACACACTCAGGAGTGCAGCACCCTCATTATGCTGCACTGCGGTGTCAGCAATCCATCTTCCTGGTGTGGGAATAGAACCCTCTGCCTTATGCTCTAATAAGGAATGTGCTACCTGTTATGCCACTGACACTGTAAGGCTTATTTATTAATGTTAGACTAGCAGGCCTGTAATTCCTTAGATCCCTGCTGCCTCCTTGCTTAAGGACACCTTCTTGCATCTTTATTGTCATCAGGAACCTCCAGAATGGGTGATTATCCATTGAAAACCTTTTCTTAGGGTTCTGCCAGTATACTTGCCAGATTCCTTGGGATGCTTGGAGGCAATCCATCTTATCTCTTTTCTTTACCCTTCCTTAATGAAGCCAGTTCCCTTCTGATCTCCATCTTTTGCCCATTAGAAACATGGGATCATAGGAACAATGTTAGGCAAGTGATCGTGAGAACCGTAAAATGCTTAGCCATATGCACTTTAAGGCAAATACACTTAAAAGTTTTTGCCAACCTTTTTTGAGCAGTTAAAAGTCGCAACCTTCCAAATGCATCAGGGCTATACAATGTAACCCTGTTGTATATTTTTGCCTACCCATCCAGTCATCAAGACTTGCCTTATAGGCAGCTAAAGTAACACTTTATTTGACCAGTAGTGATAACTTATTCCATAGTCTATGACTACATTGAGTTTGGAACATACAACTTAAGTGTCTCTTGCTTATTTATTTTATTTAATTTATTAGCATTTATTTATTGGGAAATTCTAACTAGGTATATGCAACAACATCCCTCTTCGGTGGAGACCCAGGGAGGAAAGCATCAGTAAAATAAGCCATTACATTATAGACAATGATGATAAAAAGTAGCGATAAGCTAGAAAGATTACAAAGGGTACATCAGAATATGACAGAGTAAATATGCTACAATAAAATAATCATGTCTGAGTGCAGACAATAAGAAGTGAGTTGCTGTTTTTGGTTTATGCATGTTACATTAAATGAGGTATATTAAGAAACAAGATTGGGCGGCCACGGTGGTGCTTATGGGGCGGCCACGGTGGTGCAATGGTTAGCATTGCCGCCTCACAGCAAGAGGTTCTCCGGTTCGATCCTCGGCTGGGGTGCCTTCTGTGTGGAGTCTGCATGTCCTCCCTGTGGTCGCGTGGGTTTCCTCCGGGTGCTCCGGTTTCCTCCCACATCCCAAAGACATGCTGCAGGTGGACTGGACACTCTAAATTGGCCCTAGGTGTGCGTGTGAGTGTGCCTTCTGTGGAAGGTTGGGCGCTGGGCTAGCAACTCGACACCGTAAAACTCCACTGCCATTCAATGTGCGGACAAGGTGATCCGCTGTGGCAACCCCTAACCGGGAAAAAGCCGAAAGAAGAAGAAGATTAAGAAACAAGATTAACAGAACTAGTATGGAACATTAATTGTTGCTTATAACATCTTTGTACAGAAAAATTAATAAGTGACTAGAACATTTTGAGAGAGTATTTTAAATATGAGTTTTAGAAAGAGGTGCATATGTCTGTCTGACCAAGGATATGATTAATGTAATGACATAGTGCCCTTTGACCTGGAAGAGATTAATCTGGTGCAGTACAGGGACACTTCCCTATTTCCATTTGCTGTCACCTGAATGAAATTTTAAAGGCTTTGTTCTGTTCATTTGTTTTATAGTAAGGCATAGTGAGTTCCACAGCTTAGAGATATGGTTGGAGTGTAAACACCCACCTGCATGGCTACCTGTTTTGCTGTTTGAACTAGAAGAATAATGCTGGTAAATAGAACTGAATTACATTTAACATAAAGCATTCTTCTAGTCTGCACATGCGTTTGTTGCAAATAACCATTTGTGACAAAGCCCTGGTTTGGGGTAACTCTGGACAAGTGGAGTTGTTTGAGAGCTAGGCAGTGCAGTGTCCTGTAAATTTATTTATTTTCAAGAAATTTAGCAGCTTTGTTATAACATTATAGCAATCCGGTTAATGAGCATTAGAGAGGCATAGAGGAGCATGGGAAGAAGTGAAGTTTTTGTAACTGCACTTATTAAACATGAAGCAATTCTATACAACTTGCCAAATTTTTGGTGTGTCTTTTTCTGCAGTCTCTTTTATGTGGATGTCATGTCTTAGATTTCCATCAATGGCAACTCCCAACAGCTTATATGGGTCACCAGCTCGATTTTGGTATTAGTTGATGAGGTTATGGTGATGACATTTTTTCTATCTTTTTATTGGTTACAGATTGCTCAGAGGTGATTTGACTGTAGTTCCTAAATGGCTTTATGAAGAATCTCAGGCAGAAGCAGTGAGTATTGAGTTTATAATTCAGTTCATGCGCAAAGAGCAGTGACTTTATGGTTAGTCTACCTACTGTTTTCTCTATGCTGGAAAGCTTTTTCTTTTACCATAGAACAGGGAGGTTATAGAACTCCTTACCCATGCATAGAAGAAGCATTACTGATTTGGATACAATTAAGGGGGCTTTAGATCAGTGGTTTAAGAATATTACATTTGCATCAGGGTCGACAGTAAGGCACATTCTTAAATGACCTGTATAGACCCTGCATTTGTATGTAGTAAAATCACTTTGTATGTTGTAGAATCACTGAATCATTGAAGTTCTGGAGTAAAAAGAATTACTTTAGACTTTTTTGAATTCAAGCAAAGTTGTAAATTGTTTAACCAAGTTTTAGTAGATACAGTGGATTCCTGGGTCGGTACTGCAGCTAGATTTTTGTGAAATTGTGTGGAGTCATCAGCATACTGTAGAAGTATGGCATGCATTTTTGCTACGTGAAGATTGTTTATGAAAAAATTGAAGAGTAGGGGGTCAAGTATTGGTCACTGGAGAATTCCAACTGGCACTGTGAGAAAGGAGGAATAATTGTTTGGCCATTTCACAGTTTGTCCACTTTGGGAGAGGTAACAGTTAAACCTGCTAAGGCTTGAGGTTCCAGGATCTAGAGCTGATAGCTTTTGTAACAGAAGAGAGTGAGAGACACTACTGAATGCTTCTGAGGCATCAAAAAAGACAGCAGATATTAGGTTACCCAAATCTGTAGCATGGTTAATGTCAGTGATGAAACTTAGAAGGGCAGTAGTGGTGCTAGGATGAAAGTGGAAACCACATTGTGAACGTGATCTGAGATTATGATGTGTTTAAAAATCTGTAGTGCATGCATTTCTCAAAGATTTTAGCAAGAGGAGACAATATGGCAAGTAGTGTAAAGCTGGACAGTTCTGTAGAGTTACCACCTTTATGCAGTGGTATAATCTTTTTCCTCAAAGTCGGGGTGTAGTTTTCTTTTATGGAATGATTAAGATGGTTATTGGGCACACTAGGGCATCAGCAGCTAGCTCCAGATATGCTGCAAGCAGGTTATCTGAAGCAAGTGTGGTGGGTTTCAGTTTAAGGATGAGTTTTCTGATAGTGCCTGCTGCCACTGAGGAAAGGGGACAAAAGTATAACGGCTAAGGCTAGCATTAAAGATGCTAGTTACAGGAGAGTTAGCATCTTTAAGGATGGCTGCATCTGTCTTAGAAAAATGAGAGTTAAAGTGTGTTTCAAAATCTGTTTTGTGTAAGGAGGGATGAAATATCTGAGTGGAGTGGCCTGGGTATTTCTTGGTGTATATTTTGCTCCTTAGTGCTGGTATTTTCACCACTGGTTTTGTAAAAAGCAATGATGTCAAATAGGACAGTTTTTATTTTTGTGGCTCAAAAGGTGTGATATTAGTCTTCTCTGAAGCAGCCAGTAGGCTACTGAATATAAAAAGAGTTGTGCTAATAATATCTTGGGGGTAATGGAAGGATTTAATGCAATTTTGTGGTTAAGAATCTTTGGAGGCTTTCGCAGTATGCTTGGATTTGTAGATACCAAAGGGGGCATTGTATTCAACGATTACTCTAATTAGTGAATAGTACAACACTATGATTGCTTCTCTGGATCTCAGTGATATTCCCTTGAAAATTACTTAGGCCACATCAAAAAATTTTCTGACTATGGTGGAAATGTGATCAGGTGAAAGAGAGGTGTCCACATAAATACCCAATCTTTTATGACTATCTGAAATGGAGTACAGTTTATAATGTATGAGGTGGGAGCAGCTTATTTGCTGAATGCTTCTATACTGCACTTTTTGCATTGATCTTGAATCCATTTTCAGTACACCAAGTATATGCACATTTCAGCCATTGCTGGAGCTGTTTAGTATCAGTGGAAGAGCAGATAATTGTTTCCAGCTTACAATTATGAGTAAACTTGGTCAAACAAACTTCTGTGATATTGGTTTGAATGTATTCAAAATAAATACCAAAAAGAGAATGCCACACATTGATTGATCCCTGTGGTATCCCCCTAGATAGAATTTTATATTAAGAGAGAGTACCAGCAACTTTCTTAACTAGGATCTGTTGGATAACCAATATGCAATCCAATGGAAAATGCAGATGTTTACACTATGTTTGTCTAATTATTCAATAATATTAGTGTGTGGGGGATGGTGTCAAAATCCTTGGGGAGACAGAGATAAGTAGTCTGCATTGAGTGAACACTCCACAACTTCTGTGACCTTTTCAAAGAAATTTACTGGGTTCAGGAAACAGGACCTCCGCTTCACAAAACTAAACTGACTGCGGTCTAGATCAGTTAAGTTGTCTATGTCCAAATAATTGAGCTATACCATGACAAGTTGCAAATATGGATGGTGAAGGAGATGGACCTATAAATGGACCTATAAATGTTCGTTTCTAAGATGGGTCTTTAAATGGTCATTTCCATTGAGTGGCCATCCTAACTCCCCATGCAAATGTCCCTTTGCTTTGCTGTATAAGGTATCAAGCAAATCATTTATTCAATACCTCTGTTATTTTATGACCCCATATTTAATCAGCTTGTTGATTTCTATTGTATCCTTTCTCATGTTATGTAGCAAACTAAGGTTGTACTCCCCTTTGAACCTCTCTTACCCACTGCTTGTCATCTTGTTATTTTGATTTCCTCCCGTTCGTCGTCCCCTTTCTTTCTGGCTCATTGTACAGCAGACTCTGTACCTTCCTTCCACCTCTGGCACACCATGGCATTTGCTTTAGTTGCTTTACTCACCTTCCCATGTGACCTTTTTTTTTTCTTCTTTTTTTTTTTTTTTTGCTGACGTTTGCTTCTTCATTAAAACTGCATCGATAGTCCTTAGTGCTGCATCTTTGACTCCTTTCTATAACTTATTTTCTCTTTAATTATGACCCTTTCCCCTGCTCACACTAATCCGCTATCCTAAAATCCTATATAATTCTTCTCAGTTCTGGCATTCTTACCCTTTTCTTTCACTCATCATATATTTGCATAATCTCGTTTGTCTAAATGGGCCATTTTATAAAAACCTTTAACCCTTCCACCCTGGTTAGGACAACTCCCATAATTCTATGCTTTCTGCTGTAGTTTGGTAGCAGTTTGTTGATTCTTTTTTGGTCCAAGGCGTCAGCCAGTTTCCATTCTTTCTCTGCCTCGATGCATAGAATTCCGATGAGGTCTCCCATTAGATTAAAATGTACAATGACTAGAGCTCCCTTCCTCTTTGCCTCCTTCCTTATTGTGTTTCTCCAGTCTCTCATCCTCCTACCTTGGAACATTTTGTGACCCTGTCCAATTTCTTGCTGCGTTCATTAAGTGATGGCCTATTTCCTTCCAGACCTCATATGCGATACTTTCCTTTATGTATATCACTACGCCACCTTCATCCTTCCCTTCTGGATCATTCCTAAGCATATACCCAGGGACCTCCATGTAACAGCCAGTTTTTATCATTGGCCCAACTTCCTATGATATCAGAAAGTTTACCCTCCTACCCCCTCCTGTATCACTTCTAGCAGCTTTTCCATCTATCTACACAAAGCCATCGCACTGTCTAGTAATACTGCCTGGCCAGACTTCCAGTCATTCTTGTTTGTCCCCTGTTATTGTCTGTATCCTCTTTTCCCTTCTTTTTGCAGCTTGAAAAAGTACTTCCCTCTTCTGCATCTTTGATATTCCACTCCCATAGTAAATTAAAGCTTCAGTCTTTGACATGTATCTTTCTAATCCATCCGTAGCACCAGTGACCATACTGGCTTAAGATGCAGTCTGTCCCTGATGTAAAACTAGTCTTTGTTAAGTTTTACCATCATTGTACCAGTATTGACATAAAACTAGTCTCTGACAAGTTTTACCATCATTATACCAGTATCGACGTAAAACTAGTCTCTGTCAAGTTTTACCATCATTATAACTGTATCAAAGTAAAACTAGTCACTGCAAAGTTTTACTATCATTGCACCAGTATCGATGTAAAACTAGTCTCTGCCAAGTTTTACCATCATTATACCAGTATCGACGTAAAACTAGTCTCTGTCAAGTTTTACCATCATTATAACTGTATCAACGTAAAACTAGTCACTGCAAAGTTTTACTATCACTGCACCAGTATTGATGTAAAACTAGTCTCTGCCAATTTTTACCATCATTGTACTAGTATTGACATAAGATTAGTCTCTGCCAACTTTTACCATCATTGTACCAGTATTGACGTAAAACTAGTCTGTCAAGTTTTACCATCATTGTAACTGTATCGATGTAAAACTAGTCTCTGCGAAGCTTTATCATCATTGTAACAGTATCAACGTAAAACTAGTCTCTGCCAAGTTTTATCTTCATTGTACCAGTATCGACGTAAAACTAGTCTGTCAAGTTTTATCTTCATTGTACCAGTATCGATGTAAAACTAGTCTCTGCGAAGCTTTATCATCATTGTAACAGTATCAACGTAAAACTAGTCTCTGCCAAGTTTTATCTTCATTGTACCAGTATCGACGTAAAACTAGTCTCTGCAAGGTTTTATCATCATTGTACCAGTATCGATGTAAAACTAGTCTCTGCGAAGCTTTATCATCATTGTAACAGTATCAACGTAAAACTAGTCTCTGCCAAGTTTTATCTTCATTGTACCAGTATCGACGTAAAACTAGTCTCTGCCAAGTTTTATCTTCATTGTACCAGTATCAACGTAAAACTGGTCTCTGCCAAGTTTTATCATCATTGTACCAATATCAACGTAAAACTAGTTTCTGCCAAGTTTTACTATCACTGTACCAGTATCAAGTACTTCACTTATGAATGACTGCAACACCAGTCTCCATATAGCAGTTCTTGATGACAACTGATGAAATTCACAGAATCCTCGATTCAATAAAATGATTGATCAAACCAAATATCTATCTATCTCTGTACTAACTCCACTTAGTGTTCCACTTGACTCTGTGCTGGCCCCAGTTGTGACCATGGACTTTGTGAATATTATTGAAGCACTTACTGCATTATGTTAATTCAGTCTTTGGATGACTCTACCTTATTATATACAGCCTCATCTACTAACAGATTTAAAGCTTGGAATGCTAAAAAGCATTAGCAGCATCCAAACATGGTATGATGTCTCTTAGCTTTTCTCTGAAAATACCACAAAAAAGACATATTGCTTGGATCTGACTCTGCCTTTTTCTAGCTGTGATGCTTTAAAAACATCAAAGAATGGCATCACTTACATTGCCCTGCTAGGCTATATTATCACATTAGAGAGAGCCAGCAAAATCCTAGTGGTGTCACTGTTTTCCACAAAACCGCACTAGTTATCTCTCTCACCCTTCAACACCCTGCCAACTTTCTCTAACTCAGAAATCCTGCTGATCATGCTAAAACAAAATACTCAGCAGACAGTCTCAATATTGGTATAAACATAACCCCAGATAACAGTGCTAAAACACTAGAAATATTCTCTGCTGGCCCTACTCAAAAATCTGTCATGAAACTTTAATATTGGCTGCTATTTAGATAGAATGGCAAACCATACAATCTGAAAATCCATCCAGTAATATACATCTGCACATATTCACCCAACTTATAGCCATGCCAACTAGATTAACAGCTCCATGGCCAATGTACCCTCACATGGATCCTAACATCTCTCCAAATAAAATATCATCCCATGGAATTCTGTCAGAATGTTTAAGTGATCATTTACCTGTCTGTGTCATAAAGTACAAAATCAAAGGTCCCAAAACACAACATTACAGCCTGGTAAGAAAACG
Organism: Protopterus annectens; assembly: GCF_019279795.1. Classification (NCBI taxonomy): domain Eukaryota; kingdom Metazoa; phylum Chordata; order Ceratodontiformes; family Protopteridae; genus Protopterus; species Protopterus annectens. The sequence continues at coordinate 829,139,183 of NC_056750.1, read as the reverse complement.
GATTACTTTTTATGCAGACACTGTTATTAATACACTACATCTCCTGAAATGAGAGTCATAAAAGGCTCTTCCCATAGATAATGCTACCTCTGAGTTCATCAAAATCTTCCTAAGGTGTTCTAAGCATACTTGACCCCTCATAATAAAAAGAGTCAAAGCCAACCCTGCCCGGTGGCTATCCTTAGCAAGTAAAGAACTCATGAAACAACACGACAAAGTATGGAAGGTCTGGACAAAAGATAAACCATATTTTACTAGTATATACACAACAAAGAAACCTAACAAAATAACTTATCACCAAAGATAAGAAAATTCAAACAGTCAAAACATACACTCTTATAATCCAAAGCTGTTCTGTGCCTCCACCAATCAACTGTTCAATTCAGGACAAGCTACATAGCAAACAAGAAGCACACAGAAACAAAATGAAATCATAGCCAACCAATTCAATAGTCCCTTTATACAGACAGTATAGCCAACCAATTCAGTAGTCACTTTATACAGACAGTACTGTCATTAACCATCCAGGCAATTAATCAAGCTCTTGGGGTCCCTCCTCATTCAGATAAACTCCTTCAACATGTCTCTTTCCAACCAGTTCCCACAGATATCAAAAAAATAGCTCAAGAAATGAAAGCCTGTTATAACTACCCCTGACAATGTACATGGTGAATATCTTAAAATAGCAGTTGAGGCTATTTTGCATCCATTTTCAATGCTGTTAAATCAATCCATATTTGAAAATAAAGTCCCCTCACTATGGAAAAAAATCATTCATTATTCCAACATACAAGAGTGGAATCAATACATATATTATGAATTATAGGTCAATTGCCATTTTATCTCCCTTATCAAAAATATTAGACAATGCATTCATGGGCCTTCTGTCTTCAATCCAACACAGCTTCCGTCCTCATCACAACTACTGCTTTGCTGAATTTTGTTAATGTTATCAACACTGACTGAATATCCAGATGCCAGTGGCCACCATATTCCTTCACTTATCAGAAGCATTTGAAACCATCTCCCACCTGACTCTCTTACATAAACTTTCATCCTTAAGGCTCACTAACTCTTCATGGCAGCAGTTCCATAGCTACCATTCAAAAAGAGCACAAGTTGGGAAACGGAGAAATGATTTTGCCACCTTCTTGCCAGTAGTTTTTGGTGTCCAAGAAGGATCTATACTGGGCCCCATACTTTTTAACATATTCACGAATGACCTCTTCTTCACTACAAAAACTGCTACCTTAATTCAATATGCTGATGACTCACCCCTAATCTGCTTTGCCAAATCTGTCTCTAAACTCTAAGACCTTACACAACAATCCTTCTTCTTGACTGAAACATGGCTAAACAATTCATAGATTCTAAACCCTAAAAAAACTAAATTATTTCTCTTCACCCCAGAGCACATCTCTACCAAAACACCATTCACTATCATCTCTGCCAACAGGACCATGATAGAACTGTGACAAAGGAAATACTGCCAGCACAGCTATCTGGAATTTTGTAAATAATTATATGTCATTGGTGAATATCAAAATTATTTGTGTTAAGATGCTTGCATTACAAACATATTAAAATTGTATGTCGTGTGTATATCAACTATGTTTGTACAGCAATGTATGTTGAAAATATATTTTACAAAGTTCTTGCACTTAAAATGTAACCACAGTCTACCCTACTGGAAAAGAACAGAAATGTACATGCACTATTGTAACTGTTCAAATCTATATATTTTAATAGAGGAAACTGGGATACAGGAGGTTAACATCAGTCTAGTAAATTTAAAAAAAAACAACTGGAATTAAATTACTTTATAGGCTAGGTCGGAGACAAAGAGTCTGTGCTGAGAAGCATTCTGTATTGTCTTTAGGGTGAAATAATTGTTAGTCTTGAAATATGGAGGAATGTAATTATTTTATGTTTCACATAGAACTATCACAACTGCAAAACAAACACATAAACACACAAAGACATACTCGGAGGCACTGATCAAAAATCTACCAAAACTACAGAGGCCTCCAAAGCAGACACCCAAGCAACTGCCACCTCAAGACATAAGACATGCAACACATAGTTCTCAAAGTCAGTGTGCTAAACAGTCACAGCCCTTAAGGACAAACACAATGCCAGACACACTTGTTATAGGTGACTCCATAGTCAGACACACTGACGTCCCACTCACCAGACTGAACAAGGAAAAGATCACAGTAAGCTGCCTGTCAGGCGCTAGAATCCGCCACATAACACAAGCACTCAGGTCACTCCACAGCAAGTACAAGTATGACTCAGTCATTGTCCATGCCGGTGTGAACGACCTGAGACATACCTCCCTGGACTACATGAAAAGAGACATAGAGGAGCTCTCAGATTATGTAGCCCAGGCCGGTATGACCCTGACCCTGAGCAGTATCCTACCCTCACCAAGAATGATGCCACAATACAGAGACAAAATGATCAGCTTTAATAATTGGCTTAATTACTGGTGTCATTCTAAGGGGATCCAATGTCTGTCTGCATGGGATGACATGCTTGACAAGCCACGCTGCTTCAAGGGACGGCTTGCACCTGTCACCCTGGGCTTCCGGATATTGGCAAAGGCTCTTGCCACCCCCATAGTGGCAAGGCTCAAATGATAAACCTACCGCCCTAGAAAACAAAAATGGAGAAAAACTAAGGGTAATACTGCTCAATGCCAGAAGTCTAAACCTCAAGATGCATGCCCTCGAAGCCCTCCTCAGTATGGAGAACATCGATGTCTGTGCTGTGACTGAAACCTGGTTCAAGGCTCCTGAGAGCACCCCAGCACTATCAGGTTATACCTCATATCATGCGTTCCGCCCCAAAATCCGGACCGAACCACAAAAGAGGGGAGTATCCATATTCATAAAGGATACCCACACCTCCAGGTTAGTGGCAACGCACGAAGCATCGGAGACCATCCAGGTGCAATTAACCATAGATAAAACTGCCCTACAGTTTGTAACATGCTACAGACCACCTTCTCAAACTCAGGAAACCCACACAGCCTTCCTGAAGACACTGGAGAGTATGAATGTCTCTCCAAACACCATCATATTGGGTGACTTCAACTACCCAAACATAGACTGGGAACATTACTCAAGCCCCAACACCCTAGCCCAAAGGTTCCTTGAGTTCATAAACTCAGATGCTATGGAACAACTAGTCACCATTCCCACAAGAGGAGAAAATATACTAGACCTGATCATCACAAACATGGGGACAAAATGCTCCACACCGGAAGTATATCCCTCATTGGTGAGATCAGACCATAAATTAATCTCACTGGAGATCCACATCCCGCCCCCATCCCCAGCAAAAAAGACCACAGTGAAGAACTTCTCAAAAGCAAACTTCACACTTCTTAAGACTGGAGTGGTATCCTTCAAGGCCCCGAGCCAGTGGAAACCACAACCCACGCTGCTGAAACCCTTACAAATGCCTTCTACGAGCACCTCCAGGAATGTATGGATCAAGCAATCCCTAATAAAATCAAGACCTTTTCCACCAAAGGCAGGCACCCGGTCTGGTGGACCCCAGCCATAAACAAACTCTACAACAAGAGGAGAAAGCTACTACATGACAGAGCAAAATCCCTAAAAGGGAAGGCATCTCTGATCAATACTAGCAAAAAACTACAATCACTCATAAAATCATCCAAGGCCAACTTTGAGAGAAAAATCGCTAATGACACAAAAGACAATCATAAAGCCTTCTTTAGCTATGTTAGAAACCTGGGTGGAAACTCCCAGATATGCTCAGAATTAGTCCAAAATGATAAAAAAAATCACTGAACCCACAGACATTGCCAACATACTGGCAGACAGGTTCAGTGCAAATTTCTCCCCTCCCTCCCCCCAAAAGGAGAAATATCTATCCCACCAGAGTCTAGCCTCCCAAACATCTCAGATGCCCAGGTGAGAGCTGCTCTCTCTAAAGCAAAAAACACAACATCAATGGGACAGGACGGTGTCCCCGGCTGTGTGCTACACAAACTCAATGAGGAACTAAACCCACACATAAGGCTGCTGTTTAATCTTAGCCTTACTACAGGATACGTACCCAAAGAATGGCGTACGGCAACTGTGGTCCCACTCCACAAAGGCGGTGCTTCTACGGACCCTGAAATTACCCCCATAAGCTTGACGAGCCTTGTCTGCAAAGCTATGGAGAGGATCATAATGGAACTCATAAATAAAGACATTGGGGACCTACAGACACTGGATCCTACCCAATTTGGCTTTGTCAAGGGCAGATCCTGCCTCTTGAACTTGGTCGACTTTTTTAAAACAGTCACTAAGGCCATTGATGAGGGTAAGGCAGTTCACACAGCCTACCTTGACCTAGCAAAAGCGTTCAACATGATACCCCACTCAGGCATCATAGAAAAGCTCACCAGCTTAGATGTAAACCCATATGTCACAAGATGGGTTGCAAACTGGCTCAAGGACAGAACACACAGGGTTAGAGTTGCTGGTGCCATGTCAGACTCTAAGCCGGTCATGAGCGTTGTCCCACAGGGCTCAGTCCTGGACCCCCTCTTGTTCGGCATTTATTTTTCTGAAGTGCAGGCAAACATAGGGGGATTGTGGCTGACAAAATTTGCAGATGACTGCAAACTGGGCACCATAATTGACACTCCATCAGACACATACATCCTCCAGAGAGGTCTCATAGAAATGGATAACTGGTGCCAGAGCCATGGCCTTAAGCTAAATGCCAAAAAATGTATAGTCATACCCTTTGGGAAAAACAAGGTAACCCCTAATTACCACATAGGTGGTAATCCATTAAACACGGAAGAAGTTATCAGGGACCTGGGGACCCAAGTTGACAGTAACCTCTCTTTTGACACTCACATTGCCAAAGTGGTTAGGAAGACCTTCTACATTGCCCACCTGATCATGAAGGGATTCACATCCAGATCAGGAGAGGTCATTGTACCCCTGTACTCTTCACTTATCAGACCAATGATTGAGTACAATGTCCCATTCGGAATGTACCTTACCCGACACCTGCAGCAGTTGGAAAGACCCCAAAAGTTCCTCTCCAAAAGGATAAAGGGGCTCAAACATATGTCATACGATGCCCGACTGAAGAAACTCCAGCTGTATTCAGTCGCATACCGTCTGCTCAGAGGTGATCTGTGCCTGACATACAAGGCCATGTCCAACCCAGAATTAATGGACATGCTCCACCTCAAAAAATCCAAATCCACCAGAGCCACGAGAGCAAGAGACTTAAACCTCAACACGGATATAAATAGGACGTGCTGGAGGGACAGATTCATCACCAAGAGACTCCCTACACTATGGAACAGAATCCCAGTCCATGTGAGGCAGAGCCCCTCACTGACTCTGTTCAAGAGAAATCTTGACGAGTGGATGGGAGATTGTAGGTTTACCCCGGGAATCATCTCTGTATCACTGCTGGACAGAGGCACAGCAAACTAATGGGTATAGTAGTCTCATCCTAAGGGGTGGTGAAAGCCACACACACTCTGGCTAGGCTTATAAATGCCCTATGGCAGATAGCCTAGTATGAACCTATGAACCTATGAACCTATGACTTCCAGCATCTGCCAAAGATCTCATTTCTATGTATTTTCACAGGTAGATGCTAAATGCTGCCAGCTCCCAGCAGTGGGGGTTCCACCTGGAATAGAGTTAGATGACAAGAAATTATGTCATTCTGCAAGCTATCCCAGCAGTAATATTTAAGATATTAATTTGAGGATTCTCTTAGTGAGACAGACCATTCTGTATTTGGTCTTGGACCTGACAAGAACCATTCACCACAACATCTGCCTTTCACTGTAAGTAAGTTTCTAGGGTATAGAACTCTTAGTTACAGTCAGTAATATAGTAAAGCACAGTTTAGGTATTTTTCTTTATTTATTTGAGACTGTCCTGCAATGTTGTTTTAAATATTTCCTGTGATTCTGAACTCTGATGTCACTGTGAATATATACTATTTTTTTGTTCTTTTATTATTTATTATTAAACATATTTAAATCTTTCATTGTGGCTGATCCATGCAGAGATATTTAAGTTTTGAGAGTACTTATATATTTATTTGGTGAAACTTTGTATTCCATTCCTAGTAGCCTAGCGCTTGATCAAACTACCATTTGTGTTAATAATAATATTACACGGTAATAAATATGTCAGCCTGTGTCTTACTCCTCAGAGCAAAAAAACCAAGCAGGACCCACCAAAAGGAGAGAATAACTTGTTTAATAAAACAATAAAATTCTACAACATGCTACAAAAATAACTGGTTACCAGTTTTGTTTATACAATATAAACTTCATCAGACAATTACCATCGCACTTCTCCTGTTTAAATACTAAAAGTCCATCTCTGATTGGATGGCACCTTAAAGCAAAATTAACCCCCAAATGCCTTCAATATATAAATATTAATAAAAATGCTATTTATGTCCTGCATTCATTTCCTTACTGAACATGTAAAAAATACCTTACATCAAATTATAAAACAACTAGCTATCAAACACCATGAATAATAACACAAACTAAAAAAAGTTTAATGACAGCTGTTTATACCTATAATTAAAGTGCACTTGAAACTAGAGGTATCACAATAAAATATAAGGGTAAAAAAAAAAATATATATATATATATATATATATATATATATATATATGTTAATTCTCATCTGCTATTTTTTTCCTTTCAAGTGCCTTTAATTTTAATACAGAACTAATTGACACTCTCTCATTAATACTTGGCCATCTATCAGCCTGTAAGAATATTTGCCATCTTAAGTCTTTAAATTCTAAACAGTCTTCCCAAGGTGTTCTTTCATTAATTTCTACATGGTCAATAGCCATAAACTTAAAGGAATGGTTAATGTTGTCTTGAATGTGATTAGCTAAAGCATTGTTGAAATTTCTTTTTTTTTGATTGCGTACTCATCATCTTCTTTCGGCTGTTCCCGTTAGGGGTCGCCACAGCAGATCACTTGTTTCCATTTCTTCCTGTCCTCTGCATCTTGCTCTGTCACACCAACCACCTGCATATCCTCTCTCACCACATCCATAAACCTTATCTTAGGCCTTCCTCTTTTCCTGTTACCTGGTAGCTTCATCCTTAGCATCTTTTTCCCAATATACTCAGCATCCCTCCTCAGCACATGTCCAAACCAATGTAATCGTGCCTCTCTGGCTTTGTCTCCAAACCTTCCAACCTGGGCTGACCCTCTAATATACTTATTCGTAATCCTGTCCACCCTCGTCACACCCAGTTCAAATCTTAACATCTTTAATTCTGCCACATCCAGCTCAAACCCCTGCCTTTTTGTCAATGCCACTGTCTCCAACCCATATAACATAGCTGGTCTCACTACCCTCCTGTAGACCTCCCCTTTCACTCTTACAGGTACTCGTCTGTCACAAATCACTCCTGACACTCTTCTCCACCCACTCCATCCTGCCTGTACTCTCTTCTTCACCTCTCTTCCACACTCACCGTTACTCTGAACTATTGACCCCAAGTATTTAAACTCATCCACCTTTGCCACCTCTACTCCTTGCAACCTCACCATTCATCTATCCTCCCTCATTCACACACATATATTCTGTCTTAGTCCTACTGACCTTCATTCCTCTTCTCTCTAGAGCATATCTCCATCTCTCCAGGGTCTCCTCCACCTGTTCCCTACTCTCACTACAGATCACAATGTCATCTGCAAACATCATAGTCCACGGGGACTCCTGTCTGATCTCGTCTGTCAACCTGTCCATCACCATTGCAAATAAGAAAGGGCTCAGAGCTGATCCTTGATGTAACCCCACCTCCACCTTAAACGCATCTGTCACTCCCACCGCAGACCTCACCGCTGTCACACTACCCTCATACATATCCTGTATCACTCTTACATACTTTTCTGACACTCCTGACTTCCTCGTACAATACCACAACTCCTCTCTAGGCACCATATGCTTTCTCTAAGTCTTCAAAAACACAATGCAACTCCTTCTGACATTCTCTGTACTTCTCCATCAACACCCTCAGAGCAAAGATCGCATCTGTAGTGCTCTTTCCCAGCATGAAACCATACTGCTGATCACTAATCATCACGTCCCTTCTTAACCTTGCTTCCACTACTCTTTCCCATAACTTCATGCTGTGACTGATCAATTTAATCCCTCTGTAGTTACTACAGCTCTGCACATCACCCTTATTCTTAAAAATCAGTACCAAAACACTTTTTCTCCATTCCTCAGGCATCCTCTCACTTTCCAAGATTTCATTAAACAATCTAGTTAAAAACTCCACTGCCATTTCACCTAAATACCTCCATGCTTCCACCGGTATGTCATCTGGGCCAACAGCCTTTCCATTCTTCATTCTCTTTATAGCTATCCTTACTTCCTCCTTGCTAATCTATTGTACTTCATGATTTACTATCCCTACATCATCCAACCTTCTCTCTCTCTCATTCTCTTCATTCATCAACCCCTCAAAGTACTCTTTCAATCTCCTCAACACACTCTCCTCGCTTCTGAGTATGTTTCCCTCATTATCCTTTATCACCTTTACCTGCTGAACATCTTTCCTAGCTCGGTTCCTCTGTCTAGCCAACTGGTACAGGTCTTTTTCTACCTCCTTAGTGTCCAACCTTTCATACAACTCTTCATATGCCTTATCCTTAGCCTTCGCCACCTCTCTCTTTGCCATGCACCTCATCTCCTTATACTCCTGTCTACTTTATTCATCTCTCTGACAATCCCACTTCTTCTTTGCCAACCTCTTTCTCTGTATACTCTCCTGTACTTTCTCATTCCACCACCAGGTCTCCTTGTCGTCCTTCCTCTGTCCAGATGTCATCCCAAGCACCTTTATAGCTGTCTCCCTTACTAGCTCTGCTGTAGTTACCCAGCTATTTGGAAACTCTTCACTGCCACCCAGTGCCTGCCTTAACTCATCCCTGAACTCCACCTCACAATTACCCTTTTTCAATTTCCATCACTTGATCCTTGGTGCTGCCCTCATACTCCTCCTCCTCTTCTTGATCACCAACGTCATCCTACAAACCACCATCCTATGCTGCCTAACTACACTTTCTCTGGTCACCACTTTACAGTCTCCAATCTCCTTCAAACTGGCCCTCCTACATAAGATATAATCCACCTATGTGCATCTTCCTCCACTCTTGTATGTCACCCTATGCTCCTCCCTCTTGTTAAAATACGTATTCACCACAGCCATGTCCATCATTTTCGCAAAATCCACTACCATCTGACCTTCTGCATTCCTTTGTTTAACACCATACCTACCCATCACTTCCTCATCCCCTCTGTTCCCTTCACCAACATGCCCATTGAAATCTGCTCCAATCACTAGTCTCTCACCCTTGGGTACAGCCATCACCACTTCATCCAATTCACTCCAAAATTTTTCTTTCTCATCCTTTGCACACCCAACTTGTGGAGCATATGCACTAACAACATTCATCATTACACCATCAATTTCCAGCTTCATAAACATCACTCTATCTGACACTCCTTTCACCTCCAAAACACTCAGCATACTGTTCCTTCAGGATAATGCCTATGCCATTTCTCCTACCATCCACACCATGATAAAACAATTTGAACCCACCTCTGATACACCTAGCCTTACTCCCCTTCCATCTGGTCTCTTGCACACACAATATACCAACCTTCCTTCTGTCCATCATATCAGCTAGCTCTCTCCCTATACCAGTTATACTGCCAACATTCAAAGTTCCGACCCTCACTACCACAGTCCTAGCCTTTCTCCTCTCTTCCTGCCTTCGGCCATGTCTTCCGCCTCTTCTCCTCCTTCGGCCAACAGTAGCCCAATTTCCGCCAGCATCCTGTAGGCTAACAGAACTGGTGGTGGTTGTTGTTAACCCGGGCCTCGACCGATCTGGTATAAAAATGTTTATTGGTGTCTGCATTAAATGAATTGGCGAAGTTTTACTCCAGATGCCCTTCCTGATGCAACCCTCCCCATTTATCTGGGCTTGGGACCGGCACAAAGAAATGCACTGGCTTGTGCATCCCCAGTGGCTGGGTTCTCATGTTCGTAAATCCTATGATTACATTTTCTTTCAGTTTTTCCTGTATAAAACACCAAACATGATTCGCAAGTAGCCAAATATACAAGTGCAGTTGAATCACAATTGTATTTTGCTTTAACGTGACATTTAAAATTCCGAATTGAAAAATGATATCCTGTTTTAATCTTGTGACACCAATTACATGCCCCACATTTATACATACCATAGTGGGCATGTGAAAAGGGTGTTGGTTTGTTTTTCAGCAACTCTTTCAAGTTCTTACCCCTCCTATAAGTAATAACATGTTTATCACCTAGATGGGTCCTGATATTGGAATCTTCCATCAGGATTTCCCAATTTTATTAAAAATCTATCTCAAATTGTGAAAATCATGGCTAAAGATAATAGACAAGGAATTTGTAAATATGGTACTAGCCCTTCCCTGAACATTGTCACTAGATTGAACATCTGTCGACATGTTATTTCCTTGTTCTAAAAGCATCTCACTGGGAAGCAATTATTCACTCGATCTCATACCACTATTAATAATGGGCCTGAAATGTCCATTTTGTCTTTTCCTGATTACCTCTTCTATGAGATCATTAACTAGCTCTGCAGAATATGCTCTTTTTGCAAACATAGATTTCAAGTTGGTACATTCACTTAAAAAATCTTCTTTCCTAGACACCATACGTGCAGTTCTCACTAGTTGTCCTTTGACAACTGACCTTTTCTGATGTTCCAGGTGTGAGCTGCTGTAGTGCAAAAAAGAATTTGAATAAGTTTTCTTTTTATAAATTGTTGTTGCATATGTCTCATGGGTTTCATCTTTGAAAAGATGGACATCCAGGTAATCCATACTGTTATAATTTACAACCCAAGTAATATTCCGAAAAGCAGTTGTGGTGTTAATATATTCTAAACGTTCTTCTAAAATATGTAAAGAAAACAAGAAAATAACATGTCAACAGATGTTCAATCTAGTGACAATGTTCAAGGAAGAGCTAGTACCATATTTACAATTTTTTTGACTAATATCTTTAGTCATGATTTACACAATTTAAGATGGATTTTTAATAACAATTGGGAAATCCTGATGGAAGATTCCAATATTAGGACCCATCTAGGTGATAAACATGTTATTACTTATAGGAGGGGTAAGAACTTAAAAGACTTGTTGAAAAACAAACCAATCCCCTTTTCACATGCCCACTATGGTATATATAAATGTGGAGTATGTAATTGGTATGACAAGATTAAAACAGGAGATCATTTTTTCAGTTCGGAATTTTAAATGTCACATTAAAGCAAAATACAATTGTAATTCAAAGGTACATGTATATTTGGCTACTTGCAAATCATGTGCGGTATTTTATATAGGAAAAACTGAAAGAAAATTTAATCATAGGATTTACAAACATGAGTATGTAGTCAAAAGAATAAATTTCAACAATGCTTTAGCTAGTCACAGTCAAGACAACATTAACCATTCCTTTAAGTTTATGGCTACTGACCATGTAGAAATTAATGAAAGAACACCTTGGGGAGACTGCTTAGAATTTAAAGAATTAAGATGGCAAATATTTTTACAGGCTGATAGATGGCCAGGTGTTAACAATTAGTTCTGTATTAAAATTAAAGACACTTGAAAGGAAAAAAATAGCAGATGAGAATTAACATATATATATATATATATATATATATATATATATATATATATTACCTTTATCATATTTTATTGTGATACCTCTAGTTTCAAGTGCACTTTAATTATAGGTATAAACAGCTGTCATTAAACTTTTTTTTGTTTGTGTTATTATTCATGGTGTTTGATAGCTAGTTGTTTTATAATTTGATGTAAGGTATTTTTTACATGTTCAGTAAGGAATTGAATGCAGGACATAAATAGCATTTTTATTAATATTTATATATTGAAGGCATTTAGGGGGTTAATTTTGTTTTAAGGTGCCATCCAATCAGAGATTTAGTATTTAAACAGGAGAAGTGTAATGGTAATTGTCTGATGAAGTTTATATTGTATGAACAAAACCAGTAGCCAGTTATTTTTGTGGCACGTTGTAGAATTTTATTGTTTTATTACAAGTTATTCTTTCTTTTTGGCGGGTCTTGCTTGATTCGTTTGCTCTGAGGAACAAGGCACAGCCTGACATATTTATTAGTTTGTTTGGTTCGTTTTTACTTTAGTGAATATTACACAGTAAGATTGGACAGCCTTTGTTAAGGGCCTTAAAGTAGCTGATAAGGAGCTGGCTGGTGGCAGTGATCACTACCTTATAGTCTGGGCAGAAGGAGGCATAGCTAGTAAACATGTGCCAGCCTTCTTTCCCAGATGTGTGTGTGTGTGTGTGTGTGTGTGTGTGTGTGTGTGTGTGTGTGTGTGTGTGTGTGTGTGTGTGTGTGTGTGTGTGTGTGTGTATACGTGTATAAATCATACCTCAAAGTGTGTGTTTGTGTCTGTATCTGTGTGTGTGTGTGTGTGTGTGTGTGTGTGTGTGTGTGTGTGTGTGTGTGTGTGTGTGTGTGTGCACGTGTATAAATCATATCTCAAAGTGTGTGTGTTTGTGTGTGTATGTGTGTGTGTGTGTGTGTGTGTGTGTGTGTGTGTGTGTGTGTGTGTGTGTGTGTGTGTGTGTCAGCTACTTGAGCAGGGACACAAAGCACTGGTTGGACAGAGAGGGTGCTGGAGGCCTTGGCTTGGCCACTCAGCTGAGATCTCAACTCTATAGCTGTGCCAGTGGGGGGTCTTACTGGGGATCTGGAGAAAGAGGGTGAAACCAACCCTGGACTGACTGTGGTCTCTGTATGCTCTTAAGGGAAATTGCACTTAATGTAGTAAGCAGCATCTGGAAATACTCTGTGTGTACCTTGTTATCCTTCCAGTCTATGTCCCTCCACTGTTGCCAGTGGTAAGGATTGAAGCTCCTTGATTATTGGTCCAATGATGGGGCATCACAAGAACAAATAAGCCACACAAAATGTCAGGGTGACATCACAGATGACCAATTGAAATTCAACCACCTTGTATCACACATGGTTAAAAAAAGCATTACAAACTAGTTAATTATACAGAGTAAAACCTCCCTCACTGATACAGCCAGAAGATGTATAGGCTGTACTTTCTTGCTGCCACCCCTCCTCTATGGCTGCCCCAATCTTCACTAACCTTCAGATCTCACAACTGTCGAAACTTGAGCAATGTTATAATAAAGCAGCCAACTTTGCAGTAAAGTATAACAGAACACAGCACTGCCTAGTCCTTAGAGAATTAAACTGGCTAGAACTACCACATCACCTAGCTCTTTCTCAGCAAATTACAATACACAGACTTCTCTATAAGCCAGAAAATTGTCCAGCCTGTAACAAATTAATGCAGCACTACCACAACAAAATTTAACACTCTAGATTTAAATTACTTATCTCTATAATCAAATTATCTGGCAGTGCAAGTGACTGCCTATATTCAAAAAGTGCAGTTAAGCTATGGAAACACATCCCACAGCACTGAAATGCATTCAGAAGGCAAAGTTGTTAGAAACACAACTATAACAAATCAAATCAATATATATATATATATATCCCCGGAGAATACATGTAACTGTTGATTTCAGCTTGCTATAACCTCAAACCCTTTCTCTTCATTCAGAATCCTACATGCCACACCAGACTTCACCCATTCCGAAATAGTTTTAATAGCATCTCCCACGTATTTACATTGTTTTTTGACACTGCTCATACCCACCTCTATACTTCTAAGAACCTTATGCTAGCCCTATCTATCACTGTCTCTGAGCCTGTTTTACACCCCACCTCTTAACTACAATATTAATATTTTCTGCCTTACCTAGCTACTTTCCTCCCTTGCATTTCTTTGAATTTGTATGCATTAATCACGCTATTACCTGCCTGACAAACTCAGTAATTCACTTCTTCAAATGTTCATTGCCCAACACAAATATCTTCTACACTGTAATAGTTACTTCTCCTTTCATATTTTATTTATTTTTTATTTATTTAACTTTTGTTTACCGGGGGGGGGGGTATGACTGGGCTAGTAGCCCATTTTCAGCCGAGGCCTGGGTGGAAAAGCTCCAAGTAACAAGTATACAATACAATAATGAGTTGTCAAAGAAGATAAATTCCTAATGTCGCATCATGGTAAGAGTATCATACAGTATTTACAGTGAACTATAAACTGTATACTACAGGTGGACCATTTACCCATGGAGAGAAGTGATTACATCAAGATGAATACACCATGTGGGTTGTAGATTTTGAATGTGCCGGTACAGTAAGTACATCATATATAGTATTTGCACTAAACTAAAAATTGCATAGTGGAGGTGGGTCATTTACCCATGGACTAAGATGACCACCATCATAGATTATTCAGAGTACAGAATTACAACAATTAGAATTAACAGAGTGAAATATTTTGAGTATAACATGTGGCTCATTGACTCTTGGCGAGAAGTCTTAGCAGCAAAATGGCTAGCAAATATTGTTTAAGGAAGCCTCTATATCTAGCAGTATAGATAGGGTTAGATGAACAATGACATGCTTTAGTGCCTGATGGTATCTTAGAAAAAGATTAGAAGGGAGTAGGGGTAAAGGAGAGGAGGGGGCGGTAAGGAGATGGTGAAGAGAGGGAAGACAGATGAAAGCGGAAGACAAAAAGAGAGAGAAGATTGGAAGTGTAGCTAAGAGAGAGGTAATGAAGAGAAAAGAAGTAAATGGATATCTATTTCAGTCAGCCATGCGGGGGGGGGGGGCATGAACAGAGCCAGTTATTATATACGCGTGCCTTAAGAAGTTGTGTAAACTTCTTGTGTTGGTAGTGTTACGGATGTGTTGAGGGATGCAGTTCCAGACTTTGGAAATAATGCGGGAGTAAAGTGAATCACTGATGCTTTTATTTGACTTGGTGACCTTTAACAGGAATTTTTCACTAAATCACAGGGTTCTGTTATTTGAGTAGAATTGAGGTTTTGGAGTGCTGGGCATTTGTGTGGTTGATTTACAGTGGCATGGGCAGTTATATGTTGATTTAGGGGTAAGAGGTTGGTTAATTATAGCCATTTTAGTTGATGGAGGGCTGCACAAGGGTGGGATCTGTATGATACGTTTGTGACAAGTTTAGTGATTTTGTGGTAGCAGTTTTTTTAAGGTTTGTGAAGACTGCAGATATGTACAGTAAGGAAGAAAGAAGGTGGCTTCTAGCAATTGCTAGCCTGGTGGAGTTGGTTAGGAATGGCTTAACTCAGTAGAGTGAGCCCAGTTTAATGTGGTTCGTTTTGATGATTAGTCCGACGTGTTTGTCGAATCTCAGGCTGCTATCGATGGTGAGTACCTCTCAGCCTCATAGAGCAAGAAATCTGGACAAAGCCATAACTAATGGGGGACAAAGGTCCACAAACAGGGACAATTTTTAAATATTGCTCTTATAAACATAGAAAGTTGATAGAGTAACAGGTTTTGCAATAGCATGCATTTTTCACAATGGTGTGATATCTGAAACTTAAATGCCTGTCATTATTTTCTGACATCAATTCTCAATGCTTTGCCATTGATTCATCAGAAAACCAAATTTTATGAGAAACAGACCAAAAATATGAGGCAAAAATCTGGACATTCTGTAAAATTCTGTACAGTTGAGAGGTGACACCGAGTAGTTTGCTATGAGAGACAGGTTCAATAATGGTTCTGTTGGATGAATAAATAAGGAAGGGTGATAGTTGATTGGGGGACTTGTTATTGGAGAAAAGCAGTAATTTGGTTTTGTTTGGATTTAGGATGTGCTGATACTTAGAGAGGTAGGATTCTATGGCTGAGAATGATTTTGTTTGTTTTTTCTTGTAGTTGCTGAAGGGAAGGTGCAGCTCATATCAGAGTGGAGTCATCTGCATATTGAATTATGATTGCAAGATGGATAACAGTATAAAGTTTGTTGGTAAAGAATGTAAAAACAAGTGGCTCTAAAATTCATCCTTGGGGAACACCGACTGTAATGGATAAATGGGATGAGAGATCATTTTGCCATGTTACAGCTTGCTATCACTCTGTTAGGTAATTGTGGAACCAAGTGAGGGCTGAGTGAGACAGGTTTAGGGAAGAGACCTCATTGGGAAGCTTTTGGTATGATACTGTGTACAATACCTTTGACATACCTAGGAAGATAGAGAAGACATGTTGGCCTTCATTTTTATTTGGTTTATTGAGTTAGAGACGATTAAAAGGGAAGTCATGGTGCTGTGTTTGGATAGCAAGTTGTTACTGGTTAGATAGTTCATGAGTTGTATGTGTATGCATTTTTCTAGGATTTTTAATAGGGGTGATAAGATGGCTATTGGTCTATAGCTGGACATTTTTGTTGAAGTGCTACCTTTGTGTAGGGGAAATGACATAGGAGATTTTCCATATTTTGGGTATATATACTGTGACTGATCAATTGATCAATAGAGGGATTGGGTAGGAAATGGCATTGACTGCTATCTTGACATCGTCATTAGGAGGGAGGTCAGCAGCTAGGGATGTGTTCTTTAGGTTTTTTTAGCATTTTTTATATTGCCTGTTTGGATTGGTTTTAGGGAGAAAGAGTTTGTGGTAGCTTCTGTTGCAGTAGGGATGGATAGGGGAGTGTTGTTGTTGTTGATATTCACCAAGGAAAGTATTGAGTTAGTAAAGAATGAGTTAAACTGGGTGGCTAGGCTGTTTTTAGTGTTTGCTGTAATGGGGGTTGGAGTTAATAACTGACCAGGTTGAAGAAGTTGTTTAACAGTGCCCCAGGGGGTTGTTTTGATGGGTTTGTTGTATTTTGGTATAATATGTTTTTTGTCATTTTTTTATTTGATTTTTTTTACTTGTTTCTTAATTGTCAGTAGATGACGAGGGAAGATTAGTTTTTGGTAATCTGGTGGTATTGGGACTATGCTTTGTCACTTTGTTTGAGTAGCTGTTTTGTTTCCTTGTTCAGCCATGGAGAATAGTTTGATTTAACTAGTACCTTTTGGAGGGGAACAAGTCTGTTAAGAATGCTGAGGAATTTGATGTTAAAGTATTGAACAACATAGACTAGCTGGAGGTATATTAAAAGTGTCTAGTAGCAGTGCTGTAGGAGTAAATTAAAGGTAGTGGCTGAAAATTGTTTTTTGCTGTAGACATGCTTATATATGACATTTTTTGCTGGGCTACAGTGATGCCAAAGTAGATTGGTGGGTAGGTGATCACTTAGGCTGTCTAGGAGATGCCCTGAGTGTTGGCCAGTGAGGTTAGTTAAGGACCAGTGTAAGACAGACTGTCTGCTACTGTGCTTAGCCATCATAGTTGGTGAATTTATCATTTGGGTAAATCCATATAGGTTTATGAAGTTGGAAGGGCTATTTGAGGCACAGGTATATCTGTCAGTATTGAAATCCCCCATTGTTATCATTTCTTGGTTGAAGGTGGAGGATGACCAAGATAGGAGGTTCTCAATAACAGATGGCTTGTTTCTGGGAAGGATATAGGCTGAAATGATGATAATATGTTTGATTGGGTTGACTTCAAGACAGCAGGTTAGTACTTTAGTGATGTTGAGGTCTTGGGGGGGGGGGTACGTTGTAATTGTTCAAGTTTTAGAGTGCCTTTATATATTATAGCAATACCTCCACCACACTTCTTTGTTCTATCTAGTCTATGGATGTCGTGACCTGGGATAGGATTTCATTGTCTTTTATGTGGAGTTTTAGTCAGGTTTCATTTAACACTGCAATGTTAGGGGTGTAAAGGGAGAGGGAAGCGTGAAATTCATATACTTTATTTAAGAGGCTCTTGAGGTTCATATTGATGAATAGAACGTCGGAGCTGTTACATAGGTTGGTGATTGTTTGAGAATAAGTGGTGTTAGGGCTAAGTGGTTCTTGCTGTATGGGTTTGGGCCTGGGTTTGGGTGGATGTCACCTCATAATTTCAGTTGCGTTTTTTGTGTAAGAAATTGTGTGACAGTTTAGGTGTTAGTCTGTAATACTTATGAACTAGATGTGAGAAACCTGGTATTTGTATGTATCTATATGTGAATAGTTTTACTTCAGAGCTGATAAATAGGTGTGTTGCTATGGTGATATTGGTATGGTAGGTATGGGGTGGGGTGAAGCAGGGGTAGGTGGGTGAGTGGATATATGTGATTATGTAATTATGATATGAGGTAAGATGGAGGTCTATTGTGAGTAAGCTGAAGATGGAAATATATAACAGTGACATTGTTATAACTGGGGTGTGTAACTTATGGGTAAAATTGTGCAGGATGTTGACTAGATTGTGTGTGGAGATTATATACTTTTAAGTATCAAAATGATTGGATGAAAGGTGGAGAGGGTTTATATTATTTTGTCGTATGGCTATTCAGTGAATAGCCATTCTTCGAACAACTATTTAGTGAAGCCGCTCTTCATTGAACAGCAAATTTTAACTAGGGGAACCAGCATTTGGTCACCATCTGGAATTTGCCCTATTCCCCACTGTAGTGCAATCTCGGAGTTGGTATATTTAGTTGGGGGTGTGTGGGGGATGTAGCCGTTAGTCCCCCCACCTTGACAGGTTTTAAATTGTATTTATTTATTTATTTTTTTGTGGTCGCTCAGCTGGACAACAACTTGTTTGCCCTACTTAAAATTTGTCATTTGATGAAGAGTGGCTTCTCTAAATAGGTGTTTGATGAATGGCTATTCACTGAATAGCCATTCGATGAAGTGATCTAGACCCGGTGGAGAGGTAAGTGTGATGGTTAGACAGTTACTAATTGGTAGTATGGGGAGAATTTAGGTGGTGATTGGATGATTGCATGTGTGGTGGGTGTGGTAAGCTTAGAATAAAAGTAGGAGTAGTAGGGGTGGGTCAGAATTAGGGTTAGGGTAGGGGAACGGAGTGAGCCCAAGTACAGCAAGGGTGAATGAACTGGGAAAAGCCTGGCTGCACCACCACAAACGAAAAAAGTATCAGTTTACAGGTAAAGGTGTAACTGCTTCATTTCGTTTTCTTTTTTTTTTTGCACACTTTAGGGCTTATGAAAAAGTCTCTGTTAGGCAACTGACCTGCTTTGAATATTTCCAATATCCAATATACAAAGAGAACAGTGGGTCCACACTTGGTGCACTACGACTGTTAAAACGTTGTAGGATATTGGGAGGAAGAAAGCCGATTAATTCCATTTGTAGCGTCTCTTTGGCAGATATATTTGCATTGTAAATGCAATATTGGTCTATCCCTGTTACTTTTCAGATCAAGTTCCATTTAGTTTGTTAAGAGAGGGTGACAGGTCGAAAATGGAGGTGGGGGATGAGTAGGAGAGGAATAACCTTACCACCCTGCGAAGGTGCACACCACTGGCAGATAATTATAGTTGTAAAGTCTGATATCTAGAGCAAGACAAGGGGCTTGTGAGACTAGGCATTCCACCCACATTTGCATCAGAGTGCCAGCATGCTCTGTTCTTGCAGTCCCCTGATGGAGTACTTTGCCCGGCAGTGATTGCCTTCATATTAATAGTGCTGCTTGATGGTATCCAACACAAGAGAATAGGGGGTTGTGGGTGCAAGTTCAGGCTGTTGGGGGGTTTTACATCAGTGTTGTAAGTAGAGTAGAGTAAGTAAAGTATAATCTAATTAGCAAACATATGTGTAGTTTGTACTGTATATAATTTAATGTCTGTTTGTGTATATTACTAAATAGCTGTTTAAAAAATGTTTGCAATGTGATGGAGCTTTTCTCCCTAGGCCACTGCTGAAAAAGGCATTTTCAAGTAAATCCAGTTGGACAAACCCAGTAAACCAAAGCAAACTAAAACAAATAAAAGTAAAACTCTGGACTGTACCTAAAGAAAGAAAGAAAAGAACAGTGTATATTGTTTGGATCTCACTCTGTCTTGTTCTGCTCTGCTGATATCTTTGGTTTCATATCCATTCCAAATACAGTTTACAAAGAGCTTGACAACTTAGGCTCTGTTTGCACATGTGCAGGCTTAAGACAGACACACACACACACACACACACACACACACACACACACACACACAAATCATATTAACATTATCAACTTATAGATTAATTAAAAATGTGGCAGATTGAATTGAATCAAAGCTTCCATGACTAAATGTACACAAAAACTAAGTGTAAGATCATTCCTTCGACCAGATTTACTATATACATTTGAAAGCACATTCATTCTGTCAGTGTGTACTGTCATGAGAAGACTGATAGCAACCTTCTTCAGTGTTTCTCAGGTTTACACTGTTCCATACAGCATTACGATTCTCAGTTTGCTCACAGCTGACCTAAGCATTTACATTATCTGGAATTTGTTCAGCTCAAACTTTGTCACAAAATGTTTCTTATCAGAGTATCTGTGATATTTTATATCACAAGTACTCTCTGCTTTGCAGAACACTGAAATGGCAAACTCCACGTGCATCTTCTGTTCATATTGTTTTTGTCTTGAATGAGTAGACAGCACCAAAACCAAGCAGGGAGATATAGATTTCTTGTCCTAATCTCACAAATGTAAGGGGCAAGCAACAACCACAAGGCATTCAAAATTTTTCTTATGTGGCCTTAAGAAAATAATTGAAAATGTTGTGGCCCTTGAGCTGGGTCCAGTCTGTAAAGTATTTCCCCTCGCCTCCATTCGGGTCTTATCCCTGTTCTGTTCTGATAATAATGTGGGATTACATTTTCTTTTTGTCGTCATCTCTTACCTCATTTATTACTTTATTTCTCTATCATTTGTCTATAGTTGGTGAGGGTCATTTCATAACATCCCACTTGAGCATATGTAATTTTAACTAAAACTAGCGTTGCTTGTGGTAAGCACACTGCATCCCCCTTCATCCACCCCCAGCACAGGGGCGTACCCCTCCTGCAATGCTAATATAATTAACTCTAATGTCACTGCAGCTAATAAAATGACAAATTCTAACCTTGAATAAAGTTTCTTAAACATTTTCAAACTAGTGAATTATATGTTGTGACCAGCTGAGCAGCCATTTCCTATCTTCTGTTCATTTTCTCTGTTACCCCTGTTGTCCACAGTAGATCCCTTATTTATCATCATCTCATCTTTCTTTTCTGTTCTTTCTCTCCTCACCCTTATTGTGCCTCTTTTCTTGTCTGCACTTTTGCTTCCTACCTGCTTATCATTCAGGGTAAAATATGATATATTAGCTCTGTGAATTAACATTATTTACTCTGGCTTCAGCCAGTGGTTCAGGGAATGAACACAGTTAATACTAAAACTCTACATGAATGTAATGATACACACACTGCTGAATTGCAGATCATTACGTTGTTGTAGCTAGTATGCTCTTTTTTTTAGTATATCTGCATCATTTGTATAAAATAAATAATTACTTAGCTTTGTTCTATTAATGCCAGCGAAAATGATATAGTATTTATTATAAAAAAATGCAATGATATAAGCCATCTTTGCAGCTTATTTAACTTTTTTATAGTCATGCATATTTGGAGCATTTCTCTGTAGGTTTTCACCGAAAAGGATTCTGCCCAGTGGGAAATTTCTGGTTATCAAATGAAAATAAATGAGGAGGCCATATTGTTTTAATGCTCCAGTGGATTTCACTGCATGGGGTTTCCCTCTGTATATGATATGTAATCTTGTTGGCATTCACTTGGAAAATGATATATTTGATCTCATAAATTATTCTTAATGTTTTTGTATATTATAATGTTATTTTTCATGTGAGGAGCTATTTAACAATAGCAATCCTTCTTTACTGTCTCCCATACACCATCAACCACAGCTATCCATTTTATCTTTCATGTTATTTATTTTGCTACTGAAAGAACATCAGAAACATATGTGTGGGCAGTTCATAATAGGTTTTATATAAATGCTATAATTAGCAAATAGATCATTTTGTCAACAAATGCAACCTGTGAAACAAACAAGCAACCTTGACTTGCCTCTCTGTTTTTGTTCCCACTTAGAAGCCACCTTTTCCACACAACCAAGATATGTTAGACCAGCCTTGCATTCTTAGATATATTCCATAACAAACCTCAAGTTGACCACTAGTATGGTAGCCACTTTACCACTTTGGTAACCATCGGATACTTTACCAGGAAAGGAGATATTCAGGCTAATAATGTCACATGACTGCCAAACAAAACAAAAGTGTTATGATCAATGCAAGGCTCATAAAACCTCCAATAGTCAGCACAAATATACTCAGCCAGTACTTTTTTAACAGTGCTGATGTAATGGTCAGGTGCTAGTGTTTATTGTTCAGCTGCAGTTATGTTTTGCTGAGAACATGTCCAGAGTAAACATACGTCTGACATCTACTTTAAGATTGTGTATATCTAAATGTTAGGCATGACTACACCATACTTTATGGCTAGACAGGTAACCGGATTGTAGCAGAGTAAGGGTTATATAGCCATGTTGGAACAAGGTTGCTAATTGCACTGTTTTCCATACCAAAAGAGTTATGCCTAAAAAAGAAAAAGGGCCCAAAGAAAAGACCTGCATCAGTTGGTACTTCCACATCACCTTAAAACCCAAATTTAAATATGCTGATAATGAGGTAGTGCTGAAGGTCCTCTCTCTCCATGAGTGATGGTTCTTTGCAGCAACATTTCACTGAGCAGCCCTTCTGTGACTATGCCTAGACTGAAATTGGTAGCAATATTAATGCTGTGCATGGTCAGGATCACAACTATGACTTGGTCCACCACACGATGATGGATATGCTTTTTGGTGCTACCCACATAATAGAATCCCTGCCATGAAAATGTAGAGGAATAGCTGGTGGACTATTAACTCAATCATATATACCAGATTTTAGATGTTTTTTAACTCTTGAAAGGCCTTTTGGCCGAGGCACTATCAGAGTGTTTAATACACTTTGGCTCTCCTTTTTTGGCAGTTGTAGTGGTATTATATAATTTTGGTTGGTGTTTGGTCATTTTGTATTAACTCGGTCATCCCTTATGGAGATGAACAAGTTTATGGCTTCAGTTAAAATCAACATCACCCCAAAGAGTTCCGCAGTGCAGTGCTGCATGTTGAGGCACAGCTGGACAGGCTCCAAATAGTTTCACCTGTAAATGCCCCACATGTGTAGTCCTCGCTCATAGCATCAACAGCAGCAAATCTTCATCATCACCTAGTCTTCATAAACGTCATTAAATCTGCCTGACATATGCTATCCAGGTATGTCTGGGGTCCAATAAACAGGCCATTTGCACATGGTATGAGCATCTGGGATCCAATAAACAGGCCATTTGCACAAGGTATGAGCATCTGGGGTCCAATAAACAGGCCATTTGCACATGGTATGAGCTGGGGTATTATCGTCATTAAATCTGCCTGACATATGCTATCCAGGTATGTCTGGGGTCCAATAAACAGGCCATTTGCACAAGGTATGAGCGTCTGGGATCCAATAAACAGGTCATTTGCACATGGTATGAGCTGGGGTATTATTGTCATTAAATCTGCCTGACATATGCTATCCAGGTATGTCTGGGGTCCAATAAACAGGCCATTTGCACAAAGTATGAGCATCTGGGATCCAATAAACAGGCCATTTGCACAAGGTATGAGTGTCTGGGGTCCAATAAACAGGTCGATTGCACACAGTATGAGCATCTGGGGTCCAATAAACATGGCCATTTGCACACGGTATGAGCTGGGGTATTATCATCATTAAATCTGCCTGACATATGCTATCCAGGTATGTCTGGGATCCAATAAACATGGCCATTTGCACAAGGTATGAGCATCTGGGGTCCAATAAACAGGCATTTGCACAAGGTATGAGCATCTGGGGTCCAATAAACAGGCCATTTGCACAAGGTATGAGCATCTGGGATCCAATAAACAGGCCATTTGCACACTATATGAGCTGGGGTATTATCGTCATTAAATCTGCCTGACATATGCTATCCAGGTATGTCTGGGATCCAATAAATAGGCCATTTGCACAAGGTATGAGCATCTGAGATCCAATAAACAGGCCATTTGCACATGGTATGAGCTGGGGTATTATTGTCATTAAATCTGCCTGACATATGCTATCCAAGTATGTCTGGGATCCAATAAACATAGTCATTTGCACAAGGTATGAGCGTCTGGGGTCCAATAAACATGGCCATTTGCACACGGTATGAGCTGGGGTATTATCGTCATTAAATCTGCCTGAAATATGCTATCCAGGTATGTCTGGGGTCCAATAAACAGGCCATTTGCACATGGTATGAGCTGGGGTATTATCGTCATTAAATCTGCCTGACATATGCTATCCAGGTATGTCTGGGGTCCAATAAACAGGCCATTTGCACAAGGTATGAGCATCTGGGGTCCAATAAACAGGCCATTTGCACATGGTATGAGCTGGGGTATTATCGTCATTAAATCTGCCTGACAAATGCTATCCAGGTATGTCTGGGGTCCAATAAACAGGCCGTTTGCACACAGTATGAGCGTCTGGGGTCCAATAAACATGGCCATTTGCACACAGTATGAGCTGGGGTATTATTGTCATTAAATCTGCCTGACATATGCTATCCAGGTATGTCTGGGATCCAGTAAACAGGCCATTTGCACACGGTATGAGCGACTGCGATCCAATAAACAGGCCATTTGCACAAGGTATGAGCTGGGGTATTATCGTTTTCTCATATTTATAATTGTAGAGAAACATTGCCCCTCACTATTTAATCACTTTGACACTACTCTCCACAAAATAAAGGTATTTCAACTGCCCTCACTCCTTTCCAAGATAAAGCCGAAATATCACTTTCTTAACCACAACTCTACTTGACTTAAACTAGTTACATTAAACTTCCTACTCTCAGGTGATATACATCACATTCCAGGACCAGTCTCAAGCTCCACTCTCCCTACTTATCCTTCACCCCCCTCATCTTGCCCCAATACCTCTACACAGACCATCTACAAGAAAACTGTCTATACTATCCCGGAAAATTCAAAGTATCCTGAATAAAGTCACTTCATTTCACTCCTGGATCTCTCTCCACACTGATGACATCCTCACCCTCTCTGAAACCTGGCTAAAACCCACATATCTGACACTGAAAGCCCCCCCTCAGGCTACAATATCTTCAGCCTGGATAGACTTAAGAAAAAAAAGAGGGAGGTGTAGTTATTCTGTACTCAGAACATCTCTCCCTCTACCCTCTACCAATCGCTCCTCCTAACTTCCACATAGGTGAATTCCTCATTGTAAATTGTAAACTGAACAATAGCAAAACAATTGCCATTTGCACCATCTACATTCCTCCAGGACAAACACCCCTACTCTTGAACTCTTTCTCTGCTGGATCTCACTAGCTATCTCCCATGAAACTATTATATCGGGTGACATTAACATAGACTGGAATGCACTAGGTACTGACTCTCCTAACCCCAGCATTAACCTCTATGGCTTCTCCCAGCTAATCACTACACCCATGCATTTGAGTAAGCATGCCAATACTGGTGCTACACTTGACTGGCTTCTCAGAACCTGTACCACAACCCCTCCACACTGCTTGATATCCTAAGTGACCACCTTCCTACCT
The DNA here is from genome assembly GCF_019279795.1 of Protopterus annectens. NCBI lineage: Eukaryota > Metazoa > Chordata > Ceratodontiformes > Protopteridae > Protopterus > Protopterus annectens. The sequence goes on along the minus strand of NC_056750.1, from coordinate 829,113,514 downwards.
TGATTCAAAGACACTCCCTCCAGTTGTATCCTCAGAACCTGTACCACAACCCCTCTACACTGCCTGATATCCTAAGTGACCACCTTCCTACCTTGATTCAAAGACACTCCCTCTGGTTGTATCCTCAGAACCTGTACCACAACCCCTCTACACTGCCTGATATCCTAAGTGACCACCTTCCTTCCGTGATTCAAAGACCCTCCCTCTGGTTGTATCCTCAGAACCTATACCACAACCCCTCCACACTGCCTGATATCCTAAGTGACCACCTTCCTACCTTGCTTCAAAGACATTTCCTCCAGTTGTATCCTCAGAACCTGTACCACAACCCCTCCACACTGCCTGATATCCTAAGTGACCACCTTCCTACCTTGATTCAAAGACACTCCCTCCAGTTGTATCCTCAGAACTTGTACCACAACCCCTCTAAACTGACTGATATCCTAAGTGACCACCTTCCTACCTTGATTCAAAGACACTCCCTCTGGTTGTATCCTCAGAACCTATACCACAACCCCTCCACACTGCCTGATATACTAAGTGACCACCTTCCTACCTTGATTCAAAGACATTCCCTCCAGTTGTATCCTCAGAACCTGTACCACAACCCCTCCACACTGCCTGATATCCTAAGTGACCACCTTCCTACCTTGATTCAAAGGCACTCCCTCCAGTTGTATCCTCAGAACCTGTACCACAACCCCTCTACACTGCCTGATATCCTAAGTGACCACCTTCCTACCTTGATTCAAAGACACTCCCTCTGGTTGTATCCTCAGAACCTATACCACAACCCCTCCACACTGCCTGATATCCTAAGTGACCACCTTCCTACCTTGATTCAAAGACACTCCCTCCAGTTGTATCCTCAGAACCTGTACCACAACCCCTCTACACTGCCTGATATCCTAAGTGACCACCTTCCTTCCGTGATTCAAAGACACTCCCTCCGGTTGTATCCTCAGAACCTATACCACAACCCCTCCACACTGCCTGATATCCTAAGTGACCACCTTCATACCTTGATTCAAAGACACTCCCTCTGGTTGTATCCTCAGAACCTATACCACAACCCCTCCACACTGCCTGATATCCTAAGTGACCACCTTCCTACCTTGATTCAAAGACACTCCCTCCGGTTGTACAAATTCCACAGATACAAAGACTGCCGCAAACTCTCTAATTTCAACTCAGATACCTTTAACCATTTGCTCTCCTCAATAAACTGGTTCTTCCTCCATGACCTCTCCCTTGAAGAAGCTGTCCTAAAATGTAATTGTATCTTACTAAACACTCTAAACTATCTCAACTCCACCAGCAAAATTAGAATAAAATCCAATTTTGTACCCTAACACAATCTACTCACACCTTTATGTACAAGAGAGATAGTGCCTTGATAAATTGGAAAAAAAAATCCCCTTCTCATATTCAGAGTTATAGGAAACTTTGTAATCTAACCAAAAAACAGGTTGACCTCAATTTAAAAACATTTCTACCAAAAGCCACTAAATAACTCCCACTCCAACCCAAAAAAATATTTCTGACAATCAACAAGCTACTACATTCAGGTAGTCCTTGTACACCAAACTCTTGCCCCAACAGCTCTGCCATTGATGCTGCCACTTTTCTTAACTCCTTCATAGGTTCAGTCCACAATTTAACTAAAAAAAGATAATAGCACCTACCCCACTACCTCTCCCTCTCCATTTAACCACACAACCTTCTTCTCTCAAGCCTCCCCCCACTGCTTATATAGATCAGTTCTCAGCAAACTTAAAACATGCTCACTATCTGCTGATAACTTACCTCCTCTATTCCTCAAACTTGCTTCAAATTCTATTGCATATCCCATCTCCATATTAATCAATAGGTCAATCACAGAAAACACAGTCCCAGAAATCTGGAAGAAATTCTATGTCATACCTTCACACAAAGGTGGAAATTCTAATTTCAGGCCTATAGCCATTCTGTCTCACCTATCAAAAGCACTTGATAAGTGTGTTTATAAGCAGCTAAGCAGCTCCTCAATCATCTTCTACCAGAAAATCTCCTAACTCTAATCAAATTGGAAGTTATGCACTCTCCAGCCAAGACCGGGCTAGCTGGTCAAGAGGAGAAGGTCAACACCAGCACCACACCACATGGAACACATAGCCCTCCAGAACACCCACTATCACAGCTCTCACATAAAAACACAAACCACACACCCACCTTTGATGAGGCACTCAGTAGAAATGTACCCAAGCAGCAGAGACCTCCAAGACAGAAATGCACTCGACCACCACAACACAACACAAACCACAGGACACATAGCTCACCTCCACAGTGTATGACTCTGTTATTGTTCATGTGGGTGTGAATGACCTGAGATGCACCTCCCTGGACTACATGAAAAGAGACTTGGTGGAGCTCTCAGATTATGTAGCCCAGCCAGGTATGACACTAGCCCTGAGCAGTATCCTACCTTCACCCAGAATGATACCGCAGTACAAACAAAAAATTATTGACTTCAACAATTGGCTAAGTTTCTGGTGTCATTCTAAGGGGATCCAGTATCTGTCTGCTTGGGATGTCATGACTGACAGACCTCAATGCTTTGCCAGAGATGGCTTGCATCTGTCACCCGTGGGTTTCCGGGTACTGGCTAAGGCTCTTGCCACCCCTATAGTGCCTTTTTAGGCAGTATTCCAAAGACCAAATTAGCACCATAACAGCTATAAATAAATGCAATCTGAGGGCCATACTGCTCAATGCTAGAAGTCTAAATCTGAAGATGCACTCACTCAAAGCACTCTTCAAAATGGAGAACATCGACATTTGTGCTGTAATGGAGATCTGGTTGACAGAAAGCACTCCTGCGCTACCAGGCTATAACTTATTTCACACCTTTTGGCCCCAAAACATGGACTGAAGCTCCAAAGGTGGTGGTGTCTCCATATTCATAAAGGATATACACACCTCCAGACTAGTAACCCAGCATAATGCATCTGAGATACTTCAGGTACAACTAACATTGGGTAAGATTGCGATCCAGGTCATAGCCTGCTATAGGTCCCCAGCCATGTCCCTAGACTCCCACTCCACATTCCTAGCACCCTGGAATCTATCAAGGTTCAACCCAACACTCTCATACTAGGAGACTTCAACTACCCCTCCATCAACTGGGAAAACTACCAATGCACTGGCCCAATGCTTCCTTGAATTCATCAGTTCCAATGCCCTGGACCAGCTCATTCTTACCACCACTAGAGGAGGAAACATCCTTGACCTGGTTATTACTAACATGGGCAACTGTTGCTCTACACCAATAGTCAATTCCTCCGTAATTTAATCTGACCACAAACTAATCACCATGGAAATCCACATCTCACCCACACCCCCTGCAAAGGTATCCACCATGAAAAACTTCTCCATAGCTGACTTTGGAATCCTAAAAACAGAGGTGGCTAACTTTATGGCAGTCATCCCAATGGAAAATAGATGCATGGCTGCCGAATCATACACCAATGCACTATATGAACAATTACATAAATGCATGGAACTAGCAATACCCAACAGAACCAAGATGCTCTCTTCCAAAAAAAAGGAAGCCAGTCTGGTGGTCCCCTCCCTTTAATAAACTCTACAACAGAAGGAAGAAACTGTTGCAGAAAAAGGTGAAGTCCCAAGAATGGAGAAATTCCATTATTAGCCTCAACACAAAGTTGAGATCCCTCATCAAAACCTCCAAAGCCAGCCATGAAGGCAGAATTGTGGCAGACACTAAAAACAACCACAAAGCCTTCTTTAGTTATATCAATAATCTCCATGGCAATACCCAGATTTGCTCTGAGTTACTGCACAATAGTACCTACTATACTGAGCCAACAGATATTGCCAACATACTGGCTGACAGATTCAGTGCCAACTTTACCCCCCCCCCCAAAAGACCAATCTCAATACCGGAAGAATGTCAGGCACCTTACATTACTGCTGCACAGATTAGAGCTGCATTGTCTAAGGCCAAGAACACAGCTTCTATGGGACCTGACAATATCCCTGGCTGTGTTCTACATGAATTACAAAGTGAACTGGCACCACATCTATGTACTCTTTCACTCAGCCTCACCATGGGACACTGCTACAGTCATCCCTCTCAATAAAGGAGGAGTGACTACAGACCCTGGAAATTATTGCCCCATTAGCCTGACGAGTCTGATATGTAAGGCTATGGAGCGCATCATCATGGGCCTAATTAACAAGGATATAGGGAATCTCCAAACTCTAGATCCCATGCAATTTGGTTTTGTGAAAGGTAGATCATGCCTGCTCAACCTGGTTGACTTCTTTGAGTCAGTCACCAGAGTGGTGGATAAAGGTAAGGTAGTTCATACAGCCTACCTCGATCTGGCCAAGGCCTTTGATACCATTCCTCACTCAGGAATTATTGATAAACTCACCAAACTAGGCATCAACCCCTATATCATTAGGTGGGTTGCAAATTGTCTGACAGATAGAACACACAGTGTGAAAGTAGTGGACACCAAGTCAGACTGCTGACCAGTCACGAGTGGAGTCCCACAGGGATCGGTCCTGGATCCTCTCCAGTTTGGCATCTACTTCTCAGAAGTCCAGGCCAACACGGAGGGAATTTGGCTTACCAAAATCAGAGAGGACTGCAAGCTGAGAACCATTATTAACTCCCCAAGTGATGCAGGCACCCTACAGAAAGGTTTCACTGAGAACAATGACTGTTGTTTGAACCATTGCCTTAAGCTTAATGCCAAAAAATGCATCACCATCCCCTTTGGGAAAAACTCAATTCCCACTAATTGCCATATCGATGGGAGCCCACTGAACACTGAAGGTGTTATAAGAGATCTGGGGATACAGGTTGACAGCAACCTCTTGTTCGATCACCATATTGCCACTGTGGTCAGAAAGTCCTTCTATGTGGCACATCTCATTACCAAGGGTTTTGCATCCAGGAAGAAAGAGGTCATTATTTCTCTCTACTCTTCCCTCATTAGGCCAATCATCGAGTGTAATGTCCCATTTGGTATGTACCTCACTAGACACCTGCAACAGCTGGAGAGGCCACAAAAGTACCTCACAAAGAGAATCCTAGGCCTTAAACACATGTCCTACATGGACAGATTAAAAAAAACTCCAGCTATTCTGTCTCATATCGTCTACTAAGAGGCAATCTCTGCTTGACTTAGAAAGCCATGTCTGACCCAGCTCTGTTAGAAATGCTTCATCTAAAGAAATCCCAATCTCTCCACACCACACGCTCCAGAGACCTCAACCTCACTACCACAATCAACATGCTGGAGGGACAGGTTCATAACCCAGAGACTGCTCATGCTCTGAAATAGACTTCCCATACATGTCAAGCAGAGCACCTTGCTGTCCCTCTTCAAGAGAAATCTTGATGAGTAGATGGGTAATAGAAAGTTCACCCCGGGGATCACTCCAGTGGCTCTATTTGATAGAGGCACTGGGAACTAACAACGGGTGGCACAGTGCCAGGGCACTTCTATGGGCTAGGTTTCTAAAGGCCCCAGGGCCATTAGCCTAGTACATACCTATGAATCCCTACTCAACATGGCTTCCACCCTAACCACAGCACATCTACTGCATTAATATCTTTCACACAGTCTATCTCCAAATCTCGTGACAACAATAAGTTAGTCACCTGTCCTTTCCTTGACCTCTCTAAGGCCTTTTACACTGTTTCCAACAAACTACTTCTGTCTAACCTAACTAGCCTTAATCTCTCCCCTCTGCACTTTGCTGATTCTCTAGCTATCACTACAACAGACTTCAGTCCATTAAATGGCTCTCTGCCTCTTCCATCTTCTTCCCAGTCCAAACAGGGGTTCCCCAAAGATCCATTCTTGGACCCCTACTGTTTCATATTTTTACTAACTACCTCTACATATTCTGTCCTTGCTCTTCTTTAATACAATATGCTGATTACTCAGCAATTATCTCCTGCTCTGAAAATCTCTCCCACCTTCTCACCCTTACCCAAGAATCTCTCCACTCTGTTGAAAAATGGCTAACAACTAACCAACTCTTACTCAACCCTAAGAAAACCAAACTCCTCTTCCTCCCAAAATCTCTCCAACAGAACAAAACTGCCTTCATTGTCACCTCCTTCAATAACAAAACTATATCTGTAGAACCTCACACAAAACTACTAGGAGTCACAATTGATGATCAACTAAATGTTGATCTCCGCATTCAACAGTGCATCAAAGAGAATCATCTAAAAGTGTGCTTGCTCTACAGGAACAAAAAATCCCTCACAAATGAATCTAAGCTTTCTCTTGCACAAGCTTTTCTACTTCCCACCCTATTTAATGCTGCCCCAATTCTCACTAACGTACAATCCAATCTTATGCCTAAACTGGAACGCACATATAATAAAATTGCTAGATTTGCTGCAAATCAATCTATCACTCACACCACTGCCCATCTTTGCAAATCCTGCAGTGGCTTAAATTCTGCAGCAAATCCTGCTACTTCAGCAGCATCTGACTCACTCCTTCCCAAACCATCCCTCCTCCTGCCCTGCTCTCTCAACCCTTATCTGCCCCTGAACTCCCTATCATACACTCCGAAGCTCTAACCAGCACCTCCTGGAAATTTATAAGTCCAATAAAAAAATAGGCAAACTCCTTTGCAGTCACTCTATGGCAAATACATGGAATAACCTGCCTATATGTTTAAGAACTACCTCTCCTCTATCAGTAACTGCTTCAGAAAATCTCTAAAAGACAGCTTGCTAAACTCATGGTCCTGCTGACGCCCTGACCCAACTTAAACTCCCCTCCCCTTCAATACATCTAACATCTCCTTACCCTCAAGGATACACTACATTTCTCCCAGCTTCTACCTCCAAACACATCCTCCCTGTCAATTTCCTATATTCTAAAACTTCCTCTATTTAAATCCTGCTCTAACTCCTAACATATTTTACTTTGTATAAATATTACAGTTAACCCTGAGTGTATTTCTTGTGAAATTCTTGTATATAATTTGTATGTAATTACTTTTATTCTCTGTTTTGTTATCTCACACTATTTATGTTATGTACCTGTTTTACTTATACATATGGAGCTTTTCTCCTCGGACCTCCACTGAAAAAGGGCTACTGCACAGTTGGACTAACCTGGTCAACAAATGTCAAAATAAATAAATAAAAATAAATATTAGTTGCATGTGTAGTTGTTTTGCTGGATCATACTTACAATGGATACATTATGCTTTGGTGTATTCACGGGTATTTTTTTTATCCAGCACCAGCACTGTGGAACTGCTGCAATCTGATGCTGGAAGACTGATAACGTCCGATAATGAGCTAACATAGTCATAGGTTGCAGGGTGTGTCTTTGCCACAGAGACTGTGAGCACTGCATTTCATAAAAAAGCTATGGATGCAGTCTCTCTGCCTGTAGATACCAACAATACATAAACATCTGAAAGAGGATAGCTCATGGAACTGTGTTGGACCTTGGCAGAAAGATGTCTGATTCTAACTCAGGGAGGTCACACACTGAGGATTCATAATAATGCTTGACAAAGATATGGTTACTGCCCTCTCCTGCAGTTGGTGTTTCAGGGAACGCAACCATATGTATGTGCAGGGCCATCATTGAGGCACAGATTAATTCCACTACAGCCATGGCAGAGATAATGAGGGTTAGCCAAGCTGTGCATGCTGACCTACAGGAATGCATGTTCCATAAATATCATTCATTGAATAGATTGCATCACACATTGGTTCAAACAGTATCTTCACTGGGTCATCTGGCAGGGAAACAGGCTGTTCTCACACTGGTAATCTAGTACATCCATGGATGCTTGCCATCACAGACGTGGCTAAATGAGATCCCCCTCCCACAGTGCTAGGACTCCCACAGTAGCAGGTATTGTGGGGATGTCTACACACTGGAGATGGTGTCTCCATCATGCTGTTACATCTTCTAGCAGACATCAGGTAAGCTCATATAGCACACCAGTATCTAGCCAAGGTCATAGTACAGGCAGTACAACTCCTGAAAGGGCCACCTCTTGTGGGCGAGGGCATGCATGGGAAGCTGAACCCTCTGTCATGCATGCCCTGGATCTATCTGGTAGGCTGAGCTATGATACCCTACCAAGTGCTGATGCTGTATCCCTACAGAAGCACACACATACCACCACAGCCCCAGCACATGCCACACATCCTCTGACTCTGACCCTTCTTGGCATTAACTTTGCTCCCCTCCCCATACTGGCTCTCACACTTCAAATAAAAGCACTTTTTGTTTTGCTACACCTTAACACTCACACTCACACACTTCCTTGTGAAAGACATTCACTCCTGTACTCTCTTGCCCACCTGTAAAAATAAGGATAACTGTACCATGCCCATTTTGCATAGTTGCTTGAGTTACCCGTGTCTGATGCACAGCATGGCCAAACTATGCATGAATAAGCAGAGTCTGGTGTTTTTGTACGAATCATTTGTGTATTGTATCTGCTTAACTCATATAGTTATGCTGTGAAGCTTTGTGCAATCCACTGTCACTTTGCTAGTGCTGTGGCATACAGTGCCCACCTCCATCTTGCATGGCCATCCCCTGCTGCTGGCTCCTGTTCTGACCTCTCATCCATATTTCTCAACTGTCCATTGATTTTCACAGAATGACTAGATTTTTTACTCATATTTGTTGGTCTGCACATAAAATTTGTGGTTTTCTGGCAAATCACCAAGGACTGAAGTCACTAAATAATGGCATATGTTTGAGTTCCAGACTTCATATCTTTGATTAAATTAACACAAATCCTTATAAGAATTTTTTTTTAAATCTGTTCCACTTTATGGGCCTTTGTCCTCCCATTATTTTAGGCGTTATCCAGATTTCTGACACTAAGAGGTTGAGAAGTATGTTCTCATATCTTTCATATTCTGCTGCCTGTGATGCTGAGAATGGCTGGCCCTGCAAGAGGCCACCTTGATGTAGCTGCTTCTTAACTATAATCCTGTGTAACGCTGCACACATGGCCAGTATCTTGGCACACATGGCAGGGTAATACTGCAGAGTGCCACATGATGAATCCAGATGGTAGAAGCATGTCTTCAGCAGAGTGACCACATGCTGTGTAATGTTTCTATTTTGTGAAAGTGCACAACTGTACTTATGATCAGTTTAATTGTGAGGTGTCATAACCCAGGGTTACAGGACATGTCTGGCATCACCAAGATGTCCTTGTGAGAAGTCACTCTTTGCAAACTGTTGGTACAGGTCACATGAATGCCCATTTGGCCTGCACATGTATTACATATTGTTTATTACAGACAATCTGGCAGTTGATGGAATGATACCATTTGCAGTTCACATACCCCCTTCCCAGTCAAAAGGTTGGGCCTTTATTTCAAAGCGGGTACAGTCTATGGCCCCAGAACATCAGGGAAATGGGTTAGATCATAGAAATTTGCATAGTGCTGGCTCTCTCCTCTGGGGTACATGGGAACCAGGAATACTCCTCTACATGGTAAAGCATGGTGTTGGGGAACTGATGGAGGACTCTTGAAGCAGAGGCCTGAGATACCCCCACTGTGTTCCTAGTAGGTCTCTGAAATATTCCCGAAGCTAATATACATAGACCCACATACTCCTTAGTATCCTCTGGGATAGTTACTGGATGAGTCCCATGGGACTGCAAATGAGGCTGACACATTACCACAATTTGTTGCACGGTGTCCCTGTCCATGCAGTACTGGTTCACTATGTCTGTCTTGTAGAAGGCATGAAATGCTAAGCAGGATGCTCTACCACTGGTGGCAACATCATGCACTGTCAGGCAAAGCAGCTGCAATGAGGGCCTCTTGCAGATAAACACTTATAATGGCTGCAGCAGCCCCAAACAAATGTGTTCAATGTACTGTGTCTGATCATATGCATATGGCTTGACCGAATTCAAATCAGAAGTGAGCATAGCATCACTCTGTCACATTTGGATGTTTCAGAATTTACCACATTATTGGACCTAGCCATATCAGGTAGCTTGGCTTTTGTATCCAACTTGCAGGTGGCCACTCATTAACCAAACTTGCTTAGTGTGATGGGGAAGAGTTTTTTGCATCCAGCCTTATGAGTTGGGTCTCTTGCATTACTGATGGATAAGAGATCGAACTGGCTGTGGCATTATAAATGACCAAGTATGAGACAGAATATTGACAGAATCAGAAATTACACCAGATAAAACAATGAATGCATGAACAGTAGGTGAAACCATAAGGATATCTCAGAAAGGTATTGCAGGGTAATGAAAGCATGTGAAATTAAAGATGTGACTTGAAATTATATAAAAGAGAAATTCAGAACTGAAAAGGATAAAATGCAAAAAAGTGACATGAACAGCCATCATGCAGCCATGAATGAGCGGAGAAGCAGTTGCACGTTTAGAAATAAAGACTTATACTAAGTTTGGTTACATGCATGAGAAAAAACATTACAAATTATTCAGTCATATTTGCAGGCTATGGAAGGTTAGAACCATTTTACAAAGATGTGCAAGAAATGAAAGAAAACTGTTATGTAATATTTGCATATTATTGATTCTAAAGAGGAAAGAAAAGACAAAAATGTTTGTGGGACCGATGGAATATATGAACAGCTTGTGCACAAGGCAGAGACAGTACTGAAAGCACTGTTTGATTAGTAAAGTTTATAGTTTAAGGTGAACACATTATTTGTAAGCTACATACTACAGCAGAATGCATTATTTTTTAGACTTGACATTAAAAGTACGGCAATAGCCTAATCCTGTGAATGAATCTGCATGCAGTGTGCTGATATGTTCTTGGAATAAACTGTGGGATGTAGCAAAGTTTTGCTTCCCTATGAGTGCAAGCACAGAAAAATTAACTTTTGGCTCAACTCGCAGTTTGATCAGCATGTGAGAAGCCTTGCATGGTGAAGGAAATTCAGAAGATCCACGCACAAAGTAATTTGAATATCCAGATTGTTAGTTGTATGAATACTACAATAAATGCTCCTTCTGGAAGTTTCAAAAAGTTGCTATTGATGGTAGTATATATATATATATATATATATATATATATATATATATATATATATATATATATATATATATAGATACACACATTATAGTGGATATAAAAAGTTTACACACCCCTGTTAAAATGTGATATATATAAAAAAAGCACAACAAAAAAACCTCTTGGTGTAAAAATTACTTTACATGTAATAGTGAGATGGTGGTATATGTTGCTCAGTGTCTGTCATGTCCAAGTTATTATATTGGAATGACGACAAGAAATCTAAGAAAAAGGATTAGTGAACACTTATTAGCAATAAAGAAAAAAGAACAAGTTAATGCTTTAGCAAGGCATTCATTAGTTTGCCCTACTTTTAAGAAATTAGTTTTTTCTGTAATAGACAGTGTTAGACAACAACCATATACAGGGGATCTTAAAACCTTATTGGAATGCAAAGAATCTTTGTGGCAACTTCATTTTGGGGCAGACACTAAGCCCGGTTTGAATGAAACCATTAATATCAAATATTTTTTGATGATGAAACATTGATTTTTTTTTATTTTACAAAAAATATGTATGTATATGCATGTATTTATATATATTTTTTTAAAAATGACTTTTTTATTAGGTACATATGTACATTCATACAATGTTTTAAAACACATCTTTTAAAAAAAAGTGATTCATGATGTAATTAACCATGTGATCAAAGTGAAAGGGTGGAGTTTGTTGTTTCTGAGGAAGTTCACAATTATTAAAAGTGAATGAAAGCACTAGTTTTTGTGTCCGTGTTTCCTAGCACTTTTGGAGAAAATCACAGTCTGAAAGTGAGAGCAAGGTGTTATTTTACACTTGCTAAGCAGCGCTTTTGCTGTTTAGCAAGTGTAAAATAAAAATTAAATAAAGGGTGTGTGTGAGAGTATGTGCATGCATGAGAGTAAGAGAGAGAGAGAGAGAGAGCGATCGTGCAAAGGAAACAGAAAAGTGTATGTTTATGTTTGTCTGCATATGTCTGAGTGAGAGAAAGCGAGCATGATGTGATGAATGCATGTATGGAAGCAGAGGAGGCTGTGTGTGAGAGAGATTGAGAGATAGTGAGAGCGAACTTGTGTGAGTGAATGTGTGCGTGAAAGCAGAAAGACTGTGTGTGTGTGTGTGTGTGTGTGTGTGTGTGTGTGTGTGTGTGTGTGTGTGTGTGTGTGAGATCCAAAGCATACCTCTCAATTGTCCAGATTTTTACCTTATATTTTTGTATCTATTCCTCATAAAATGTGGTTTTCTGGCAAATCACAGAGAATCTTCAAATACTGTCAGGTTTTTCAGTTTTAGACTTCATAACCTTCAGAAAATGTATGCTGTTGTGAAGGCAAAGCCGATTTTTCTAGCAACCTTCTAAGTTTATGAGCATTATTAAATGTGTCCCACATGTTGCTCCCCCCTCATTATTCTAGGCTTTGTGAAAATTTCTTGTTGTAAGAGGTTGAAAGGTATGATCCAGAGAGTGAGAGAAAATGAGAGTGACGTGTGACTGAACGCGTGTATGTAAGGAGAGGAGACCGTGTGTGACAGAGAGAGTGAGAGCGTAAGACTGAGCTTGTGTGACTGAACATGTGTATGTAAGGAGAGGAGACTGTGCGTGACAGAGAGTGAGAGCGTAACACTGAGCTTGTGTGAATCAATGCGTGTACGTAAGCAGAGGAGACTGTGTGTGACAGAGAGAGTGAGAGCGTAAGACTGAGCTTGTGTGAATCAATGCATGTATGTAACAGAGGAGACAGTGCATGACAGAGAGAGTGAGAGCGTAAGACTGAGCTTGTGTGACTGAATGCGTGTACGTAAGCAGAGGAGACTGCATGTGACAGAGAGAGTGAGAGCGTAAGACTGAGCTTGTGTGACTGAATGCGTGTATGTAAGCAGAGGAGACTGCGTGTGACAGAGAGAGTGAGAGCGTAAGACTGAGCTTGTGTGACTGAATGCGTGTATGTAAGCAGAGGAGACTGCATGTGACAGAGAGAGTGAGAGCGTAAGACTGAGCTTGTGTGACTGAATGCGTGTATGTAAGCAGAGGAGACTGTGTGTGACAGAGAGAGTGAGAGCGTAAGACTGAGCTTGTGTGAATCAATGCGTGTATGTAAGCAGAGGAGACTGTGTATGACAGAGAGAGTGAGAGCGTAAGACTGAGCTTGTGTGACTGAATGCGTGTATGTAAGCAGAGGAGACTGTGCGTGACAGAGAGAGTGAGAGTGTAAGACTGAGCTTGTGTGAATCAATGCATGTATGTAAGCAGAGGAGACTGTGCGTGACAGAGAGAGTGAGAGCGTAAGACTGAGCTTGTGTGAATCAATGTGTGTATGTAAGCAGAGGAGACTGTGTATGACAGAGAGAGTGAGAGCGTAAGACTGAGCTTGTGTGACTGAATGCGTGTATGTAAGCAGAGGAGACTGTGCGTGACAGAGAGAGTGAGAGCGTAAGACTGAGCTTGTGTGAATCAATGCGTGTATGTAAGCAGAGGAGACTGTGCGTGACAGAGAGAGTGAGAGCGTAAGACTGAGCTTGTGTGAATCAATGCGTGTATGTAAGCAGAGGAGACTGTGTGTGACAGAGAAAGTGAGAGCGTAAGACTGAGCTTGTGTGAATCAATGCGTGTATGTAAGCAGAGGAGACTGTGCGTGACAGAGAGAGTGAGAGCGTAAGACTGAGCTTGTGTGACTGAATGCGTGTACGTAAGCAGAGGAGACTGTGTGTGACAGAGAGAGTGAGAGCGTAAGACTGAGCTTGTGTGACTGAATGAGTGTATGTAAGCAGAGGAGACTGCGTGTGACAGAGAGAGTGAGAGCATAAGACTGAGCTTGTGTGACTGAATGCGTGTATGTAAGCAGAGGAGACTGCGTGTGACAGAGAGAGTGAGAGCGTAAGACTGAGCTTGTGTGACTGAATGCGTGTATGTAAGCAGAGGAGACTGCATGTGACAGAGAGAGTGAGAGCGTAAGACTGAGCTTGTGTGACTGAATGCGTGTATGTAAGCAGAGGAGACTGTGTGTGACAGAGAGAGTGAGAGCGTAAGACTGAGCTTGTGTGAATCAATGCGTGTATGTAAGCAGAGGAGACTGTGTATGACAGAGAGAGTGAGAGCGTAAGACTGAGCTTGTGTGACTGAATGTTTTGTGTAAGCAGAGGAGACTGCGCGTGACAGAGAGAGTGAGAGCGTAAGACTGAGATTGTGTGAATCAGTGCATGTATGTAAGCAGACGAGACTGTGTGTGACAGAGAGAGTGAGAGCGTAAGACTGAGCTTGTGTGAATCAATGCGTGTATGTAAGCAGAGGAGACTGTGTGTGACAGAGAGAGTGAGAGTGTAAGACTGAGCTTGTGTGAATCAATGCGTGTATGTAAGCAGAGGAGACTGTGCGTGACAGAGAGAGTGAGAGCGTAAGACTGAGATTGTGTGAATCAATGCGTGTATGTAAGCAGAGGAGACTGTGCGTGACAGAGAGAGTGAGAGCGTAAGACTGAGATTGTGTGAATCAGTGCGTGCATGTAAGCAGAGGAGACTGCGTGTGACAGAGAGAGTGAGAGCGTAAGACTGAGCTTGTGTGAATCAGTGCGTGCATGTAAGCAGAGGAGACTGTGCGTGACAGAGAGAGTGAGAGCGTAAGACTGAGCTTGTGTGACTGAATGCGTGTATGTAAGCAGAGGAGACTGCGTGTGACAGAGAGAGTGAGAGCGTAAGACTGAGCTTGTGTGAATCAATGCGTGTATGTAAGCAGAGGAGACTGTGCGTGACAGAGAGTGAGAGCGTAAGACTGAGCTTGTGTGAATCAATGTGTGTATGTAAGCAGAGGAGACTGTGCGTGACAGAGAGAGTGATAGCGTAAGACTGAGCTTGTGTGACTGAATGCGTGTATGTAAGCAGTGGAGACTGCATGTGACAGAGAGAGTGAGAGCATAAGACTGAGCTTGTGTGACCGAATGCATGTACGTAAGCAGAGGAGACTGCGTGTGACAGAGAGAGTGAGAGCGTAAGACTGAGCTTGTGTGAATCAATGCGTGTATGTAAGCAGAGGAGACTGCGTGTTACAGAGAGAGTGAGAGCGTAAGACTGAGCTTGTGTGAATCAATGCGTGTATGTAAGCAGAGGAGACTGTGCGTGACAGAGAGTGAGAGCGTAAGACTGAGCTTGTGTGAATCAATGTGTGTATGTAAGCAGAGGAGACTGTGCATGACAGAGAGAGTGATAGCGTAAGACTGAGCTTGTGTGAATCAATGCGTGTATGTAAGCAGAGGAGACTGTCTGTGACAGAGAGAGTGAGAGCGTAAGACTGAGCTTGTGTGAATCAATGCGTGTATGTAAGCAGAGGAGACTGTGTGTGACAGAGAGAGTGAGAGTGTAAGACTGAGCTTGTGTGTATCAATGCGTGTATTAAAGCAGAGGAGACGTCGTGTGACAGAGAGAGTGAGAGCGTAAGACTGAGCTTGTGTGAATCAATGTGTGTATGAAAGCAGAGGAGACTGTGCATGACAGAGAGAGTGAGAGCGTAAGACTGAGCTTGTGTGACTGAATGCGTGTATGTAAGCAGAGGAGACTGCTTGTGACAGAGAGAGTGAGAGCGTAAGACTGAGCTTGTGTGACTGAATGCGTGTATGTAAGCAGAGGAGACTGCGTGTAACAGAGAGAGTGAGAGCGTAAGACTGAGCTTGTGTGAATCAATGCGTGTATGTAAGCAGAGGAGACTGTGCGTGACAGAGAGAGTGAGAGAGCATAAGACTGAGCTTGTGTGAATCAATGCATGTATGTAAGCAGAGGAGACTGTGTGTGACAGAGAGAGTGAGAGCGTAAGACTGAGCTTGTGTGAATCAATGCGTGTATGTAAGCAGAGGAGACTGCGTGTGACAAAGAGAGTGAGAGCGTAAGACTGAGCTTGTGTGAATCAATGCGTGTATGTAAGCAGAGGAGACTGCGTGTGACAGAGAGAGTGATAGCGTAAGACTGAGCTTGTGTGACTGAATGCATGTATGTAAGCAGAGGAGACTGCGTGTGACAGAGAGAGTGAGAGTGTAAGACTGAGCTTGTGTGAATCAGTGCGTGCATGTAAGCAGAGGAGACTGTGCGTGACAGAGAGAGTGAGAGCGTAAGACTGAGCTTGTGTGAATCAATGCGTGTATGAAAGAAGAGGAGACTGTGTGTATATATGTATGCATGTGTTTAAGCAGAAGAGACTATTTGTGTATGGGAGAGAGATTGGGCTGTATATAAAATTGTTGTGTTTCACTTGCTTATTCATTTTTAAGCCCAATTATTTTTTTATATAAGTTTGATGTAAAATGCTTCCTCCAACACCATTAACATAGACTACAGCAAGTATTAAACATTAGACGGGGGGACTATTTCACATCAAAAATATATTAAAAAATAAATAGTACCTAAAAAAATACACAAGTAAGTAAAACACAACAATTTTAAAGACAGCCCATTGTCTAAGAGCAATAATGCCCTCCGGGGTCTCACAACACCCCTGGGCGGCATTAATTAAACATTAACACATACCCTGTCAGACATTATTACTTGCTTATAGTATATGCATGGAATATAAAGGAAGTGGCAGTCTGTGTGGTGTATAAAGGAAGTGGTAGTGTGTGTGGTGTTTAAAGGTAGTGTCAGTGTGTGTATGGTGTATAAAGGAGGTGATAGTGTATATGATATATAAAGGAAGTTGCAGTGTGTATGGTTTATAAAGGAAGTGATAGTGTGTCTGGTGACATATATAATTAGTTTTCCAGGACACAATTTCTTCTAAAGTTGTTACATTGTTTCCAGGTAGGACATAGACTGTAACAAAATGTAACTGCATTTTATTGATAAGTTTTAGCAGTGCTACTAGTATTTTGGCATTGTGGAATTTGGGATAGCTGTGTAAATAAGGAGAGAGATTGTATGAACTTGACTAAATTAAGATGACCCCCTCCTGCTATCCTGTGGGGACCTGTCAGGTCTGATAATACTGTAGCCTGGAGGGAGTAGTTAAAAATTGTTAATGTTAGTCTTAAGCCAAGTTTCTGTGATGGCAAATATAACTGGGTTATACAGTTGATATAAGTAGGTTCATAGGTAGGTACTAGGCTATCGGCCCTGGGGCCTATACAAGCCCAGCCCAAAAGGTACCCTGGCTTTTCCACCCAAGAAAATTATTTTCCTGTGCCACTGTCGAGCAGAGCCACAGAAGTGATCCTGGGGTGAGGAATATAGCACTCTAATTTTATTACAAATGTGGATGGTAATAGTGACAATATCCAAATTTTTTGGAAGACCAGTGGGAGAATGATGGGGTGGGGCTTGATGTGCTAGTTTTATTAGTATGGATAGGAGGTTCTTTAATAATAGGACAGGACAGCTGGAATGAGTAATAGTTTGAGGAGGTACATGAAGAAGGGTCAGTTAATATACATTTTTATGGGTGGTTCTTTGTTGTTTGGATTTATTGGTGACTTTTTGGGACCTGGGTTGGGGTGGACATTACCACAATGAGGGATTCTTAAGAGATAGTATATTGGTTTAGAAGGGACCTGTATGAGTTTTATTTTTTGAGTAGATTAGTGGTAATAAAGTATTTTGTGCTTAAAATAAGCACAAGGTGAGAGGCTAAGAAGGCACTGAGACGTATTGCTATAGCTACTCCTGATTTCATAGTGTGCTGAGTAAACTGCAGTAGGAGAAGTGTATAGAGGTGAAAGTGCACAGTAACCTTTTTAAATGTGGGGACCTGCTAGACTGAATCCTGAAATATGAAGAACGAATGGCCATAAGATCGGACTTGTATGTATTAAGTATGAGATGCCATTTCTCTGAATATTTCCTTTTATCCGAGGTATGATGATCTTAGATTTGGTATATATAAGTTGGGGGGGGGGGGCTTGCTCTTTACAGTGGGGCTTACAGCAGGCTGTGGCCCTCAACATTTCAAGTACTGACATTTTAATAGGGAGTCAAAAGTATACAGTGATAGTTTGTTAGATTGGATGCTAGTAGCATCAGAAAGAGACATGATACTCGGAGAAACGTTTGAAAGTTTGGTGATTATAAAGAAGAGGAAAAAGTGAAGTGTAATATGTAGTATGAAGTGGAGGGAGACATGGGTGGGGTTAATGAAGAGAAGTAAGTACAAAAGATTTGTCTTATTAGTGATTTATAATTATGTAATAATGAGAAAGGAAATGAAGGATAATATCTGAGGCCAGTCAGAGGCATAAGGAGCAGAATATAACTAGGTGCACTAATAAGTAAATGTAGGTGCATGTAATTGTGTGAAGAGCAGATGAGGCAGATGTCATTTCTGTGGTTGGGAGGCATTACAGTCTGGGAGTGGTTATTGGTGACATGGTTATGCTGCTGCAGGTGGGAGGAGTTACGGGTCTTGTGATTGGTTGGAATTTGGATTGGGAGGGATAGTTAAGGGTTTTGTGATAGGGTGTAATTTGGATAAGGAGGGGTAGGCCCAGTATAAAGGAAGTGATGCCAGGGATGAGTGGGAATGGGGGTTGGGTGGTATGCAAAGCAAAGCCGAAACAGTGTAGACTGGGATCAGATTGAGTCCTTCAGGAAAACAGTCAGCATTAGCAAAAGGTAAGCAAAAATGTCTTACTAGACTGGACACAGCACAAGCAGTGACAGTGTTAAAAACTAACAGAAAAAGTTGAAAGTATTAACATGAAAAACAGGGAAGATCATATCACCAGGATACAGAAAATAACAGCATATTAAATAGCAGTATGAAGGTGCTGAAGGAGATAGAAATAGGCCAGTCCAGATGGAGGTAAGCACTCAGGGAGTTAAGAGTGAGATATATGTAACAAGCAGGGGACAGGTAGCCAAAACGCAGTAGTGCTCACTGTAAATACAGCTTACATACAAACAAGAGCATGTCTAGGATACAGCATTAGAGTAAAAATAAATGGGCTCCAGTAGGAAAGGAACCCAGTAAGGAAAGTATTCCTGAGATGCCTCAATATTCATAAAACAGAGTGAAAGAGGACAATTGCACTCATTCTAAGCCAGGAAATATATTATTTCCTCTGTTCACATTTCAAAACCTCATCTGACCAATAGCAGAGAGACTTTTATTTATCTGCATTGATAATATGTTTGAATATATTGCTTTCTGAGCAAAGTTGTTCCATTTAACATACACAAAAATATACTTGCCACTTTATAAGCATGATAAGCCACCTAGAGGTGTGCATGCCTGTGTTAGGAGTTGTAAGGCACTCACCTTTCCGACTCGTGTCTCACAACACTCCTGGTTATTTGGTCATATGTGTACCATGCATAATCCCTCATGCCTTATTACCAGGTCATCTAAGTAGCTCACAGAACATTAGAAATGGTGATATAAGCATATTTCAAACAATGTTGTGGTATATAGCTCCAGCAAGAAAGTAAAGTTCTACGAATCAAGACAATGACAATGCAAAGGTTGAGTGAAGTGAGAAAATATTTCATGAAAAAATATGAATATCTTGAACCTTGATAAAACATTTTACAAGACTGTGAAAAGCACCTGAAACACCATTAAATATCTGACTGTAACTGACATCGTTATTTAACACTCAAGTAAACCCATTGAGCAAAAGTTACTTATCAATCTAGTGAAACTGCATTGTTTCTAAACAAGAAAACTGTAATCTGAATCTCCAATTAAACTATCCAGATAAACAGGACATTCAGACATATAATATAACAAATCTCTTACCTGTATAGATTATAGTCTTTCTCTCTGAGTTCTGATTTTTCTAAAATCAATTTATTTAATAGCAGTCCATTCAGAGGTGTTGTGTTTTCCATCATGTACATTATTAAAGTAACTGGTGATTGCATTCCTTTCATCTTCCTTTATGATATTAATCAAATGTTTTGAAATTCAGCCTTTTTGTCTCTTTTCTGAAGGTCAGTTTAAAACCATGCATAAAATAAATAACATGCATTGCATAAATAACATAATATGCATTGCATAGTAAAACATGATTTCTGTTAATCCAGATTCTGTTAAAATGACAATGGGGGGAATTTAATAAATCATACACAGTCTTTTTTACTGTGTAGGCATTGTGGCAAGCTGCTTATGTGAAAGTAAGCGGTTTGCAATTCAGTAAACACAGCTGGGTTGCATGCATGTGTCAACATGAAAGTATCTGTGACATGCAAATCACCTCATAAGCAGGTGAATTTCATGCAAATGAGGGAGGTAGAGCGATCCAGCAAGCAGACAGGCAGCCCTGCAGACCCGGTGTCTGTGTACATAGTGTACATGGAAAAATTCTGTGTACAGGATTTTAGACAGTCAACAGGGGCTGTAAAAACATAGCATAGCACATAGAGATATGAGCAAAACTATCCACCATGTTTCCAAAAATATAAGGGCAATAAATTAAAATTATTTTATTTTTTTAATGATCTGGGTATGTTTGCACAGCTTGCAGCAGTGTGCAAACATGGTTTTATGAAAAAAATGAAAAAAAAAAAAAGAGTGGAAAAAACACATTTAATAGTATGTGACAGAAATGTATTATAGGACCCTGCATGGAGTATCCACAATGGTGGAATGATGCTGTTGCTAATGAGGTAAGGCCTGGAACCATGTAGTTTCCAGGTTGTGTGCCTGGATCCCTATGCAAATGAGTTGGGGTTACTGAATAGCACAAATGGGTATCCGTTTCCCCAGATCCCATCTGTGTAGGGACAGAACCATGTTGGTGTTCCCAGAAGAGGTAGCCAATCCATGCCATACTTAGATTCTTCTCCTTTTTACAGTTCTCCACTATGATTTTATTTAACAACAAATGATCCTTTGTTCCATATGATTTTCTTTTGTTCTACTGCCATAATTGAGTTTTCTTCTAAATGTCTATAAATTCTGTTGGCATTAATTCCCGTGTATATTTTATATGTGTCGGAAGGCAAGTTATTGGTGTATAATTTTTAGGGTAGCTTGCAGCTTCACTCTTAAGTAGGAGCATTGTTTTTCCTGTTGTTAGCCAGGTTGGTGTCTGTTCCAGGTGTGCATATAAATAGTTCTTACTCATGGCTAAATCTTTGTACAAAGATGTTAATACTTTCAGCCAAAAGTTAAGCACTGCATCTGGGCATGGGAACTTCCAATTAGGGGCTTTTCTTAACTTTATTTCAATCTCTTTGGCTGTTACTTCATCCCATTTCATATCCTGTACCTTTAAACTTCTTATTCTTTCTTTAACTTCTTCTATCCATTTAGCATCTTTGTTATGTTCCACAGGATCTTAGGATCTTCATAATTATGTCTCCAAACTGTATCTATTTCTTCTTTTTTTTTGGTGGTCTTTCAATTTCTTTTACCTTGTTTTCCAATTCTCTACAAAACTTTTTGGTCATCAATAAATTGCTTATTTTGTACATTTCCTATATATTTATTTTTGTATCTTCTAAGTATTTCCACCTAGTCTCTTCCACAACCATACATTTAAAATAAGGCATATTGTCTCTCTCAATAATGTGCTTTACAAAGACATTACTTCATAGCTAATTACTAGGCTAACTTTCTTAATAGGCCATTTTAAGCCCAGCTAATTTCCAACCAAAGGTGAGAATCAAACACTACACATTATGTCTGTGAGTCAAACACCTTAACCATTACACCATCTCCCAATCAAATAATCAGCCCTGCTAAGTCTTGAACCCAGGACCCTGTACACCACAGTCAGAGCAATGTACCACTACACCATTTGATTTGTTAGCTTTATTCATATTCCTGATGTCATAAAGGTGCTCTCTAATCCTGTCATTAAGGCGTCTATCCATCTTACCTATGTAGAATGGCTGACATGTTGAGCAATATGCTGGATAAACCAGCTGTGCAGACTCACAAGTGGCCATTGCTCTAAACCTAAAGAGCTTATTAAAATCAGGATGAAAAACTGTCCTGCTGAATCTAAATGGTCACAGAAGTTACATTTATTGCATGGTGTTGTTGCAAAGCAACCATCTATGTTGGTGTTATAATTCTTGGGATAACACAATAGTCTTTTCAGGGATTTCATGTTCTTATAAACAAATTTAGGGTTTTCCTCTACCACTGCCTTAATAAGATTATCAGCTGTTAAAACTGGCCAGAAATTTTCATATATATTGGTTGCCCATTTAACATTACTAGAATACAAAACGGGCATCCTTAATATGAGAGCTTGCTTTATGTCCATATTAACCACACTGTCAGTTGCTCCATTCTCATCCCTCTTTCTAAGGTCCTATACCTGTCTTAGAATATTGTGGACTTCATTTTGTTGTACCCCTCTCCTAACAAACTTTGTTCAAGATCTTTTATTTCCTTCCTAAATACACTCTTCTCTGCACTCAGTCATGAGATCCTCATCCCCTGTCCCCTCACTATGTTGTCAAAAATATGAGGGGTGCATACTCTTCCTATGCAAAAAAACTAGTTCTGTAACATTCTTTTCGGTGCACCCTAGTGCTAGCATGATCACCCTTAATTAATACCTTCATATCCAAAAAATCTATGTCATAATGTGAGTAATTCATAATGAATCTTAAAAAAGGGGTAGATTGATTGATTTAATCCAAAAATAAGGTCAGGGTATCAGTGGTGTCCCTCCAAATAAAGAACAAATCATCCACAAAATGACAGTACAGGCCTATTTACTGATTATATGGTCCATTAAGAATAAATTCCTCCTCCCATGCAGCCATAACAAGGCTGGCATAGTTACTGGCATAAGGAGTGCCCATAGCTACACCATCCTTTTTAAAAAGATGTCATCTTCAAACATGAAAACATTGGGTTCTAACGTGATTTCCATCAGAAAACACAACAGGTCTACCATTCTTTGATTAAAATCAGTGTGTCCCGAGAGATATTGTTGTAACATTAATAAATCCTATCATTAGGTATGGAAGTAAATAAGGACTGAACTTCCATTGTTACAAGGAGTAATATATTCAAGTCACATACTTCCTTAAAAAACAAACATATTTGCTTGACACATTGCTGGGAGTCCCTTTGGATAATAGAGTTATTAACTAATAAAGGTTTAAGCTTCCTGTCTATGAAATGGATAGTAGTTCAGTACACCATTTTCATCCTGAGACTATTGGTCTCAGGGGAGGATTACAGGGGTCTTTATGTATCTTAGGCAACCCCTGTATTGTGGGTATAAGTCGTTCATAAACTTTAAGAACATTATACAGACTCTGCTATATCACATGAGTCATGAAACACTCCCATAACATGTCATGTATTTTTACAATCATTTCAGATACCTCATCATAACTAATAATTATATAGGTGTCCAACTCACTTAACATCAAGCTCATGTTAGATAAATAATGCTGATGATCCATGACTACCAATGGACCCCCTTTATCAGCCGGTCATAAAATAATAAAACAATTATTTTCAAATGCCCAAGAGCAGTAGTCAAATTTTGAAACTCTTTGGGCTTCAATCTGCACATCTGTACATCTGGTTTATCCAGCATATTGCTCAACATGTCAGACATTTTACATATATAAGACGTATAGACACCTTAAGGATAGGATTAGTGAGCATGTTTATGACATCAGGAATATGAATAAAACTAATGACTTAGCAAGGCACATTACTGAGAGAGACATTACGCATTATTTTAAATTTATGGTTGTGGAAGAGACCAGACTTGATGGGAGATTAGGAGATATTAGAAATAGGACGGACATTTTGGAGACTAAATGGATCATTAGGATGAGGGCTGATGCTGGCAAAGATTTAAATGACAAGGTCCCGATTAGACCTGTCCTTAAAGCTAGACCATTATGTAGGTGGCTCTTTTATACTCTGTCAAGAGTAATTTTATTTTACAGGCTGCATGATGTTATGGTATAGTGGTTTGCAGTCTTTTTTCTTTCTTTTCTTCTTTTTTGTGTATATACATGTTTCTAGGTGCATAGATATATACAGAGTCTTTTATAAATGTTTATGAAGATATGTACTCTTTTATTTTTGCATATTTGCATGTGTTAAATGATTTATTTATTTGTTTGTGTCTTTTGGCTTTTCCCGGTTAGGGGTCGCCACAGCGGAACTTTGGTCCACTAATGATTGGCAGTAGATTTTTTACATGCCGAGTTTGCCAGCCCTGATGCACAACCTTCAGCGAAGGCACGCCCATTCACGCATGTCTCCACACAGAAGACGCTCTAGCTGAGAATCGAATGGCACAACGTCTTGCTGTGAGGCGACAACGCTACCGCAGCACCACCACTGCAGCTGTATTTATTATGTGATTTTATATTTTGAGATATATGTGTATATATACATGTTTTTCCTTCAGGTACCTTTAACTGCTTAATTGTTTAATTGGCTTTATTCAGTGCAGGAAATGATGGAATCATTATATATAGAGGATGGTTTTCTAGGTTTAATGTCTGAAGAAGCAGTTATTTTTAGCTGTGAAAGTGCTTACATACTGAAATAAACTTCTTTTTATCCAAACCTGTCACCATCGTTGAGTTCTACTTTACTTTTGCTTGTTGAACGTTTATACTGGTTTCCAGTGGAACACTCCAAATTATCTTCATATGACGCATGACCAATTGCTTCCTGTTCCACTGGTTTCCCTTTAATTTGGATATACATTGGTCTATCCTGTTGTAGTGCTTTCTGAATTAGATTTTCTACACTGCATCCTTCACTTTGCAGGTACTCCATGACCTCAATTTCTATTGTTTTAACTTCACCATTACAAATATCCTTTTCTACTTTTCCTCTTTGTCTTCTTATTTTTGTATTGTAAAGTTGTCCATGTCTAGATTCCTTTGCCTGTATTTCTCTTCAAATATCTTTGGTGCAGCTCTTTTTATATTGGTTAGTTTTGTTTTCTCCTTTGCATAAATATTACACCATATTAAATATATTTTTCTTTCCCATGTCCATATTTCTTCTTCACATGTCTCCTGGTCTTCTTAGTTTGCCTTATTCTGGGGATTCATTCCATTATGCTGTGATGTAGTCTGTTTTAGACCTTCTACATTAAATCCTTCACTTTTGCAGGCACTCCATAATTTCAACTTCTATTTTTTTTAACTTCTACTTTGCTAATATTCTTTTCTATGTTCCATCTTTGTGATATTATTTTTTTTATTGTGAATTTTCCATATCTGGATGCGTTTGCCTGTATTTCTCTTCAGATATCTTTGAGGCTGCCTTCTTTATATTGATTAATTTGACTTTCTCCTTTGCATAAATATTACACCATACCAAATATCTCTTTCTTTCCCATGCCCATATTTCTTTTTTATACTTTTCAAATATCTCTTGGTTTTGTTGTTTATATTTTCGCGCTTCCTCAGATGCTTTTTTTTCCAGACTGATCAAAGTTTCTTGACCTATATACTGTTTTTTTTACAAATCTGTTGTATTAATGAATGCAGTTTTTCATTTGAAGCTTCTGACAATTTTTCTTTTGGAAGTATTTTCTTTCCTGTAATTTCTCTCTTAATCGTTTTGTATATCTTGTGTCTGGAAATTCTGGACTTTTGACATAATAGTAACAATACATAATTTCTTTCATATCCTCAATAGTCCACTCTACTGTCTTTATGACTCTTCTTTGGCCTATCAGTTTTTGTGAATTTTGTGGACTGCTACTTCCTTCTACAACAGGGGGGGTCATCGTCCCCTGGACCTGGCATAGCCCTGTTGTAGGAATGTTTCTGTATTTTGAGGATTCTACACTCATTTTTTCCAGTCCTGGCACCAAAGCGCCTACGAGGTTTGGGTACTTTTTTATCCTGGGTCTTGTGCACCCAGCTATCACATCCCATATATCATATGTATGGATCTGCTGCTGTTATGCAAGGAAATGTAGTGGGCTAGTTGAATAGATGTAACATCCACATGGGACTACAGATACCCAGACCAATAGTTTGTGTTCCTTAATAGTCACTAGGCCTCATGGTTGGAATATGTACTACATCAGTCAAGGAAGATGTTAAACAGTGGTCTCACATGATATTTGGACTACTGTATAACCCAGCAGCTCATGTGCCATTGTTCTCCCATGCCCAGCACAGCAGTGTACCCAGACAACTACTTTAACAGAAAATCAGCTATGGTATATCAGTGGACCAGGCAATCTCAGATCTTTAACATAGATATTGCTCACACCATTATATGTATCTTCTCATGCAGAATAACAATGGGGTCTATATCATAAGCACGACATGGCTGAAAAGCGAACAAGTAATGAGCGACACATATTTATCGAAACACATGTAAGTGATTCGACAAATATGTCACAGGTCAAGGAGGTAGTTGACCAACTACATGGTGTTACCCTTTCCTTCACTATTGTGTGATTTTGGAGTTGGTATATTTAGTTAGGGGTGTGTGGGGGGCACAGCCCTCCACATTGGGGGGTGTGGGGGATGAAGTCCCCCACCTGAACCGGGTTTACTAATTTTTTTTTTTTTTTGCGAACAGCTGCATGAATTTTTTCACTAAGAAAAAATTTGAGGACATGACCATTCGCTGTTTACAGCATTCACGTTTTATGTGTCAACTTATATGTTCGTGCTTATGACCCATATGCTGTTGACTGTGTGATGAATGACTCTTCTCTGTCTGGTGAACTGAGTACCTCACTAGACTAGGGAAGCTAGCATGGGTGATGGTGTTGATAGTTCTAATCTGGAATTACTCACATCTTTTGCATGTGAGGAGGTGCTATGTTGGTGTTTTTACAGGCTGTCATGCCTCTTACTGCAAGAAATATGGACAAAGCTGATAAGATAGGGAGAAAAAAGGCCCAAACATAGAGACAACTTTCAAATATTGTCCCCATAAACCTAGAAAGTTACTGGAAGTAAAGGTGTTGCATTAGTACATATGTTCTGAAGTATATAACATCTGAAACACAAATGTTTGTCTGTAAGTAGTATAATGTAGTGACATCACTATTCAGTAATTCACCAGAAGACCACAAATGTATGAGGAACAGGCCAAACATAGTCTGGACATTCTGTGGAAATCAGAACAGTTGAGAAGTATGCAGACTGTCAGTCTGTTGGTGGTGTAACATTACCAAGCGGAGTCACAGATTAAGCACAGCATGCAGCTGGGGAATGCTGTGGACAGTTTGAGTGAAGTGCAGTACTGCAGAAACAGGGGTGGATATTAATGTTTGTAACATACAAAATCCCAGACTGGAGTACAGGTAGGTGTGGCCTGGAGTCACATTATTAGCACTAACAGTCCCACTGAGCATGCCCATACACTTAGGTAAAATAAGCGCAATCCTGTTACACATTCATTAAATGACCTGTTATGTATAAATGTCAATACATACAGATATGCATATACATATCCGTCTGTCACTACATCTCTCTCACATGCATAGTATATCTATCACTATGTAGTGTCAAATAGATATTTTCAGCAATATATAGCTATATATATTAAAATTATACATACACCCCCATATATCTACATAACATATATACATGTCATACATACACGCAGCTACAGCTATATATGCATACCCTTACTGTAGCAATGTGTTTGTGAGCCTGTTAGAGCATTTTACAACATGTTTTGGAACCATGGGGTGTAAGGATTGAACACAGAGAGTACCATAGCCTTCGACTGTCACTGGTCAGAAAGATGTGGATGCATTCACTGCTGTATAACCAATACCAACAGGTTTGGGATGTACATCCCAGACTGCCACTGGTATATCGAATGTGGCAGTTATCACAGCTATCATTGTATGCAATGGCATCCTTGCCATGTCGCTACACAGGCATATTTTCCAACTGCAGCAGCCACACAGGTTTCAAGATACACCACTACACATTGTAGAGAACATGTCCTACAGAGTCCATGTCAAGACTGCCTCTGAAATGCTTTGGAGGGTGTGTGTATGGCTCCATACAGGGAAGTGTCAGTTCCCACTGTGTACCTCCCATGTATCCATAACAGGACTGACACATGTGTCACCTGTGCTACACATCAACATCAGCATGGTATGAATAGTACATGCTAGTGAGACAGGTATGTAACACAGGCAGTACACCCTACATGAAACAGGCCCCCCATGCATGTCACACACACATCTGCTGTGACACACATCATGTACAGGCTACACATCGGGATGCAAAACATAACAATCATAACTGTTGCTGGGCAAATGTTGGTACTGGATACAGGATATATGTAGATGTGTCATCTTCATCAAAACATTGGTGGCACTTATGAAGGGTAGCAGACCTTCTCACAGATTAGGGATGCATGAGTATGCTGAATGCCAACATTGTCCTTGTTAGCCTGTTATACACATATGACTCTATGGAAGTATGCAGTTACAGTGCTCTACCTTGTTGACAACATACAGCCACTGTGCTGAAATGCCATCCTGTGCTGCTTTATTTCTGCAGTGTATCCATAAGTTATCCCAACAGACTCCTGAAACAGAAACATAAACAGGCCCATGACACAGCTGTCATTGTGTAACTATACAGCCAATTCAACAACATACAACATATGACCACATAAGGTACACAAATGTATGTTGTGTACACGTGACAAATACCAGCATACTTTAACCACTGCAAGTGGCATGGTGAACCAACACTGCATTACACAAGTATATGCAAAGTAATACAGTCATACTGTGCATCAAACCCATAGCTTCATTTTCCTGCATCAATGTCAAGGATGACAGGGATGTGGCACAGGTATCATCACCTGCACAGGGTGTTGTGTGGGGGATGCAGTAGGCTTAGTCTGGCCCAAATGGTAGACAGCATGTGTGTGAGTCGGGGGAGCATGTAAGATGGCTCATGGAGAGGTTCTGTGTGTGTCTGTAGGTGACCTGCATGTGACAGTGGTGTGTTAGTTTGTGTGTGTACCCCGTCAAGCTCAGTGTTAGCCCTACACTTGTGTATGTTGGACAGCTTTGTACCATACATGTTAGAGTTGACAGTTCACCATCTCCAGCTCTAAACATAGGAACTGGCTCTGTGAGGAGTTGCACTGGCACATCCATGCCCAAGGACAGAAGCGGTGCTAGTACCTGGCAGTGACTGTTGCCTGCTGGAACCGTGTCCACATGGGACCGGCCAGGATCATGAGCCCATGGCCTGCCATGTCATGGTATGGACAGCACACTCCCCTCTGTAGTGCTGGATATACTGCCACTACAGGAGCGTGAGTATGCATCACCACGTGGACTCTTAGCAGATGGTGTTGTTGACCTACGTCCAGAGGTCTGACTCTCAACTACAACAACACATTCCAGTAGAGACAATGTAAGGTCCAAGACAGACACTGTCTCAGCAACCATCTGTCCACTCCATCAATGAACTGATCCAGGGTGTCCCCAATGTGGTGGAGACAGCGATGGATGTCAGAATATGTGGCATCCATAAACCTAAGCATATGCCTCATGTTCTGTTCAGATCATGCCTGTGCCTACATAATGGCCTAAAACAAGCACCTGGTGACCCATGATGTGACACCTGGAACAGGTGGTGTATGGACAGCAGGCCTCCTACAAGCACCCCTGTCAATTCGCCTGTGTGGGCCATTGCCATCTCTCTGACTATGGCCAGTGT
Organism: Protopterus annectens; assembly: GCF_019279795.1. Lineage (NCBI taxonomy): Eukaryota > Metazoa > Chordata > Ceratodontiformes > Protopteridae > Protopterus > Protopterus annectens. The sequence continues at coordinate 829,083,846 of NC_056750.1, read as the reverse complement.
CTATACTCACTGGAGCGATAGTTGCCACACTTTCCTGTTCAATGTCTCAACCCTCTGATTGTCCAATGTCTGTGGCCTCCGGGGATGGGATATGTGTGGAAATACAGACTATGTGCATTGACAATGGGGGCAGAAGAGTGATGTCTACCTCTGGAACAGATTCAGCCCTCGACACCCCCACCTGTGCCTCACTGTGGCCACCATCATCATCAGTGTCCGGGGCGACACTGGCATCAGGTTGTGTAGGGGGCAGCCTTCAGCCGCCATGGTCACCTGCAATAAGAATGAAAAAAAGCAGTACATTAATACCTGCACCATTGTGTATGAAAAGCATTCAAAACTCATAACAATGAAAACCCACAACTGAATCAGCAGTCAAACAACTTCCATCTCCACCTTCATCCAAAAAGCACTACCCAGGAATACAATTCAAATTCAACTCAGGACCTTTATAACTATCACTTGAAGTAAATCAGGTCAAACATAACCAGTAATATTTACCTTGTACTTACTTAGTATGACACTATAATTGAAAAAAAAACACATAAAACCCAGAACAACTCTCTTCACAATTATATGGAAATAAACATTTCACTGCCTAATGTATTTGCCTCCAACCTGTTGTATTTTAAAAGGCATTTTAGATTCCTTGCCTTGTTTAAAGCAGGAGCCTTATTTGCTTTTACCTGTAACTGCCAAAGTGTATCTGTTTGTTGAACTCCACTCTTGTGACTACCCCTTTATGAAACCTTAGGTACCTCTTCCAGACTGGCATTTAAAAATATTCAAAATCTATTTACACATATAATTACGTGTGCATAGGGCATTATTCTGGCTCTTAACCATACTAGACTATAATTGTGCCTTAGCATAATAAGTGTCATACTTAAAAGGGGCAGGACCATGGCCTTGGGAAAAACCTGATGGACCTGTGAAAAGCTGAGGGTGGGGTACTGTCAGTACTACTGCATGTTGCAGCACAACAAGGTAATACATCCATATATCTCACATTTACAATAGCTACTGTGTTACTTGTATTGGTCCCAATCTGCATATGAGTATATACCTAAGGTTAAATACCCCAAAGAACAAAGACTTGACCCCCACAAAAAAAGTATCTATAGCCTGACCCACTGACTGCTACAGTAGTACAATGCTGATCACAGAATGCTTACTTGCATGTCCTCAGCTGTGGAAACTGTGGCACCCACCTCCATGATGTATGGTGTGATGGATACCTGGAAGCTGTTGCATGTGTCTAGGTATGTCAGGAATTCCTTAGTGGCCGAGAGTTGTTATTCCCCTGCAGGCCTTCCACCAGTGACAGAACAATCATTGGCTATATCCGTTGCCCATCAATGTGCAGCATTAATCATACTGGTCAACAGGTGTCGGACCTGCATATATATCCTGCCCTGATGGCCCATGGCATTAACATCACAGACAAGGTTTGACCACAATCCAGCCTAGTGTTCCCTATTAAATCTCCCCCTGGATAGCAGGATATCATGATGCCGCCTTAATCCTTTCAGTGCAGGCTGTTGTTCCCTATTATGTCTCCCCCTGGATAACAGGATGTCATGATGCTGCCTTAGTCCTCTCAGAGCAGCCTGCTGTTCCCTGTTATGTCACCCCCTGGATAACAGGATGTCATGATGCTGCCTTAGTCCTTTCAGTGCAGCCTGCTGTTCCCTATTATGTGTCCCCTGGATAACAGAAAGTCATGATGCTGCCTTAGTCCCTTCAGTGCAGCCTGCTGTTCTCTATTATATCTCCCCCTGGATAACAGGATGTCATGATGCAGCCTTAGTCCTTTCATTGCAGCTTGCTGTTCCCTAGTATGTCACCCCTGGATAACAAGATGTCATGAGGCTGCCTTAGTCCTTTCTTTGGAGCCTGCTGTTCCCTAGTATGTCCCACCTGGATAGCAGGATGTCATGATGCTGCCTTAGTCCTTTCAGCGCAGCCTGCTGTTCCCTATTATATTTCCCCTGGATAACAGGATGTCATGATGCTGCCTTAGTCCTTTCAGTGCAGCCGGCTGTTCCCTATTACATCTCCCCCTGGATAACAGGATGTCATGATACTGCCTTAGTCCTTTCACTGCAGCCTGCTGTTCTCTATTATGTCTCCCTTGGATAGCGGGAAGTCATGATGTCATGATGTTGCCTTAGTGCTTTCAGTGCAGCTTGCTGTTCCCTATTATGTCTCCCACTGGATAGCAGGATGTCATGATGCTGCCTTAGTCCTTTCAGTGCAGCCTGCTGCTCCCTATTATGTCTCCCCCTGGATAACAGGATGTCATGATGCTTCCTTACTCCTTTCATTGCAGCCTGTGGTTCCCTGTTATGTCTCTCCCTGGATAACAGGATTGTCATGATGCTGCCTTAGTCCTTTCAGTGCAGCCTGTGGTTCCCTATTATGTCTCACCCTGGATAGCAGGATGTCATGAACCTCCCATGTCCAATCAGTGCAGTCTACTGTTCACTATTATGTCTCACCCTGGATAACAGGAAATCATGATGCTGCCTTAGTCCTTTCAGTGCAGCCTGCAGTTCCCTATTATGTCTCACCCTGGATAGCAGGATGTCAGGATGTCATGATGCTGACTTAGTCTTTCAGTGCAACCTGCTGTTCCCTATTATGTCTCCCCCTGGATAGCAGGATGTCATGATGCTAACTTAGTCCTTTCAGTGCAGCCTGCGGTTCCCAATTATGTCTCCCCCCTGGATAGCAGGATGTCATGATGCTGCCTTAGTCCTTTCAGTGCAGCCTGCTGTTCCCTATTATGTCTCCCCCTGGATATCAGGATGTCATGATGCTGCCTTAGTCATTTCAGTGCAGCCTGCTGTTCTCTATTATGTCTCCCCTGGAAAACAGGATGTCATGAGGCTGCGATAGTCCTTTCAGTGCAGTTTACTGTTCCCTATTATGTCTCCCCCTGGATAACAGGATGTCATAATGCTGCCTTAGTCCTATAAGTGCAGCCTGCTGTTCCTTATTATGTCTACCCCTGGATAACAGGATGTCATGATGCTGCCTTAGTCTTTTCAGTGCAGCCTGCTGTTCCCTATCATGTCTGACCCTGGATAACAGGAGGTCATGATGCTGCCTTAGTCCTTTCAGTGCAGCTTGCTGTTCCCTATTTTGTCTCCCCCTGGAAAACAGGATGCCATTTTGCTGCCTTACTCCTTTCAGTGCAGCCTGCTGTTTCCTATTATGTCTCGCCCTGATTATCAGGATGTCTTGACGCTGCCTTAGTACTTTCAGTGTAGCCTGCTGTTCACTATTATGTCTCCTCCTGGATAGCAGGATGTCATGATGCTACCTTACTCCTTTCAGTGCAGCCTGTTGTTCCCTATTATGTTTCCCCCTGGATAGCAGGATATAATGATGCTACCTTACAGCTTTCAGTGCAGCCTGCTGTTCCCTATTATGTTTCCCCATGGATAGCAGGATGTCATGATGCTACCTTACTCCTTTCAGTGCAGCCTGCTGTTCCCTATTATGTCTCCCCCTGGATAGCAGGATGTCATGATGCTACCCTACTCCTTTCAGTGCAGCCTGCTGTTCCCTATTATGTCTTCCCCTGGATAGCAGGATGTCATGATACTACCTTACTCCTTTCAGTGCAGCCTGCTGTTCCCTATTATGTCTCCCTCTGGATAGCAGGATGTCATGATGCTACCGTACACCTTTCAGTGCAGCCTGCTGTTCCCTATTATGTCTCCCCCTGGGTAACAGGATGTCATGATGCTGCCTTAGTCCTTTCAGTGCAGCCTGTTGTTTCCTATTATGCCTCCCCTGGATAACAGGATGTTATGATGCAGGCTTAGTCCTTTCAGTGAAGCCTGCTGTTCCCTGTTATGTTCCCCCCGGATAACAGGATGTCATGATTCTGCTTATATCTTTCAGTGAAGCCTGCTGTTCCCTATTATGTCACCCCCCTGGATAACAGGATGTTATGATGCAGGCTTAGTCCTTTCAGTGAAGCCTGCTGTTCCCTATTATGTCTCCCCCTGAATAGAAAGATGTCATGATGCTGCCTTAGTCCTTTCAGTGCAGCCTGCCGTTCCCTATTATGTCTCCCCCTGGATAGCAAGAGGTCATGTTGCTGCCTTAGTTTTTTCAGTGCAGACTGCTGTTCCTTATAATGTCTCTCCCTGGATAGCAGCATGTCATGATGCTTCCTTAGTTCTTTCAGTGCAGCCGGCTCTTCCCTATTATGTCACTCCTCGATAGCAGGATGTCATGATGCTTCCTTAGTACTTTCAGTGCAGCCTGAGTTCCCTATTATGTCTCCCCCAGATAACAGGATGTCATGATGCTGCCTTAATCCTTCCAGTGCAGCCTGGTGTTCCCTATTATGTCTCCACCTGGATATCAGGATGTCATGATTCTTCCTTAGTTCTTACAGTGCAGCCTGCTGTTTCATATTTTGTCTGCCCCTGGATAGCAGACTGTCATGTTGCTGCCTTAGTCCTTTCAGTGCAGCCTGCTGTTCCCTATCATGTCTCCCTTTGAATAACAGCATGTCATGATGCTGACTTAGTTATGTCTCCCTCTGGGTAACAGGAAGTCATAATGCTGCCTTAGTCCTTTCAGTACAGCTTGCTGTTCCTTATTATGTCTCACCCTGGATAATAGATTGTCATGATGCTGCCTTAGTCCTTTCACTGCAGCCTGCTGTTACTTATTTTGTCTCCCTCTGGAAAGCAGGATGTCAGGATGCTGCCTTAGTCCTTTCAGTGCAAACTGCTTTTCCCTATTATGTCACCCCTGGATAACAGGATGTCATGATGCTGCCTTAGTCCTTTCAGTGCAGCCTGTAGTACCCTATTATTTCTCCCCCTGGATAGCATGATGTTATGATGCAGCCTTATTCCTTTCAGTGCAGCCTGCTGTTCCCTATATTGTCTCCCCTCGATAGCAGGATGTCATGATGCTGCCTTAGTCATTTCAGTGCAGCCTGCTGTTCCCTCTTATGTCTGCCCCCTTGATAGCAGGATGTCATGATGCTGCCTTAGTCCTTTCAGTTGAGCCTGCTGTTCCCTATTATGTTACGCCCTGGATAACAGGATGTCATCATGCTGCCTTAGTCCTTTCAGTGCAGCCTGCTTTTTCCTATTATGTTTCCCACTGGATAACAGGATGTTATGATGCTGGCTTAGTCCTTTCAGTGATGCCTGCTGTTCCCTGTTATGTCCCCCCCTGGATAGCAGGATGTCATGATGCTGCCTTAGTCCTTACAGTACAGCCTGCTGTTTCCTATTATGTCTCCCCTGGATAGCAGGATGTCATGATGCTGCCTTAGTCCTTTCACTGCAGCCTGCTGTTCCCTATTATGTCTCTCCCTGGATAACAGGATGTCATCATGCTGCCTTAGTGGTTTTAGTGCAGCTTGCTGTTCACTATTATGTCTCACCTCGATAGCAGGATGTCATGATGCTGCCTTAGTCCTTTCAGTGCAGCCTGCTTTTTCCTATTATGTTTCCCCCTGGATAACAGGATGTTATGATGCTGGCTTTGTCCTTTCAGTGAAGCCTGCTGTTCCCTGTTATGTCCCCCCCTGGATAGCAGGATGTCATGATGCTGCCTTAGTCCTTACAGTGCAGCCTGCTGTTCCCTATTTTGTCTCCACTGGATAGCAGTATGTCATGATGCTGCCTTACTCCTTTCAGTGCAGCCTGCTGTTCCCTATTATGTCTCCCCTGTATAGCAAGAGGTCATGTTGCTGCCTTTGTCCTTTCACTGCAGCTTGCCGTTTCCTATTATGTCTCCCCCTGGATATCAGGATGTCATGATGCTGGCTTAGTCCTTTCAGTGCAACCTGCTGTTCCCAATTATGTCTCCCCCCCCCCGGATAACAGGATGTCATGATGCTGCCTTAGTCCTTTCAGTGCAGCCGGCTCTTCCCTATTATGTCACCCCTCGATACCAGGATGTCATGATGCTGCCTTAGTCCTTTCAATGCAGCCTGCTGTTCCCTATTAGGTTTACCCCTGGATATCAGGATGTCATGATGCTGCCTTAGTCCTTTCAATGCAGCCTACTGTTCCCAGTTATGTCTCCCCCTGAATATCAGGATGTCATGATTCTTCCTTAGTCCTTACAGTGCAGCCAGCTGTTTCATATTATGTCTCCCCCAGTTAACAGGATGTCATGATGCTGCCTTAGTCCTTTCAGTGCAGCTTGCAGTTCCCTGTTATGTATCCCTTTGGATAGCAAGATGTCATGATACTGCATTACTCCTGTCAGTGCAGCCAGCTGTTCCCTATTACGTCTCCCCCTGGATAACAGCATGTCATGATACCACCTTAGTCCTTTCAGTGCAGCCTGCTGTTTTCTATTATGTCTCCCTTGGATAGCGGGATGTCATAGGTTCATAGGTTCATAGGTTCATACTAGGCTATCTGCCCGAGGGCATTTATAAGCCTAGCCCATAGTTTTGTGGCTTACGCCACCCCTTTTGTATGGGGAACTATACCCATTATTTTGCTGTGCCTCTGTCTAGCAGTGACACTGAGGTAATCCCTGGAGTATATCTGCGATCTCCCATCCATTGGTCAAGATTTCTCTTGAACAAGGCCAGCGAGGTGCTCTGCCTCACATATATCGGTATTTTGTTCCACAGCATAGGGAGTCTTTGGGTGATGAATCTATCCCTCCAGCACGTCCTATTAATAGCCGTGTCGAGGTTTAAGTCTCCCGCCCTTGTGGCTCTGATGGATCTAGATTTTTTGAGGTGAAGCATATTCATCAAATCTGGGTTAGACATGGCCTTGTATGTCAGGCAAAGGTCACCTCTGAGCAGCGGTGCGACTGAATAGAGCTGGAGTTCTTTCAGTCGGGCAGCATAGGACAGATTTTTGAGACCCTTTATCCTTTTGGTGAGGAACTTTTGTGGCCTCTCCAGCTGCTGCAAGTGTCGGGTCAGATACATTCCGAATGGGGCATTGTACTCAATCATTGGTCTGATGAGTGATGAGTATAGGGAGACTATGACCTCCCTTGATCTAGATGTGAATCCCTTCATGATAAGGTGGGCAATGTAGAAGGTCTTCCTAACTACTTTAGCTACATGGGTGTCGAATGACAGGCTACTGTCAACCTGGGTCCCCAGGTCCCCGATAACTTCTTCTGTGCTCAGAGGATTACCACCTATATGGTAGCTAGGGGTAACCTTGTTTTTCCCGAAGGGTATGACTATGCATTTTTTGGCATGATGTCATGATGATGCCTTAGTCCTTTCAGTGCAGACTGCTGTTCCGTATTATGTATCCCCCCCTGGATAACAGGATGTCATAATGCTGCCTTAGTCCTTTCAGTGCAGACTGCTGTTCCCTATCATCTCTCCTCTATGGATAACAGGATGTCATGATGCTTACTTAGTGCTTTCAGTGCAGCTTGCTGTTCCCTATTATGTCTCCCCCTGGTTAGCAGTATGTCATGATGCTGCCTTAGTCCTTTCAGTGCAATCTGCTGTTGACTATTATGTCACCCCTGGATAGCAGAATGTTATGATATTGCCTTAGTCCTTTCAGTGCAGCCTGTGGTTCCCTATTATGTCTCACCCTGGGTAAAAGGATGACATGATTTTGCCATAGTCCTTTTAATGCAGCCTGCTGTTTCCTATTATGTCTCTCCCTGGATAACAGGATGTCATCATGCTGCTTTAGTGCTTTTAGTGCAGCTTGGTGTTCACTATTATGTCTCCCCCTGGATAGTAGGATGTCATGATGCTACCTTAGTGCTATCCATGCAGCCTGATGTTCCCTATTACGTTTCCCCATGGCTAACAGGATGTCATGATGCTGCCTTAGTCCTTTCAGTACAGCCTGCTGTACACTATCATGTCTTCCTTTGGATAACAGGATGTCATGCTGCTGCCTTATTCCTTTTAGAGCAGCATGCTGTTCCCTATTATGTCTCCCCCTGGGTAACAGGATGTCATAACGCTGCCTTAGTCCTTTCAGTACAGCCTGCTGTTCCCTATTATGTCTCCCCCGGGATAACAGGATGTAATGATGCTCCCTTAGTCCTATCAGTGCTGCCTGCTGTTCCCTATTATGTCTCCCCTGGATAGCAGTAACTCATGATACTGCCTTAGTCCTTTCACTGCAGCCTGCTGTTACTTATTTTGTCTCCACCTGGAAAGCAGGATGTCAGGATGCTGCCTTAGTCCTTTCAATGCAGCCTGCTTTTCCCTATTATATCTCCTTCTGGATAGCAGGATGTCAGGAGGCTGCGTTAGTCCTTTCAATGCATTCTGCTTTTCCCTATTATGCCTCCCTCTGGATAGCAGTATGTCATAATGCTGCCTTAGCCCTTTCAGTACAGCCTGCTGTTCCCTAATATGTCTCCCCTGGATATCAGGATGTCATGATGCTGCCTTAGTCCTTTCAGTGCAGCCTGCTGTTCCCAATTATGTCTCTCCATGGATATCAGGATGTCATGATTCTTCCTTAGTCCTTTCAGTGCAGCCTGCTGTTCTCTATCATGTCTCCGTTTGGATAACAGGATGTCATGATGGTGCCTTAGTCCTTTCAGTGCAGCATGCTGTTCCCTATGATTTCTCCCCCTGGGTAACAGGATGTCATAATGCTGCCTTTGTCCTTTCAGTTCAGCCTGCTGTTTCCTATTATAATCCTCTATATAGCAGGATGTCATGATGCTGCCTTAGTCCTTTCAGTGCAGCTGCTGTTCCCTATTATGTCTCCCCTGGATAACAGGATGCCATGATGCTGCCTTAGTTCTTTCAGTGCTGCTTGCTGTTCCCTATTATGTCTCCCCCTGGATAACAGGATGTCATGATGCTGCCTTATTCATTTTAGTGCAGCTTGCCGTTCCATATTACATCTCCCCCTGGATATCAGGATGTCATGATGCTGCCTTAGTCCTTTCAGTGCACCCTGCTGTTCCCTATTATGTCTCCCCCCGGGCAACAGGATGTCATGATGCTGCCTTAGTCCTTTCAGTACAGCCTGCTGTTCCTTATATTGACTCCTTTTGGATAGCAGGATGCCATGATGCTGCCATAGTCCTTTCAATGCAGCCTGCTGTTCCCAATTATGTCTCCCCGTGGATATCAGGATGTCATCATTGTTCCTTAGTCCTTAGTGTGTAGCCTGCTGTTTCATATTATGTCTGCCCCAGGATAGCAGGATGTCATGATGCTGCCTTAGGCCTTTAAGTACAGCCTGCTGTTCCCTATTATGTCTGCCCTGGATAGCAGGATGTCCTGATGCTGCCTTAGTCCTTTCAGTGAAGCCTGCTGTTCCCTATCATGTCTCCCTTTGGATAACAGGATGTCATGATGTTGCCTTAGTCCTTTCAGTGCGGCATGCTGTTCCCTATCATGTCTGCCCCTGGATAACAGGAATGTCATGATGCTTCCTTAGTCCTTTCAGTACAGCCTGCTGTTCACTATTATGTCTCCCCCTGGATAGCAGGATGTCATGATGCTGCCTTAGTCCTTTCAGTGCAGCTTGCTGTTCCCTATTATGTCTCCCCCTGGATAACAGGATGTCATGATGCTTCCTTAGTCCTTTCAATACAGCCTGCTGCTCACTATTATAATCCCCCTGGATAGCAGGATGTCGCGATGTTGCCTTAGTCCATTCATTGCAGCCTGCTATTCCCTATTATGTCTCCCCCTGGATAACAGGATGTCATGATGCTGCCTTAGACCTTTCAGTGTAGCCTGATGTTCCCTATCATGTCTCCCTTTGGATAACAGGATGTCATGATGCTGCCTTAGTCATTTCAGTGCAACTTGCTGTTCCCTATTATGTCTCCCCCGGATAACAGGATGTCATGAAGCTGCCTTAGTCCTTTCAGTGCAGCCTGCTGTTCCCTATATTGTCTCCTCTTTGGTAACAGGATGTCATGATGCTGCCTTAATCCTTTCAGTAGAGCCTGCTCTTCCCTATTATTTCACCCCTGGATAGCAGGATGTCATGATGCTGCCTTAGAACTTTCAGTGCAGCCTGAGTTCCCTATTATGTCTCCCCCAGATAACAGGATGTCATGATGCTGCCTTAATCCTTCCAGTACAGCCTGCTGTTCCCTAATATGTCTCCCCTTAGATAGCAGGATGTCATGATGCTGCCTTAGTCCTTTCAATGCAGCCTGCTGTTCCCAATTATGTCTCTCCATGGATATCAGGATGTCATGATTCTTCCTTAGTCCTTTCAGTGCAGCCTGCTGTTCTCTATCATGTCTCCATTTGGATAACAGGATGTCATGATGGTGCCTTAGTCCTTTCAGTGCAGCATGCTGTTCCCTATTATTTCTCCCCCTGGGTAACAGGATGTCATAATGCTGCCTTTGTCCTTTCTGTGCAGCCTGCTGTTCCTCATTACGTCTCCCTCTAGATAACAGGATGTCATGATGCTGCCTTAGTCCTTTCAGTGCAGCCTGCTGTTCCCTATTATAATCCCCCTGGATAACAGGATGTCATGATGCTGCCTAAGTCCTTTCAGTACAGCTTGTTGTTCCCTATTATGTCTCCCCCTGGATAACAAGATGTCATGATGCTGCCTAAGTCCTTTCAGTACAGCTTGTTGTTCCCTATTATGTCTACCCCTGGATAACAGGATGTCATGATGCTGCCTTAGTCCTCTCAGAGCAGCCTGCTGTTCCCTGTTATGTCACCCCCTGGATAACAGGATGTCATGATGCTGCCTTAGTCTTTTCAGTGCAGCCTGCTGTTCCCAATTATGTCTCCCTGTGGATATCAGGATGTCATCATTGTTCCTTAGTCCTTACTGTGCAGCCTGCGGTTTTATATTATATCTGCCCCAGGATAGCAGGATGTCATGATGCTGCCTTAGTCCTTTCAATGCAGCCTGCTGTTCCCAATTATGTCTCCCTGTGGATATCAGGATGTCATCATTGTTCCTTAGTCCTTACTGTGCAGCCTGCGGTTACATATTATGTCTGCCCCAGGATAGCAGGATGTCATGATGCTGCCTTAGTCCTTTCAATGCAGCCTGCTGTTCCCAATTATGTCTCCCTGTGGATATCAGGATGTCATCATTGTTCCTTAGTCCTTACTGTGCAGCCTGCGGTTTTATATTATATCTGCCCCAGGATAGCAGGATGTCATGATGCTGCCTTAGTCCTTTCAATGCAGCCTGCTGTTCCCAATTATGTCTCCCTGTGGATATCAGGATGTCATCATTGTTCCTTAGTCCTTACTGTGCAGCCTGCGGTTACATATTATGTCTGCCCCAGGATAGCAGGATGTCATGATGCTGCCTTAGTCCTTTCAGTGCAGCCTGCTGTTCCCTATTATGTCTGCCCCTGGGTAACAGGATGTCATAATGCTGCCATTGTCCTTTCTGTGCAGCCTGCTATTCCCTATTATGTCTCCCCCTGGATAGCAGAAGGTCATGATGCTGCCTTAGTCCTTTCAGTGCAGCCTGCTGCTCACTATTATGTCTCCCACTAAATAACAGATTGTCATGATGCTGCCTTAGTCCTTTCAGTGGAGCCTGCTCTTCCCTATTATTTCACCCCTGGATAGCAGGATGTGATGATGCTGCCTTAGAACTTTCAGTGCAGCCTGAGTTCCCTATTATGTCTCGCCCAGATAACAGGATGCCATGATGCTGCCTTAATCCTTCCAGTACAGCCTGCTGTTCCCTATTATGTCTCCCCTTAGATAGCAGGATGTCATGATGCTGCCTTAGTCCTTTCAGTGCAGCCTGCTGTTCCCTATTAAGTTTACCCCTGGATATGAGGTTGTCATGATGCTGCCTTAGTCCTTGCAATGCAGCCTGCTGTTCCCAATTATGTCTCCCCATGGATATCAGGATGTCACGATTCTTCCTTATTCCTTTCAGTGCAGCCTGCTGTTCCTTATCATGTCTCCCTTTGGATAACAGGATGTCATGATGGTGCCTTAGTCCTTTCAGTGCAGCATGCTGTTCCCTATGGTGTCACCCCCTGGGAAACAGGATGTCATAATGCTGCCTTTGTCCTTTCAGTGCAGCTGCTGTTCCCTATTATGTCTCCCCCTGGATAACAGGATGCCATGTTGCTGCCTTAGTCCTTTCAGTGCTGCTTTCTGTTCCCTATTACGTCCTCCCCTGGATAACAGGATGTCATGATGCTTCCTTAGTCCTTTCAGTACAGCTTGCTGTTTCATATTACGTCTCCCTCTGGATAACAGGATGTAATGATGCTGCCTTAGCCATTTTAGTGCAGCTTGCCTTTCCATATTATGCCTGCCCCTATATAACAGGATGTCATGATGCCGCCTTAGTCCTTTCAGTGCAGCCTGCTGTTCCTTGTATTGTCTCCTCTTGGATAACAGGATGTCATGATGCTGCCTTAGTCCTTTCAGTGATGCCTGCTCTTCCCTATTATTTCACTCCTGGAAAGCAGGATGTCATGATGCTGCCATAGTCCTTTCAATGTAGCCTGCTGTTCCCATTTATGTCTCCCCGTGGATATCAGGATGTCATGATTGTTCCTTAGTCCTTACAGTGCAGCCTGCTGTTTCATATTATGTCTGCCCCAGGATAGCAGGATGTCATGATGCTGTCTTAGTCCTTTCAGTGTAGCCTGATGTTCCCTATCATGTCTCCCTTTGGATAACAGGATGTCATAATGCTGCATTTATCCTTTCTGTGCAGCCTGCTGTTCCCTATTATAATCCCCCTAGATAACAGGATGTCATGATGCTGCCTTAGTCCTTTCAGTACAGCCTGCTGTTCCCTTTTATGTCTCCCCTGGATAACAGGATGTCATGATGTTTCCTTAGTCCTATCAGTGCAGCTTGCTGTTCCCTATTATGTTGCCCCCGGATAACAGGATGTCATGATGCTTCCTTAGTCCTTTCAGTATGGCTTGCTGTTCCCTATTATGTCTCACCCTGGATAACAGGATGTCATGATGCTGCCTTAGTCATTTCAGTGCAGCTTGCCGTTCCATATTATGTCTCCCCCTGGATATCAGGATGTCATGATGCTGCCTTAGTCCTTTCAGTACAGCCTGCTGTTCACTATTATGTCTCCCCCTGGATAACAGGATGTCATGATGCTGCCTTTGTCCTATCAGTGCAGCTTGCTGTTCCCTATAATGTTGCCCCCTTGATAGCAGCATGTCATGATGCTGCCTTAGTCCTTTCAGTGCAGCGTGCTGTTCCCTATTATGTTTCCCCTGGATAGCGGGATGTAATGATGCTGCCTTAGAGCTTTCAGTGCAGCTGTTGTTCCCTATTATGTCTCCCCCTGGATAACAGGATGTCATGATGCTTCCTTAGTCCTTTCAGTACAGCCTGCTGTTCCCTGTTATGTCTCCCCCTGGATAACAGGATGCCATGATGCTGCCTTAGTCCTTCCAGTGCAGCCTGCTGTTCCCTATTATGTATCCCTTTGGATAACAGGATGTCATGATGCTTTGTCCTGTAAGTGCAGCCTGCTTTTCCCTATTATGTCTCCCCCTGGATAGCAGGATCTCATGATACTGCCTTACTCCTTTCAGTGCAGCTGGCTGTTCCCTATTATGTCTCCCCCTGGATAACAGGATGTCATGATAACACCTTAGTCCGTTCAGTGCAGCCTGCTGTTTTCTATTATGTCTCCCTTGGATAGCAGGATGTCATGATGACATGTTGCTGCCTTAGTCCTTTCAGTGCAGCCTGCTGTTCCCTATTATGTCTCCCCTGGATAGCATAATGTTATGATGCTGCCTTAGCCTTTTCAGTGAAGCCTGCTGTTTCCTATTATGTCCCCCCCCCCCCGGATAGCAGGATGTCATGATGCTGCCTTAGTGCTTTCAGTGCAGCCTGCTCTTCCCTATTATGTCTCCCCCTGGATTGCAGGATGTCATGATGCTGCCTTAGACCTTTCAGTGCAGCCTTCTGTTCCCTATAATGTCTCCCTCTGGATAGCAGGATGTCATGATGCTGCCTTAGTCCTTTCAGTGCTGCTTGCTGTTCCCTATTATGTCTCTCCCTGGGTAAAAGGATGTCATGATTTTGCCATAGTCCTTTCAATGCAGCCTGCTGTTTCCTATTATGTCACTCCCCGGATAACAGGATGTCATCATGTTGCCTTAGTGCTTTTAGTGCAGCTTGGTGTTCACTATTATGTCTCCCCCTGGGTAGCATGATGTCATGATGCTGCCTTAGTCCTTTCAGTGCAGTCTGCTGTTCCCTATTATGTCACGCCCTGAATAATAGGATGTTATGATCCTGGCTTAGTCCTTTCAGTGCAGCCTGCTGTTCCCTAGTATGTCCCCACCTGGATAACAGGATTTCATGATTCTGCATTATATCTTTCAGTGAAGCCTGCTGTTCCCTATTATGTCTCCCCTGGATAGAAGTATGTCATGATGCTGCCTTAGTCCTTTCACTGCAGCCTGCTGTTACTTATTTTGTCTCCCCCTGGAAAGCAGGATGTCAGGATGCTGCTTTAGTCCTTTCATTGCAACCTGCTGTTCCCTATTATGTCTCCCTGGATAACAGGATGTCATGATGCTGCCTTAGTCCTTTCAGTGCAGCCTGCTGTTCCTTATTATGTCTCCCCCAGGATATCAGGATGTCATGATTCTTCCTTAGTCCATACAGTGCAGCCTGCTGTTCCCTATCATATCTCCCTTTGGATAACAGGATGTCATGATGGTGCCTTAGTCCTTTCAGTGCAGCTTGCTGTTCCCTAATATGTCTCCCCCTGGGAAACAGAATGTCATAATGCTGCCTTAGTCCTTTCAATACAGCCTGCTGTTCCCTATTATGTGTTCCCCTGGACTGCCTTATTCGTTTCAGTGCAGCCTGCTGTCCCCTATTATGGATCCCCCTGGATAACAGGATGCCATGATGCTGCCTTAGTTCTTTCAGTGCTGCTTGCTGTTCCCTATTACTTCTCCCCCTGGATAACAGGATGTCATGCTGCTGCCTTAGTCCTATCAGTTGCAACCTCCTGCTCCCTATTATGTTGCTCCCTGGATATCAGGATGTCATGATACTGCCTTTGTCCTTTCAGTGCAGCCTGCTGTTTCCTATTATGTCTCCCTTTGGATAACAGGATTGTATGATGCTTTGTCCTTTCAGTGCAACCTGCTGTTCCCTATTATGTCTCCCCCTGGATATCAGGATGTCATGATACTGCCTTACTTATTCAGTGCAGCCGGCTGTTCCCTAGTACATCTCCCCCTGAATAACAGGATGTCATGATACCGCCTTAGTCCTTTCCGTGCAGCCTGCTATTTTCTATTACGTCTCCCTTGGATAGCAGGATGTCATGATGCTGCCTTAGTCCTTTCAGTGCAGCTGCCGTTCCATATTATGTCTCCCCCTGGATATCAGGATGTCATGATGCTGCCTTAGTCCTTTCAGTTCAGCCTGCTGTTCCCTATTATGTCTGCCCCCTTGATAACAGGATGTCATGATGCTGCCTTATTAATTTCAGTGTAGCCTGCTGTTCCCTATTATGTCTGCCCCCTTGATAGCAGGATGTCATGATGCTGCCTTAGTCCTTTCAATGCAGCCTGCTGTTCCCAATTATGTCTCCCTGTGGATATCAGGATGTCATCATTGTTCCTTAGTCCTTACTGTGCAGCCTGCGGTTTTATATTATATCTGCCCCAGGATAGCAGGATGTCATGATGCTGCCTTAGTCCTTTCAGTGTAGCCTGCTGTTCCCTATCATGTCTCCCTTTGGATAACAGGATGTCATGATGCTGCCTTAGTCCTTTCAGTGCAGCCTGCTGTTCCCTATTATGTCTGCCCCTGGGTAACAGGATGTCATAATGCTACATTTATCCTTTCTGTGCAGCCTGCTGTTCCGTATTATAATCCCCCTAGATTACAGGATGTCATGATGCTGCCTTAGTCCTTTAAGTACAGCCTGATGTTCCCTATTATGTCTCCCCTGGATAGCAGGATGTCATGATGGTGCCTTAGACCTTTCAGTGCAGCTTCTGTTCCCTATTACATCTACCTCTGGATAACAGGAATGTCATGATGCTTCCTTAGTCCTTTCAGTATAGCCTGTTGTTCCCTATTATGTCTCCCCCTGGATAACAGGATGTCATGATGCTTCCTTAGTCCTTTCAGTGCAGCCTGCTGTTCCTTGTATTGTCTCCTCTTGGATAACAGGACGTCATGATGCTGCCTTAGTCCTTTCAGTGCAGCCTGCTCTTCCCTATTATTTCACCCCTGGAAAGCAGGATGTCATGATGCTGCCTTAGTACTTTCAGTGCAGCCTGAGTTCCCTATTATGTCTCCCCCAGATAGCAGGATGTCATGATGCTGCCTTAGTCCTTTCAGTTCACCCTGCTGTTCCCTATTAAGTTTACCCCTGGATATGAGGATGTCATGATGCTGCCTTAGTCCTTGCAATGCAGTCTGCTGTTCCCAATTATGTCTCCCCGTGGATATCAGGATGTCATGATTCTTCCTTTGTCCTTTCAGTGCAGCCTGCTGTTCCCTATCATGTCTCCCTTTGGATAACAGGATGTCATGATGCTGCCTTTGTCCTTTCAGTGCAGTTGCTGTTACCTATTATGTCTCCCCCTGGATAACAGGATGTCATGATGGTGCCTTTGTCCTTTCAGTGCAGTTGCTGTTACCTATTATGTCTCCCCCTGGATAACAGAATGCCATGTTGCTGCCTTAGTCCTTTCAGTGCTGCTTTCTGTTCCCTATTACATCCTCCCCTGGATAACAGGATGTCATGATGCTTCCTTAGTCCTTTCCGTACAGCTTGCTGTTCCATATTACGTCTCCCTCTGGATAACAGGATGTCATGATGCTGCCTTAGCCATTTTAGTGCAGCTTGCCGTTCCATATTATGCCTGCCCCTAGATAACAGGATGTCATGATGCCGCCTTAGTCCTTTCAGTGCAACCTGCTATTCCCTATTATGTCTCCCCCCGGATAACAGAATGTCATGATGCTTCCTTAGTCCTTTCAGTGCAGCCTGCTGTTCCTTATATTGTCTCCTCTTGGATAACAGGATGTCATGATGCTGCCTTAGTCCTTTCAGTGATGCCTGCTCTTCCCTATTATTTCACTCCTGGAAAGCAGGATGCCATGATGCTGCCATATTCCTTTCAATGCAGCCTGCTGTTCCCATTTATGTCTCCCCGTGGATATCAGGATGTCATGATTCTTCCTTAGTCCTTACAGTGCAGCCTGCTCTTTCATATTATGTCTGCCCCTGGATAGCAGGATGTCATGATGCTGCCTTAGTCCTTTCAGTGTAGCCTGATGTTCCCTATCATGTCTCCCTTTTGATAACAGGATGTCATGATGGTGCCTGAGTCGTTTCTGTGCAGCCTGCTGTTCCCTATTATGTCTCTCCCTGGATAACAGGATGTCATGATGCTTCCTTAGTCCTTTCAGTACAGCCTGCTGTTCCCTATTATGTCTCTCCCTGGATAACAGGATGTCATGATGCTTCCTTAGTCCTTTCAGTACAGCCTGCTGTTCCCTATTATGTCTCTCCCTGGATAACAGGATGTCATGATGCTTCCTTAGTCCTTTCAGTGCAGCCTGCTGTTCCCTATTATGTCACCCCCTGGATAGCAGGATGTCATGATGCTGCCTTAGTCCTTTCAGTGCAGCTGCTGTTCCCTGTTATGTCTCCCCCTGGATAACAGGATGTCATGATGCTTCCTTAGTCCTTTCAGTGCAGCGTGCTGTTCCCTATTATGTTTCCCCTGGATAGCGGGATGTAATGATGCTGCCTTAGAGCTTTCAGTGCAGCTGTTGTTCCCTATTATGTCTCCCCCTGGATAACAGGATGTCATGATGCTTCCTTAGTCCTTTCAGTACAGCCTGCTTTTCCCTATTATGTCTCCCCCTGGATAGCAGGATCTCATGATACTGCCTTACTCCTTTCAGTGCAGCTGGCTGTTCCCTATTATTTATTTATTTATTTATTTATTTTATTTATTTTACATTTGTTAACCGGGCTAGTCTAGCTGGATACATATCCTTTTTCAGTAGAGGCCCGAGGAGAAAAGCTCCAACATAGTAGTTAATACAATATAAAGATACAAGTAAAAACAGTAAGAAAATAATGTACATTTTCCAAAATACACGATGATTGAGAAATTTTTTACATAGTTGTTGAAAAGACAGCAGAGCAATCAGAAGGTTATATATAGCTGAGGTATCTTATAAGCAAATAGTAAATAGAGCATTTCAAGAAGAATAAAAATGTTTGCCATTGTTGATAGATTTAGACATTTGGAAGGATATGTCTCCCCCTGGATAACAGGATGTCATGATACCACCTTAGTCTGTTCAGTGCAGCCTGCTGTTTTCTATTATGTCTCCCTTGGATAGAGGGATGTCATGATGTCATGATGCTGCCTTAGTCCTTTCAGTGCAGCCTGCTGTTCCCTATTATGTCTCCCCTGGATAGCATAATGTTATGATGCTGCCTTAGCCCTTTCAGTGAAGCCTGCTGTTTCCTATTATGTCCCCCCCCCGGATAGCAGGATGTCATGATGCTGCCTTAGTGCTTTCAGTGCAGCCTGCTCTTCCCTATTATGTCTCCCCCTGGATTGCAGGATGTCATGATGCTG
Source organism: Protopterus annectens (assembly GCF_019279795.1). Taxonomy (NCBI): domain Eukaryota; kingdom Metazoa; phylum Chordata; order Ceratodontiformes; family Protopteridae; genus Protopterus; species Protopterus annectens. The sequence continues at coordinate 829,065,297 of NC_056750.1, read as the reverse complement.
CCTTAGACCTTTCAGTGCTGCCTTCTTTTCCCTATTATGTCTCCCTCTGGATAGAAGGATGTCATGATGCTGCCTTAGTCCTTTCAGTGCTGCCTTCTTTTCCCTATTATGTCTCCCTCTGGATAGCAGGATGTCATGATGCTGCCTTAGTCCTTTCAGTGCTGCTTGCTGTTCCCTAGTATGTCTCTCCCTGGGTAAAAGGATGTCATGATGTTGCCATAGTCCTTTCAATGCAGCCTGCTGTTTCCTATTATGTCCCCCCCCCGGATAGCAGGATGTCATGATGCTGCCTTAGTGCTTTCAGTGCAGCCTGCTCTTCCCTATTATGTCTCCCCCTGGATTGCAGGATGTCATGATGCTGCCTTAATCCTTTTAGTGCAGCCTGCTGTTCCCTATTATGTCTCCCCCGGATAGCAGGATGTCATGATGCTGCCTTAGTCCCTTCAGTGCAGCCTGCTGTTCCCTATTATGTCTACCCTGGATAGAAGTATGTCATGATGCTGCCTTAGTCCTTTCAGTGCAGCCTGCTGTTACTTATTTTGTCTCCCCCTGGAAAGCAGGATGTCAGGATGCTGCTTTAGTCCTTTCATTGCAACCTGCTGTTCCCTATTATGTCTCCCCCAGTATATCAGGATGTCATGATTCTTCCTTAGTCCATACAGTGCAGCCTGCTGTTCCCTATCATGTCTCCCTTTGGATAACAGGATGTCATGATGGTGCCTTAGTCCTTTCAGTGCAGCTTGCTGTTCCCTAATATGTCTCCTCCCTGCATAACAGAATGTCATGATGGTGCCTTAGTCCTTTCAGTGCAGACTGCTGTTCCCTATTATGTCTCCTCTATGGATAACAGAATGTCATGATGCTGACTTAGTCCTTTCAGTGAAGCATGCTGTTTCCTATTATGTCCTCCCCTGGATAGCAGGATGTCATGATGCTGCCTTAGTCCTTTCAGTGCAGCCTGCTGTTCCCTATTATGTCTCCTCTATGGATAACAGGATGTAATGATGCTGCCGTAGTACTTTCAGGACAGCCTGCTGTTCCCTATTATGCCCCCCGGATAACAGGATGTCATGATGCTGCGTTATTCCTTTCAGTGCAGCCTGCTGTTCTCTATTATGTCTCCACATCATGATGCTGCCTTAGTCCTTTCAGTGCAGCCTGCTGTTCCCTATTATGTCTCCCCCTGGATAGCAGGAGGCCATGATGCTGCCTTAGTTTTTTTCAGTGCAGCCTGGTATTCCCTTTTATGTCTCCCCTCAATAGCAGGAGGTCATGATGCCGCCTTACTCCTTTTAGTGCAGTCTGCTGTTCCCTATTATGTCTCCGCCTGGATAGCAGTATGTCATGATGCTGCCTTGGTCCTTTCAGTGCAGCCTGCTGTTCCCTATTATGTCTGCCACTGCATAGCAGGATGTCATGATGCCACCTTAGTCCTTTCAGGGCAGCCTGCTGTTCCCTATTATGTCTGCCCCTGGATAACAGGATGTCATGATGCTGCCTTAGTCCATTCAGTGCAGCCTGCTGTTCCCTATTATGTCTCCCCCTGGATAACAGGATGTCTTGATGCTGCCTTACTCCTTTCAGTGCAGCTTGCTGTTCCCTATTACATCACCCCCTGGATAACAGGATATCATGATCCTGCCATAGTCCTTTCAGTGCAGCTTGCTGTTCCCATTTATGTCTCCTTCTGGATAACAGGATGTCATGGTGCTGCCTTAGTCCTATCAGTGCAGCCTGCTATTTCCTATTTTGTCTCCCCCTTGATATCAGGATGTCATGATGCTGCCTTAGTCCTTTCAGTGCAGCCTGCTGTTCCCTATTATGTCTGCCAGTGGATAGCATGATGGCATGATGCCGCCTTAGTCCCTACAGTGCAGCCTGCTGTTCCCTATTATGTCTGCCCCTGGATAACAGAATGTCATGATGATGCCTTAATCCTTTCAGTGCAGCCTACTGCTCCCCATTATGTCTGCCCCTGGATAAAAGGATGTCATGATGCTGCCTTAGTCCTTTCATTGCAGACTGCTCTTCCATATTATGTCCCCCCTCGATATCAGGATGTCATGATGCTACCTTACTCCTTTCAGTACAGCCTGCTTTTCCCTATTATGTCTCCCCCTTGATAACAGGATGTCATGATGCTGCCTTAGTCCTTTCAGTGCAGCCTGCTGTTCCCTATTATGTCTCCCCTGGATAACAGGATGTCATGATGCTGCCTTAGTCATTTCAGTGCTGCCTTCTGTTCCCTATTATGTCTACCCCCTGGAAAGCAGGATGTCATGATGCTGCCTTATTCATTTCAGTGCAGCCTACTGTTCCCTATTGTCTCCTCGAGGATAGCAGGATGTCATGATGCTGACTTAGTGCTTTCAGTGCAGCCTGCTGTTCCCTATTATGTCTGCCAGTGGATAGCAGGATGTCATGATGCTGCCTTGGTCCTTTCAGTGCAGCCTGCAGTTCCCAATTATGTCTCCCCCTGGATAACAGGATGTAATGATGCTGCCTTGTCCTTTCAATGCAGCCTGCTTTTCCCTATTATGTCTCCCCCTGGATAACAGGATGTCATGATGCTGCCTTAGTCCTTTCACTGCAGCCTGCTGTTCCCTATTATGTCACGCCCTGAATAATAGGATGTTATGATCCTGGCTTAGTCCTTTCAGTGCAGCCTGTTGTTCCCTAGTATGTCCCCACCTGGATAACAGGATTTCATGATTCTGCATTATATCTTTCAGTGAAGCCTGCTGTTCCCTATTATGTCTCCCCTGGATAGAAGTATGTCATGATGCTGCCTTAGTCCTTTCACTGCAGCCTGCTGTTCCCTATTATGTCTCCCCCAGTATATCTGGATGTCATGATTCTTCCTTAGTCCATACAGTGCAGCCTGCTGTTCCCTATCATGTCTCCCTTTGGATAACAGGATGTCATGATGGTGCCTTAGTCCTTTCAGTGCAGCTTGCTGTTCCCTAATATGTCTCCTCACTGGATAACAGAATGTCATGATGGTGCCTTAGTCCTTTCAGTGCAGACTGCTGTTCCCTATTACGTCTCATCCTGGATAGCAGGATGTTATGGTGCTGCCTTAGTCCTTTCAGTGAAGCCTGCTGTTTCCTATTATGTCCTCCCCCGGATAGCAGGATGTCATGATGCTGCCTAAGTCCTTTCAGTGCAGCCTGCTGTTCCCTATTATGTCCGGCCCTGGATAATAGGATGTCATGATGCTGCCGTAGTCCTTTCAGGACAGCCTGCTGTTCTCTATTATGCCCCCCCGGATAACAGGATGTCATGATGCTGCGTTATTCCTTTCAGTGCAGTCTGCTGTTCCCTATTATTTCTCCACATCATGATGCTGCTTTAGTCCTTTCAGTGCAGCCTGCTGTTCCCTATTATGTCTCCCCCTGGATAGCAGGAGGCCATGATGCTGCCTTAGTTTTTTTCAGTGCAGCCTGCTCTTCCCTTTTATGTCTCCCCTCGATAGCAGGTGGTCATGATGCTGCCTTACTCCTTTTAGTGCAGTCTGCTGTTCCCTATTATGTCTCCGCCTGGATAGCAGTATGTCATGATGCTGCCTTGGTCCTTTCAGTGCAGCCTTCTGTTCCCTATTATGTCGGCCACTTGATAGCAGGATGTAATGATGCCGCCTTAGTCCTTTCAGGGCAGCCTGCTGCTCCTTATTATGTCTGCCCCCTTGATAGCAGGATGTCATGATGCTGCCTTAGTCCTTTCAGTGCAGCCTGCTGTTCCCTATTATGTCTCCCCCTGGATAACAGGATGTCTTAATGCTGCCTTACTCCTTTCAGTGCAGCTTGCTGTTCCCTATTACATCACCCCCTGGATAACAGGATATCATGATTCTGCTGTAGTCCTTTCAGTGCAGCTTGCTGTTCCCATTTATGTCTCCTTCTGGATAACAGGATGTCATGGTGCTGCCTTAGTCCTATCAGTGCAGCCTGCTGATCCCTATTATGTCTCCCCTGGATAGCAGGTTGTCATGATGCTGCCTTAGACCTTTCACTGCAGCCTGCTGTTCCCTATTATGTCACGCCTTGAATAACAGGATGTTATGATCCTGGCTTAGTCCTTTCAGTGCAGCCTGCTGTTCCCTAATATGTCCCCACCTGGATAACAGGATTTCATGATTCTGCATTATATCTTTCAGTGATGCCTGCTGTTCCCTATTATGTCTCGCCCTGGATAATAGAATGTCATGATGCTGCCTTAGTCCTTTCATTGCAACCTGCTGTTCCCTATTATGTCTCCCCCAGTATATCAGGATGTCATGATTCTTCCTTAGTCCATACAGTGCAGCCTGCTGTTCCCTATCATGTCTCCCTTTGGAAAACAGGATGTCATGATGCTGCCTTAGTCATTTCAGTGCTGCCTTCTGTTCCCTATTATGTCTACCCCCTGGAAAGCAGGATGTCATGATGCTGCCTTAGTCATTTCAGTGCAGCCTACTGTTCCCTATTTATTTATTTATTTATTTATTTATTTATTTATTTGCAGTTGATTTACCAGGATAGTCCATTGGGCCAAAAAGAACCCGTTTTCAATGGAGTCCTGGGGAGAAAAGCTCCAATACAGAAATTGGGTACATACAAAAGATTGCTAAATAATTATACAAAATGGTAGATAATAGTCATAGGGAGAAAAGCTCCAACACACACAGAATTAGGTTCATACAAGATTGCTAATATTTATAGAAAAGTGGTAGATAAAACATTTAAATTCACAGTTCATAAACATTCAGAACAATACAAACAAAGAGGATTAATGTGAAGTAAATGAGCTTGGAAATAATGTGAAATACATAGCAAGGAGTTTTGCAGAAGGAACATAAAAGTACCTTAAAGGGTGGAAACAGAGGGAACACAAGCTTTGTTAGATAAAAGTTTGGTCCCGTAAGCATATTGGTGGAAGGATGTGATGTATTTATGAGGGGTGGGAGCAAGAGCAATCCCATTGGGAAATTAGATGTGAGTGAAGCTGTTTTTTGAACATGTATTGGTTAGAGGTGGTACGAATGGATGGTGGGAGTGAGTTCCAGAGACTGGAAAGGTTACAGGATAGTAAGTGTTTACCTGGGGATAAGATGGTTTATGAATTTCCAGTAGGTTTTGATTGTTGGACCTTAAGACTCTGTTTGGTAGGTGCATTTTAAAGGCAGAAGATAGGGAGGGACAAAGAGAGGGTTGAGAATGAGCTTATGAGCTAAGGTCAGCTGTATATAGATGAGATGATTAGATAGTTCGAGCCAATTTAGTTTTCGGAGAGAGAGACAGTGGTGGGTGGAGGATCTATGGCTATTTGCGAATTTGGCAATTTTGTTATAGCAGGAGGAGAGTTGGTTTTTTAGTGAGATCTGAATGTTAGACAATAATGGAGCCCCATAGAGAAGAGGGATAAGAAAGGAGAAAGAGAGTGATTTTGGAGGAGCTAGTAAGATACTGATTCTGACGGTAAAGCATACCTAGGTTTTGATGAGTTTTTTTAATATTAAGTTGTAGATGAGAGTTGAAATTAAGCCGGTTGTCGATTAGAACACCTAGTAGCTTAGCTTCAAATACCAGTTCAAGGGTGAGTTGTCTTGGCTGGTAATAGAGAAAGAGTTTATGTCGAAGGAAGTAGATTTGGAGGGGGTAAATACCATTAGTTTTGTTTTGGAGGCATTGAGTGCTAAGTGATTTGTTTTCATCCAATCTTCAGTAATTGAGAAAGCTTCTTGTGTGAGTTTTTGGAGTGAAGAGGAAGAGGTGGCAGAGCAGATAATGGTAGAATCATCTGCGTATTGGATGATATTAGCAAATGGAATAGATTTGTGGAAATCATTGATGAATATATTAAAGAGGAGGGGACCAAGAATAGATCCTTGGGGAACTCCAGTGGGGGTACTAAGGAACGAGGAAGTGGCCTTCTTCCAAATTACAGCTTGGTGTCTGTTAGATAAATAGCTGGAAAACCAATCTATGGAGGAGGGAGAGAGGTTAAGTTGTGACAGTTTGGATAAGAGTAGGTTATGTGAGATAGTGTCGAAGGCTTTGGAGAGGTCAAGTAATAGGGTAGAGACAATGTGGCTGTGATCGCGAGCTCTGTTTACAGTCTCAAGAAAGGACAGGAGGGCTGTCATGGTACTATGATGAGGCCTGAATCCATGTTGTGTAGGGGTTAAAAGGTTATTTTCTAACAGATGTGGAAGGAGTTGAAGCTGGATGCACTTTTCTAGAATTTTAGATATGGGGGACAAGATAGCAATAGGGCGGAAGTTGTTGATGTTACAATTGTTACCTCCTTTATGGAGGGGGATGATGAAAGCTTGCTTCCACAATTGGGGCACCGTGCATTCATGGATGGAGCGGTTAATTAGAATGCTAATGGGATAGGCAATAGCTTCTGCGGCTATACTTAGGAAGTAAGAGGGGATATTGTCTGGAGCGTTGGTGCATGGCTTCAGTTTCTGAAGAAGTTTTTTTATGGTGGAAGTGGGTATAGGTTTAAATGAGAATGGAGAAGAGTGGGGAGAGAGAGGATTTGAGGAAGATATGGGCTAAGAGGGTTTTGAGTAGTGGATGAGGTGGAAGATGGACAGTGAGATGAAGAGAATGAGGAGACAGAGGAAGTAAGGGGAGGGTTATTTGTGGGAGAGGGTGGGGATGAATTAGGTGTAGAGGTGGGGCATGTGAAAGAGGATGTGAGTTTGCTGATAGAGTCAATGAAAAAGGAGTTGAACTGTGTAGCTAGATCTAAGTCTGGGCTATTTGGGTCTGGGTTTGGGGTGTGTGGCTTACTGGGGTTAAGGAGGGTAGAGATCCCCTTCCAGAATCTTTGAGGGTTAGTTTTGTTGTTGTTTTGGAGTGTGAAGAAATATTTCTGTCTATCAGAGATTATCAGCTTTTTTACTTTATTACGGAGGGTTTTGTATGCATTATGTTGTTCTGGGGTTTTATTTCTAAGATAGAGTCCCCAAGCTTTATTTCTAAGGCGCATACTTGATAGGGTGTTCTTGGTTAGCTAGGGGGCTGAATTCGTTTTTATTCTTTTTGTTCTTAGAGGGGCTTGAGAATTGAGTATTTCTAAGAAGGTAGAGTTAAAATGAGTAACTGCATCTTCTAGGGGTAGTGTCTTTAGGTTATTCCAGTTGATTGCTTTCAGAGAATATATGAAGGTTGATGGGTTAAAGTTTTTGTCATTGCGGGTAGTGATGAAGTTATGGGTACGATAAGAGGTACAGGGGAGTCGGCGGGTGAATGTAGGCAAGTGATCACCAAGGGGGTCAGGAAGAGTACCACTGTCTGAGAAATAGTGGGGATGTGACACTAGAATCCAGTCAAGGATGGTGCCACAGGAGGGGTTTTTTGATGGGTGTGTTATAGTATTGATTAGTTGGGAGAAATTATATAGGTTGATATTAAGAGGGTTGGTTGAAGACTGGATGGAGGTCCAGTCGATGTTTACATCTCCTAAGATTATGGTTTCATTACTGATATTGTTTGAGAGCCAGGAGAGGATGTTTTCAAGTGTGGAAATGTTGTCACCTGGGGGAATGTAGAGAGATGCTAGACAAATGTATTTGTGCTTATTAACCTGTAGGAGGCTGAGGAGTACTTCAGCATTGTTGAACTTAGGAGTAGGTTTGTTGTAGGGGGTAACTAGCAGGGAAGATGAATAAAGGAGAGCAACTCCACCGCCTTTTTTCTGGGTCCTGTCTTTTCTAATGATAGAATAGCTGGGTGGAGTTATTTCAGAATCTTTTATAGAGGGTTTTAACCATGTTTCTGAGATAGCAAGTATGTCAGGTTTATTATATGTGAGCCATGCATGGAGGGTAGGGACTTTATTGACAATACTTTGTGGGTTTAGAGAAGTAAATAATATAGGCTTGTGTGAGGAAGGAGAGGTGGAGGGGCCAGGATTTGGGTGAATGTCACCAGATAGGAGGCAGTTAATAAGATGAGAGATTGGGTTAAGAAGGTAATTGAGTAGAGTGGAATAATAATTTGGATCTGTTGTGATAATCAAGGGGTGTTTAGTTACTATCGGGATAGGGTTATTCTGTGAGAAGAAAATCTTGAATGAGAAGGTTAAAAGTTGTGTTATTGGGTATAGCTGGGGAGAGATAGGAGTGTGTAAAGGTGAGTGAGGGGAGTTCAAGTGGTAGGTTGTATGAAAAAGTTGTGAATGGTCAGATGAAGGAGGTTGGGTGAGGTAATTGAGATATGATAATTTAAGAGATAGTAATAGTAAAATAATGGTAGATGGGGTGTTTAAAAGCATGTTGAAGGTTTCTTGGTATTTAAGTGTTGCAGTTATCTTATATATTTCTTAAGTTTTTGGACAGTAGGGCGAAGAAATGTGTTATAAAAGGTAAATAGGAGTGGTGGTAGAGGGAGAACTTGATAAGTGGGTGTAAGTATATGATTGATGTGTAGTGTGATAGATCAGTAATAGGTGTGGCTATAATTGGGTAGTAGGCTGATTGGGGTGAGTCTAGGGAGTTGTGAGTGATTGGTGTAGGGAGGAAGTGGGTGTGGTGTAGGGAGGAAGTGGGTGTGGTGTTAAGAGGGATATAGCTAGAGGTGCTGGGGGCGGGTGGGAATTGGGGGCAGGGTAGGGGAGCAGAGTGAGCCCGCAGGTGCGAACGGAGCGGGGAAGACACCAGGAGAGGATCGAGAGCCAATCAGTCAGTGGTGCATGAATAAGGATTATACAGGAAGGTAAGCTCAAGCAGGGTAAGAAGGTTTTCTATAATTAATTGAGCAAAGTAATTGTAGAGAAAAGCAAGAAATGAATGGAAAAGTAATGATAATGAGGGGAGGACGCCCTCTAGTGGTCATATGCAGAAGTGCACTGGCCCACTAGGCAGGACTTGGGACTGGATAGGATAAGTAGGGAAGAGCTGGAGAACTCAGATAAGATGGGAGAGAGTCAGGAGAGTGAGAAATAAGAAGGGTAGGCTGCTGTTTGACCTGGCAGGGAGATAGCTTACAAAACCTAACAAGTAGGCGATTAACAGTTGTAGAGGCCCAAGTATTAACAAATACACATACTTTCTAATTTCCACTGGGGAACTCTGTTCCAGTTTCCAAGGTGGGATTAGGGCAGCAGAGCAAGTAGTTTCCTATACAAAAGTATGGATAGAGTAGGTGACCTTGCTGTGTTTGTATCCACCCAGGCGCGTTCCCAAGGGAAAAATACAGGGCAAAAGTTTCTAATTTCCACTGGGGAACTCTGTTCCAGTTTCCAAGGTGGGATTAGGGCAGCAGAGCAAGTAGTTTCCTATACAAAAGTATGGATAGAGTAGGTGACCTTGCTGTGTTTGTATCCACCCAGGCGCGTTCCCAAGGGAAAAATACAGGGCAAAAGTTTCTAATTTCCACTGGAGAACTCTGTTCCAGTTTCCAAGGTGGGATTAGGGCAGCAGAGCAAGTAGTTTCCTATACAAAAGTATGGATAGAGTAGGTGACCTTACTGTGTTTGTATCCACCCAGGCGCGTTCCCAAGGGAAAAATACAGGGCAAAAGAGAAGGAGCGCACTCCCAGTCAGGCACCTGCAGCAGCCGTAGCTAGAGAAATTTAAGCTGCACTGAAAGGACTACAGCAGAATCATGATATCCTGTTATCCTGGGGGTGATGTAATAGGGAACAGCAAGCTGCACCGAGGATAGCAGGATGTCATGATGCTGACTTAGTCCTTTCAGTGCAGCCTGCTGTTCCCTATTATGTCTCCACCTGGATAGCAGTATGTCAGGATGCTGCATTGGTCCTTTCAGTGCAGCCTGCTGTTCCCTATTATGTCTGCCACTGGATAGCAGGATGTCATGATGCCGCCTTAGTCCTTTCAGTGCAGCCTGCTGTTCCCTATTATGTCTCCCCCTGGATAACAGGATGTCTTAATGCTGCCTTACTCCTTTCAGTGCAGCTTGCTGTTCCCTATTACATCACCCCCAGGATAACAGGATATCATGATTCTGCTGTAGTCCTTTCAGTGCAGCTTGCTGTTCCCATTTATGTCTCCTTCTGGATAACAGGATGTCATGGTGCTGCCTTAGTCCTATCAGTGCAGCCTGCTATTTCCTATTTTGTCTCCCTCTTGATATCAGAATGTCATGATGCTGCCTTAGTCCTTTCAGTGCAGCCTGCTGTTCCCTATTATGTCTGCCAGTGGATAGCATGATGGCATGATGCCGCCTTAGTCCCTACAGTGCAGCCTGCTGTTCCCTATTATGTCTCACCCTGGATAACAGTATGTCATGATGCTGCCTTAGTCCTTTCAGTGCAGCCTGCTTTTCCCTATTATGTCTCGCCCTGGATAGAAGTATGTCATGATGCTGCCTTAGACCTTTTAATGCAGCCTGCTGTTACTTATTTTGTCTCCCCCTGGATAGCAGGATGTCAGGATGCTGCTTTAGTCCTTTCATTGCAACCTGCTGTTCCCTATTATGTCTCCCCCACTATATCAGGATGTCATGATTCTTCCTTAGTCCATACAGTGCAGCCTGCTGTTCCCTATCATGTCTCCCTTTGGATAACAGGATGTCATGATGGTGCCTTAGTCCTTTCAGTGCAGCTTGCTGTTCCCTAATATGTCTCCTCCCTGCATAACAGAATGTCATGATGGTGCCTTAGTCCTTTCAGTGCAGACTGCTGTTCCCTATTATGTCTCCTCTATGGATAACAGGATATCATGATGCTGACTTAGTCCTTTCAGTGCAGCCTACTTTTCCCTATTATATCTCACCCTGGATAGCAGGATGTTATGATGCTGCCTTAGTCCTTTCAGTGAAGCCTGCTGTTTCCTATTATCTCCTCCCCTGGATAGCAGGATGTCATGATGCTGCCTTAGTCCTTTCAGTGCAGCCTGCTGTTCCCTATTATGTCTCCCCCTGGATAACAGGATGTCTTGATGCTGCCTTAGCCCTTTCAGGACAGCCTGCTGTTCCCTATTATGCCCCCCCCCGGATAACAGGATGTCATGATGCTGCGTTATTCCTTTCAGTGCAGCCTGCTGTTCCCTATTATGTCTCCACATCATGATGCTGCCTTAGTCCTTTCTCTGCAGCCTGCTGTTCCCTATTATGTCTCCCCCTGGATAGCAGGAGGCCATGATGCTGCCTTAGCTTTTTTCAGTGCAGCCTGCTGTTCCCTTTTATGTCTCCCCTCAATAGCAGGAGGTCATGATGCTGCCTTACTCCTTTCAGTGCAGCCTGCTGTTCCCTATTATGTCTCTGCCTGGATAGCAGTATGTCATGATGCTGCCTTGGTCCTTTCAGTGTAGCCTGCTGTTCCCTATTATGTCTGCCACTGGATAGCAGGATATCATGATGCCACCTTAGTCCTTTCAGGGCAGCCTGCTGTTCCCTATTATGTCTGCCCATGGATAACAGGATGTCATGATGCTGCCGTAGTCCTTTCTATTCAGCCTGCTTTTCCCTATTATGTCACCCCCATGGATAACAGGATATCATGATGCTGCCTTAGTCCTTTCAGTGCAGCCTGCTGTTCCCTATTATGTCTCCCCCTGGATAACAGGATGTCTTGATGCTGCCTTAGCCCTTTCAGTGCAGCTTGCTGTTCCCTATTACATCACCCCCTGGATAACAGGATATCATGATTCTGCTGTAGTCCTTTCAGTGCAGCTTGCTGTTCCCATTTATGTCTCCTTCTGGATAACAGGATGTCATGGTGCTGCCTTAGTCCTTTCAGTGCAGCCTGCTGATCCCTATTATGTCTGCCCCTGGATAAAAGGATGTCATGATGCTGCCTTAGTCCTTTCAGTACAGCCTGCTTTTCCCTATTATGTCTCCCCTGGGTAACAGGATGTCATGATGCTGCCTTAGTCCTTTCAGTGCAGCCTGCTGTTCCCTATTATGTCTCCCCTGGATAACAGGATGTCATGATGCTGCCTTAGTCATTTCAGTGCTGCCTTCTCTTCCCTATTATGTCTACCCCCTGGAAAGCAGGATGTCATGATGCTGCCTTAGTCATTTCAGTGCAGCCTGCTGTTCACTATTGTCTCCCCAAGGATAGCAGGATGTCATGATGCTGACTTAGTCCTTTCAGTGCAGCCTGATTTTCCCTATTATGTCTCCCCTGGGTAACAGGATGTCATGATGCTGCCTTAGTCCTTGCAAGATTACCTCATTCTCTGCATCTGAAAAGGGTGGTTGTCATCTGTGGTACATTATTCCTGAATGACAACACAAGGGGAACACATTACAGGAGCAGATACGTGGACGTCCACTATGTACAGATACAGCCAGACAAAATGACTGGCACTATCCACTGCTTGCTCACATGTCATACCCCACAGTGTGACAACATACAATGTGTGTGGTTCCAACCAAGATAGTATCAATAGTGAGGTATTTCCATGTGTAACATGAAATTGTCTGCTATATGATCATACACCCAACATTTCAGTATATGGTGGTGTGTCCACTAAGGCCAACCACCCAATAATATATCATAAAACCTGCACCAGACAAATATCAGTGTGCTATTGCAACCACTATGAAGGGACAGTCCAATAACAGCAGTGTATCACAATGACAAAAGGCAATGTAACCTTGGAGTATTGTATGTCCCCTGTAGGTGTAACACAGCAGGATATCAATGACATGTCATTAACGCTGTTCTAATCCCTATTCTCCATGCCTATATCCACCTATCTGCATCCTGTTATACACAAAAAACAGGTACATACCTGGTGGAGTGCAGTACTCCTCTGTTAAAATGTGCTACTAGTACTGTTTCACAAATGCGTGCTCTGTGTGAGTAAGGAATCATAAAGAATAGTTCCCCATAGCCAGCTGCCTGCCTTTTAAACATGCTCCCCATCAGCAGGTGATTACCTCTAAACCAATCTGTGATTCTGAGATGCTAATTGCAGCCAACACAGCTGAATTACACTATCATTAGCCAATGATATGCAACCACTGTGCAATATATAAGGCCTTCATGTAGACCAGGATCCCTTTTTTAGCTGTTGAGATGGACACTACTGGGGTGAGGAGATTACATTGTTGCAGAGGGTAGGTCTGTAGCAGAAACCTTTACACAGAGTTATGTGTATCATAGCCTGTACCTGCTGCTGCAGGTAGTAGACAAAGGCAGAACGTGTGAACACTTTGCAGGACAACAAGCTGCAAGAGTAACTGTGGGAGCTGTGTCAGCCTTGTTAAAGAGGCAGTGCCAAGGTGAGGGTAGCCTTTACACTCCAACTAAAGCATGTGTTTAAGGTACATATGTTAGGCAACTGTGTCGATAACAGAGTACTAGGTGACATAAAGTACTGCTATATGAGTATGTGAAGTGTGGCCCTACCTGCAGGCCTGACACTTCATGCACTGTAAAGCAGTTATTTAATTTGCAAAGCTTTGTGTGGATCAAGAGTGTATTAGTGATCCATTAATTGCTGCCTTCAAAACAATGCAATTGAAATGCAGCACAACACTGGATTTAAACCCAGGACTGTATGTGGCAAAGTATATTATATGCAAGTCATTTAACAGACTGAGGTAATGAGTCAGTAATACAGCAGCTGTATTTGAAAGTGCACACATACAGGCTGTGACAAACATTTTCTACATCCATCAGTATGTGCATGGCTTTATATGGATGTATTTCTGTACCAGAGTCTCAGTTGAACATGTATTTGCCATTAATGCCTTAGCAGGTGACTTTCCACATATTGATGATAAAAGGGCACCATCACAGGCCCCAATTACATCCATTATCATGTCTTCGTGGTGTACTATTGCACCAGATTCCCATTTTTTCCGTTATTTCTTATTTTAGTTTGTGTGGTACGATGAACAGCTCCGCTGAAACACTCCTAATGACTGCAATTGGCGTTATTATATTTTGTTTAAACTACCTGCTTTAAGTAAGAGTTGTGTGGTGTGGTGGCTTAATGCAGTGTGCTGCAGGTGTGATGGGCTTGGGTTCAAAATATGGCAGAGGTGTTTATTTTGTACATGTGATTTACAATGTTAGAAACACATATACTCATTATAGCTGTATTTAGCTGAGTTTAGTGTAACTGCATGATGTGGGATGACGTGCAGCTCCATGCTAAAAAATAAATAAATAAATAAATAAAAGAAAAAAGGGAAGATAGCAAAATTGTGAAATGGGGGCAAGCAGGGTGATAAACATATTGAAAGGCAGGGAAGGATGTGCAAGAAGGGTGTAAGAAAGAACCATAGCTATCCATTTTTTGTTCAGCAGCAACTGTGCACTTTGACAGATTTGTAGATGAATTTGGATTCTCAAACCCAAGCGAGAGGGGTGAGGACAACATAAGTGCATTGTCAAGCCAATTGGACTGAATTATGTGTGTCCAGTGGAGATGTATACGAAATGGAGAGATATGTATGGGGCAATATTTTTTTGGGGGGGCAGGTACCCATCTTTTTTTAAGGCGAGAGTGGAATGTTGGGGAAGGGGCATAGGTACACATGGGAGAGGTAAGTTGGGTAGGTGAGGATGCATTTGCAAACAGAAAAGACAGACAAGACACCAGACAGGGAAATGTGTGACACATGAGGGGGGTTAAACAACCTAGAAAGGGGGGGGGGTGTTGTGGAATCTGACTCCTATGTGCCTCCAGACAGCAGCAGCATGACTCACGTCCCCACCCATGGGACTCTCGGCAATGCTCCTTCATTGCCCCAATAGTGGCTGTGCTGGAGGCTGGGCACCAGGGTGATACTGCTCAACTAGTTTGGCCAGAATGCTCTTCATCTGGCACAGGCATTGGTCATAGCCACAGTGAATTATGCTGTGCTCCAGGACCAGTAGTTCATTCTGGGTGACTACTCTTCCTCTTCCATCACTCCCAGAGGGGGATCAGGCCTGGGGCAGTACTACCTAAAACAGCAGGTAGTGCAGGAGCAGCAGAGGGAGCACCACCGGTTTGGGTCCCAGACATGCTGGGACCTGGTGCCATGGGCAGTTGAGGCAAGGTAGGGGGGGATCAGCCAGAACAGGCCTACATTGACATGCTGTGGTAATGGAACATCATATTTATTAACCCAAATACATATTAATGTATATTATGTGCAACACAACATTATGTAACATAACAATCAGTGTGGTAACAGCATGCCAGTGTGAAGTAAACCATAAGGCCAACAAAACAGTTAAACAAAATGTGTTTATACTGAATCCTAATAAAACATAACAATAACCACATTTTCCAAAATATAGTTATACAAATTATGTTAATATTAAATTATAATAATATATTACAATAATGAATAAAGTAAGATAAGGGGTGGGGAGAGAGAGAGAGAGAGAGAAAGAAAAACATTCCATTAGCGACACTGCAGATGATATCCCTGACAACACTGGTCATACATACTTCTACAGGTGTGTACTGACAGTTGGGATTACAGTGACTACAATTCTCCTATAGCTGTTGTAGCACATACATATCTCTCATGCTGATATCATGAGACAATAAGGGTCAAGCACTAACAAATACAGGTACAGAACTACTCAGAATGGTTTCACATAATGTAGACCTGTATAACTACCAGGGTGTTCTGTAAACGGATTTGGTAATACATTGCATTCCAGGTAATAATTTATCTGGTAAACGTGACAGATGGATTAGTCAGTTTTAATTACATTATGAGAAATCGTGACACTTGAGAGGCATGTTTATGTACAGTAATTAAACTAGGCAGCTGTCATGGCTTAGTTGGCAGGCATGGGAGTAGAACTCACTAGCTGTGACTGCAGGGGACATCTGTAAATAATTAAATAATTGACTGCAGCAGCATAGTACAGACATGCAAGGGATATAGCCATACTGGGATTACACAGATTTATTTATGGATCAGCAATGCTGATGAACACATTACTGCCATTGAATGTAACATTCTGTGAGATCTAAACACAATATGTGCACATAATATGGACTAACTCACCCATAACATTTGTGTTATCAGGGAGAAAGAAATTGTGAGCATCACATGACTGATACTGAAAATGTAGTACTACATATCATTGGATTTGAACCCAGGACTGTGTGTGGCAAAATGTACTGTGTACAAGGAATTTGACAGACTGAGCTACTGAATCACTGTTGCCCATGGGGTGACTGATACTTGCCTGGAGAACACCTGGAAACATACCATGAATTATGCAGTACAAGTTACAGGACTTTCCTCTAGCATTCTAGTACTGTTACAGTGTTATACTAGACTGTAGTCACAATAGAACACACATGCATGGCATACAACCATACTGCATATATTACTACTGCTTTACTTCACTTTAAACAATACAATACATACTTTATTATTCTTATTGGTTTGAAATATCTGTGAAGTCCACATACAATATCTGGCTGTGGAGTAGGCTACCTCACCCTATTTTTAGATGTCTGGCAGGTGTCAGCTCACAAACATGCATTTAAAAAAAGAAAAACAGACAACACTGATTCAATATCCATGTTCCTCGGCTCTCCCTTGGCAGTGCGCCATCATTAATATGCATGGCGTGCTGCCGAGGGGGGACCACGGCCGTGTACACAGATACATTCCATGTAGGTGCTACATGGTGTCTACACAGAGTTTATTAAATCCTAGGGAATGACTGCTAAAATGTATATACTCACAAGCTTTACATTAGTGGTACAATTCCATTACTGTGATCATGCTTTTATGTATTGCAGGAACACTCCACTTAAAACTCTTCCTATATGTAGCCATAGGATTTTTGGTTATAGCTCAACACATTTTTATCACTCTTTGCATTTACCTAATGTATGCTGACAATATTGTCTGTTTTTTAACAAAGCTTAGTATATTCTACAACAAACAATGGCAAACACAGATCATAGTAAATCTAATATTTCTATGATGTATTGGTTAACACTGTCCCTCACAATTACAACAAGAGTTTCTGTGGTTTGATTTTCTGCTAAGTTTCCAACTG
The DNA here is from genome assembly GCF_019279795.1 of Protopterus annectens. Taxonomy (NCBI): domain Eukaryota; kingdom Metazoa; phylum Chordata; order Ceratodontiformes; family Protopteridae; genus Protopterus; species Protopterus annectens. Next base: position 829,048,356 of record NC_056750.1, on the reverse strand, counting down.
TGTGGAGACTGTATGCTCTCCCTGAGTCCGCATGAGTTACCCTTGTTTCCAAAGGCATACAGTAGATTGAATAGTGACTCTTAAGTTCACTGTGAGTTTTGTGCATAATGCAAAGGACAAGCCTGGCGATTTATACCTCTTCCCACCTCTCCTAATAAACTCCATGGAGGACAGGTACTGTTCCTTGAGTTGCTGTAGAAAGTTAGACATGACTCGTGACCCTAGACGGGAAGGATTGTATGATAATGTCATAAATATCTCTGCCTTCCTTTTCACACATATTCTGTGAAAGGATTTTGGCAGTGAAATTCTTAGTGCCCCTATTTAACAACACAGCTTTCTGGCAAACTTGTTACCCCAAGCCAGAAAAGCTTGTTCCTGCAAACATTTCCATGAGATGTTGAAATTCCTTGTATTGAATAGCCTCAAATAATATCAGCTTGTTTGCACTCTGGACATGGAATGTCAGCTCTCAGGAAGTTGATTTAAAGTAATTTATAATTACCCTTCTATTTATGTTTCTTTAATAGATATAGATCCAAAAATATTGCTTTGACTATTGACCTAAAAAAATATAAAACTTTATGCATTATCCTGTACATACACACTAACAATTAGTTATCAATAAAACAGAAGGCATGATAATTTTCAAAACTGCCCATGGCCAAAACCATAAAGTACATAAAATAAAGTGCTAAAAGCTATTCCACTGACCTAAAAGTAGAAACTTTTATTGAAGGGAAAAATAATTGTTATTCAGATATATAAATGTACAATAAAATGGTCAATATTTAGAATGATCAAATAAATATTTAATGATAGTTAAACCCTGTTTTAGATGATATCCGTATATAATGCATTGGTATTGATCAAAAGCAACCATCATCTAACAATATTTTTTCTCTTACTTAACAACCTTTAACTTTCATATTACATTTTTATGTTATTAATCTATGAATTTAAATTGTCAAAACAAAACTGTAAATGGGCATTGAATCCAAAACCCAGACATTTATTTACTTAAATGATGTCTCCCATTTGAGATGGTAAGTGAGGCTATTCAAAATTTGCTTTCAGAAGTGCGAGTATTTTATCATCCCCTTATTTGAATTTCTGCCATCATCCCAAGTTGCTTTTCCTTCCCATTTATTAAAGTAGGTATCTGAAGTTAAGGGCAAGATGAGGCAGTCATATCTGATGGAGACAACAAGGTGAACATTTCTACACTTGAAATACATTACCTCATGCAAATTCTTTTGCATATTGCAAACCAGCAAACAGAAATTAACTTATAAGCATGAGCTCCCTACTGAAATGTTGGCACTCAAAAACTGGAGAACAGCAAATCTTGAAAAATCACTCTTTTCATTAAAACTTCTTTTTGAGTGTGTATGGTGGACCCCCAAAATTATATATACCTACTCTTGAGATCACTGTGCCTCGGAAAAAGGGAATATACCAAGAAATGGCATCTCAGATTTAGTAAATGTAAATCCCTTCTTTCAGTCATTAGTCTCCATATTTCAGGACTTGCTTTAGTGGGTCCTGACATTTCAGATGGTATACCTATAAGGCTATTTTTTTTTCCAGCATGCAAGTCAATGATTTTAAGTCAGTCACCCTCATAAAAGAAGACTACAGAAATTGGAAGTCATCTAATATATTAAATTATATGTATGCTTTTCTGTGATGAGTTCCTTTATGGAAAATACAGATGCACATTGCATGAACATATGTGTATCAGAAAGTCATACAGTGTATCTAACACACACACACACACACACACACACACACACACACACACACACACACACACACACGCACACACACACTCTGCAAAGAACTCATAAATATTGATTATTAATGGACGTATGCAGCTAATTGTCACAACTTCCAACATGCTTTTGATAGATGTTGGCCTATGTTTAGACATATACCAGTGAATCTAGAAATCTGAAAACTATATGGCATGTGAAAATTTCTGCTGATTCTTGTCAGAAGGCAATAATATTGCACTTAGCTGGAAAGAAAGTACATGACATTTATGGAACTGATTTCAGGATACCAAGACTAAACTTACCTCGAACTTCAACATGAAAGAGCACATAATATGAAATGTAGATTTTAGAAAATCTTTGCAAAAAATAGCTTAAACTTAGTTTGTACAAAAAAGAGACTGAAAATCATTTCCAACAAATGCAGAATTTTGACAAATATGGTAGGATGAAATCATACATTTCAGAGAGAAAAAAGATACAGGAGAACCTAAATTGTAATTCAGAATATGTGTATATTTGGAGAACAGACTCTTACACATTGCTTTAGTTGCTGAAGCTTTAATATAATTTCATGTTTTACTCTGTCTGAACATGAGCATATGGTTGAATTTAAATATACAAACCGAGAGGTGCAGCACAGATAGGCTTCATTTAAACATGTCTGCTTTGCTCCACCATCTTGTTTCACCTCATTATTATACATGGCACCTCATTATATGGTTATTAGTATATGGCACAGCTGACAACATTACTTGGGCTAGTTATGTTGTGTAGCTTGGTTTTCTGGATCACACACACCCTGCATATCATAGGATCATAGAAGATTCAGGAGGTAATTTTAAGCCTAGCCGTTTCATCCCAATATAGTACCATGGAAATGCTAGTCAGTACCCAAGACTGCATTTAGTGATGACTGCCCATGTGCAGGAGGGTTGTGGGCAGTATCCCTGGTAAGAATTTAGGGTGCCCCATCCACTCATCCAGGTTCCTCTTGAACAGTGTCATAGAGGTGCTCTGCTTCACATGAATTGGTAGCCTGTTCCAAAGATGTGGCAGTCACTGGGAGATAAATTTGCCTCGCCATCGTGTCATATTTAAGTTGCAGGGTATATTTAGGTCCCTGGAACAGATATCTCTAGTTCCATTTGATTTACGGATATGCAGCAAGTTCATTATGTTTGGGTCTTGGATTGCTCTGCAGGACAGGCATAAGTCTCACCTAAGAGAGGTTTGAGGACCTGCTCTTCAGATATGTAGGGGGGGTGGGGGAAGGTTTGTGATAAGTTAGGAGGGGACAAGGGAGTGACATTTTTGCCAAACAAATCCTCTAGCAGGTTTGCTATCTCTGTGTGATCAGTGTGTGTGTGTGACACTGTTGCTCACTAGTTCTGCACATGCTTGGGTCCTACCTTTTAGGCTATATATAGAGCTGCAAAATGTCTTATGGCTATCCTTGGCTGTACCTGCTAAGTTTCTTTCAAAGGAGCCCTTTGATGATATGACAAGTTGTCTTAATTTGCTTGTTGAGGCTTTGCCTTTGTTTTCTTGGACAACAACTTTTTGCATTTATTGTAAAGTTTGTTGATGCTGGTTGTCCAGCATGGCAGCTTATTTTTACTTGGGGCTCTAGCTTTGATTCTTTCTAGAACAACCGAGTTTATACACTTATGCAAGTGATTGTACAGGATTTTAGTGTAAGCTTTGACGTAGTTATCACTTCCAGTTTGGGCTGGGGATTGGAAGACATTTATACCTTCACCTAGGAGGGTGTAGTTTGCCTTGGCAAAGTGTTTTAGCTTGATTTCATCCTTTGTCAGCTCTGGTGTTAGTGCCAGCCTGTTTTGGGGTCCGATTTAACTAATGAGGGTCCGACAGTTGCGGCAGTGCATCTGTTTGACATGTTAGTGAGGACCACATCTAGAATGTCTGTTCCTCTTGTTGGGGTATTAACAATTTTTCCAGGACATTTGAATTAACAAAACCAAGGAACTTTTTCATTAGTGAGTTGGGGCTAGCATAGTTTTCCCAGGTGATGGTGGGATAACTGAAATCCCCCATAACTTGAGTGTGTGGTAAAATTTGGTCAAGTAGGCTCTGTGGGCATCGTGACCCATGGAGGGAGAGCTATAACTGGCTATGACTTGAATAGGGGTTTTACCCACCATAACCTGCACTTGGAATAACTCCATAGAGTTGTTTAATTTAACTAGATAGAAACACTGCCTCCTTTGTTTTTTTTTTTTTTACACATTCATTTTGTGGCCTAAAGGTGTGCAAGGCACTGTAGGTTTGCAAGGCTGGGATACTCTCTGAGGCCTTGAACCAGGTTTCTGTGACTGCACAAGCATCTATATATAGCCACTCATCATGCAAAATCGCTTTGCATAATGCAATAAAATTTTCTCAATCTGGGGATCAGTTAATATGCTTTATTTGCAGCTTTACTGTCAAGTACAGAATTATTAAAATTGTCAATAACTGAAATTGATTCAACATTCCACAATGGAGTTTTGTAGTCTAATCTCTTACTTCTTAAAGCCACACAAGCTTTTCTCATTGTCTATATTCTGGTCTATGATAATGTGTTCCTTGTCAAGCTGAAAGCAATATTAGCTTCTATGCTACTCAGTGAGTGCAAAATGGGTGATGTTGTAACTCACCAAGGACAACTCAGTTAAACTAAACTCCCTGATCACTGTTTTCCAAGGAAATCACTATTGGTGTAGTTTATAAGTGTGCACTGGCTGTGATCACTATTAGTGTGGTTTCTAAGTGTGCACTGGCTGTGATAACTACTGGTGTGTTTCTAAGTGTGCACTGGCTGTGATCACTACTGGTGTGTTTCTAAGTGTGCACTGGCTGTGATTCCTTTCGGTGGGAGATTTCTCCCTTCTTTGTGTTTGTTTGTGTTACCATGGAGTTAGTATACATATATATGTATATAAGGACTGAAAGGAACAGTACTGCATGCACATAATCCACAAAACCCATTAGATAAGTTACTGTGAGGTGAAGTTTGTTTTTCATCTTAAATACATTATTGTAACACAAATACATTTGTTGACTTTTTAATTTGTTAAAAAATTCAAACTCTTTGAAATAAAATGTGTAGATTACAACTCTCTTTTCTCCACGCAATAACACTACTGTTCAGCCACAGGAAAAGCTAAATGTCTTGCAGTCAGTTAAAGAGCATATCTCTTACCTGCATCTCCTTTAGCCTCTTAGCTGCCAACCTGTACCCCAAAACACCCTCTTGCAATGTCAAAAGCCAAGACCACAACCTGTCCGTTCAGGCAACATCTTCCACATTTCAGTGTACCACACCTATCTTCTTTACCTTAGGCACAAAACTTTACAAATCTTTACCATCTCATCACAAAGAAATTCTCTCTTACGAAACTTGAAACTGAGCTGAAGTCCCAGCTGTGCACCCAGCAAAATATAAATGCTTCCAAAGAGGACACATGAGATAATACCTCTTCCAAGCCTCTTACTAACTTACCTTATCACACAGTACCTATCTGCCTGCAATCTTTTACTCACTCTCCGTATCACGTTCTTTAGCCTCCACGTTCCTTTATTCCTCTTCCCTAATGTTTTTACATATGTAAACATGTAGACACCCATTGTCTGAACATATTGTGATCTGTAGTATAACATCCTTTTGATATGACACTGGAATATACTAACAATGACTTTATGATATATATTTTATTTCTGCTATCCAAGTTAATGTGCATCATGTGTTATAATGTTCTGCAGCCTGAGACAGAAAGAAAGGAGTCCAGTGAGATCAGGGCTCTACCTTGGTCAAAAAAATTTAAAATTCTAGTAAAATAAAATAAATGTAATTGGAATAGAGCACCAAACGTCATGGACCCATATCATCGGGCACAACCCAGAAGTACTTTCTATATATATGTATATATATATATATATATATATATATATATATATATATATATATATATATATATATATATATATACACACACACACACACACACACACACACACACACATATATATATATATATATATATATATATATATATATATATATATATATATATACATATATATATATCAGTCAGTGTCGAATCATTGTGCATAATCTTGTTATCACTGCCATTTTGGTAAAGCTACATAAAATGAGAGCGTGGAATACTGACGTTCACACAACAAAGGCCACGGCTTTAGTGATAAATTCTGTCTAAACGTTTTTGTGTGTTGCAAACAATCTCGTTGACCATCTAATAATGAAGCTGAGGAAGATTGCTGAGCAATCAGCAACTATCAAGGATCGCTATCGGTCAGCATGTATAAATATAATTCAGACAACAGAATCTAGTCCAATGACTAACGGAACACATCATCGCTAAAGGGTTTTTGAAATTAACATTCTTTCTTTGGGAATTTGTTTCAGAAAAGGTGTATTCATAGTCCAAAGAGCCATTTATTGAAGCATAACATGTTGTTAAATCTGTACCCCAAGGCCTTCTGTCTTTTCTAATAGTAAACTTCAGTTTCAAATAAAAATGTGATTTGCAGCAGTTAAGGAAGTAAACATTTATGTTTTATATGTACTAAAAATCATAGTCAGACAACCAGTACAATAAAGCTTCCAAACTCCTGTCATATAAATAATTGCTTAATGTCTGCTATGAAAATGAATGTTACCTTGGCAGTGAATGAATGTGTTTGAAGTCTTCTCAGCCAAAATTGCAGTCTGATTTGTGTAAGTATTCAAATTAATGGATGTGGTTTATTAAAGTAACTATATCCAGAGAGCAAAGGTTTCATGAGTGAAACCTACACAAAAACAGCAGTGTTAGTCCCCATCAGATCAGCTCTGTTAACCGAGTATAATTTATCCACTATTTCAGCCACGGAAATAATTGCATATTTACTGCTATAGTGCATGCTGTTGGTGTAAATTCACATAATTTTTAAATTAGATTAATCTGCTAGAGATGTATTTATATATGTTTTGTTTATTGATGATATTATTCTGTCAGAAAGTATCAGCATTGGAAAGGCAATCAGAAAATGTGACTGTGGTCAAGTTCATCATCATGTATGTGACATTACAAAGTGTCGTCATCAGTAAAAAAATGTAATATATTTTTAAAGGACATTTTATTTTATACAGTATCACACAGTACTTCTGGTTGTACCATCATTTCATGCATTTTACACTTATAAAACTACCCAGGGTATTTGCCCTCATACCTTTGAGCCATGACGGACGTCAGAGTTGAGTGTTTGCTGAAATTCTGTGGATAATAATTGTGATTTACAAAATAGCCGTAGCAAGGTTTACAGTGTAGCCTGTCATACAGAGGTGTGGATGGTAGTGAAGCTCCCTGGAGAAAATATTTTTAATGACATAGCCACACGTTTCAGAATTTACTATATTATGATTGAGTTATATTTTAATTATTGTTACATCAGGGCTCTAAGCTCTTGTATTTCTGACTGACAGACCATTGCAGGTGCTAAAAGAGAGAACATAACAGATCAAGCATATTTTAAGTTATACTTCTACTCTTACATTTAATTTTATAGGCTCTTTGAAACTAAAAAACTTCTCCAAAGCCAACTTCACGATACTGAAGTCAGAAGTGACAAACTTCACAACACCCACGCAGATGGGATCTGGAAGTTCGACTGCAGAATCCTACACTAAGGCACTGTACGAGCACATCCACTCATGCATGAATCATGACATCCCTAACAGAACCAAGATGCTCTTCTCCAAAAAAAGGAAGCCAATCTGGTGGTCCCCTGCTATAAACAAACTATACAACAGGTGAACAGAAGGAAGAAACTGTTGCAGAAAAGAGGAAAATCCCAGGAAGCAAAAAACTCCCTCACCAGCCTCAGTAAGAAGCTGAGATCCCTCATAAAATCCTCAAAAGCTAGTTACGAAAACAAAATTGCCAAAGATTCCAAAGGCATCCACAATTCATTCTATAGTTATGTCAAGAATCTAAATGACAATGCTCAGATCTGCTCTGAGCTACAACAGAATGTCATTAAATATACTGATCCCAAGGATATTGCCAATATCCTGGCAGATAGATTTAGTGCCAACTTCATCCCCCTCTCACCCCCTAAAGGGCCCATCTCAATACCAAAAGATTGCCAAATTCCGATAATCATGGCCACACAGGTAGAAACCACATTCTCCAAAGCTAAGAATACAGCATCCATGGGACCAGATGACATCCCAGGCTGTGTACTACATGAACTACAAAATGAATTGGCACCTCACCTAAGTGGCATGTTTAATCATAGCTTCACCTCAGGCTTCGTGCCCACTGAGTGGCGCACAGCTACAGTTATCCCACTCCACAAGGAAGGGTCTGCATTGGATCCCGGGAACTACCGTCCCATCAGTCTAACAAGCCTGATCTGCAAGGGCATGGAACGCATTATCATGGAACTTATAAACAAAGACATTGGCAACCTTCAAACACTGGACACCACCCAGTTTGGGATTGTGAAGGGCTGATCTTGTCTCCTGAATCTGACTGACTTCTTCAAATCAGTCTCCAGAGCTGTGGATGAGGGTAAGGCATTCCACACAGCCTATCTGGACCTCAGCAAGGCCTTCAACACCATCCCCCATTCTGGAATCATAGATAAACTTGCTAAGCTGGGCATAAATCCCTACATCACTCTATGAGTTGCCAACTGGCTTACTGACAGAACCCATACTGTAAAAGTAGCCGACTCCAAATCTAGCTCCAGACAAGTGACAAGTGGAGTACCTCAGGGTTCAGTCCTGGGACCACTCTTGTTTGGCATCTACTTCTCTGAAGTACAGGTCAACACTAAGGGACTCTGGCTAACAAAGTTTGCAGATGACTGCAAAATGGGAGCTATTATTGAATCCCCAAATTATGTGGATATCCTACAAAAGGGCCTTACAGAAACAGATGCCTGGTGCCAGAGCTATGGGCCCAAGCTTAATGCCAAGAAATATATAGTTATCCCCTTTGGAAAAAAACATGTACCCATGAATTACCACATAGGTGGCAGGACACTAAACATCGAAAATGTGACGAGAGACTTAGGGACACAGGTGGACAGTGGTCGCACTTTCGATAACCACATTGCCACAACAGTCAGGAAATCGTTCTATGTGGCACACCTCATCACTAAGGGCTTTTCATCCAGAAAAAAGGAGGTCATTGTCCCACTGTACTCATCCCTCATTAGACCCATTATAGAGTATAATGCCCCCGTTTGGTATGTACCTCACAAGACATCTGCAACAGCTGGAAAGGCCACAGAAATACCTCACTAAAAGAATCACAGGCCTAAAGCAGATGCCATATGCTGACCGCCTAAAAAAACTCCAGCTATACTCTGTGGCATATCGTCTACTCAGAGGCGATCTCTGCTTAACATACAAGGCCATGTCAAACCCTGAGCTGTTGGACATGCTCCACTTAAAGAAATACCAATCCATCAGAGCCACACGCTCCAGGGATTTAAACCTTGTCATCACAACGAACAAAACATACTGGAGGGATAGGTTCCTGACCCAGAGACTCCCCATACTCTGGAATAGACCTCCCATACATGTCAAGCAGAGCGCCTCCTTGGCCCTCTTCAAAAGGAACCTTGATGATTGGATGGGAGATAGGAAATTCACCCCAGGAATCATGTCAGTCGCCCTGCTAGACAGAGGTCCAGAGAAGTAAATAGTGTGGGAAGAAATATCCAGGGAATTGTTATGGCTAGGCTTGCATATGCCCTAGGGCCGATAGCCTAGTACCATCCTATGAACCTATGAACCTATGATACTGATAGTGTTATGTTATTAAGTCATGTATACTGGCAAAATAAGCAGGATGCCCACTTGCCACTAGTCTTAAATGACAGTCTCACCCTTACACCTGCATTAAAGGAAACACTTGTTTTGCATGGCAGGTAAGTATACAGTTTCCTTTGGGAATATGAAATTCTCTTGACTGATATTAAGCTGGACATTGTATGGAAAAAGAGCTCTCACACTACTGTAGTGAACATTATACATTTCTTACTGGCCAACAAAGGGAGATGTTAGGATACAACATGCCCTAATGTCACCTTAATGACAAACCTGACCCTCAGTCCTTGCCTTCCTCTCCTGGTGTGCTAGAATGCTAAGGGTTGGGAAGAATGAGACAGACCTTGTTTGATGCAGTTACATTTTAGAGTTCACGCTTGCTTTTTATGCACTTCTCCTTTCTTCCTTTTTTATTTCTCCAAATCTTTTGGTTTACTAATACCATATGACAGGAATGGACCCCATTCCTAAGTCAAAGTATAATTAAAGTTTATAAAATTAGTATTGTTTCAATCTTTGATGTCAGCTAAAAGTGCTCTTCGCAGCACCTGCAATGTGCCCAGTAATGTCTCCTTCTGCAAATCGTACAGGGTTACATGGATTGGTAACATATCTAAATACGATTGTAGATTCTTTTGTATAAGACCCATTGCTCCTACTACTATTGGAACTGTCTGGGTATCTTTATTCCACATTGCTCTTGTTTCTGCCCAGATCCTGGTATTTTATGACTTTGTGCTTCTCTGTACCCAAGACACTGTAGTCACTGGGTGTGGTGATTTCAATGATCAACGCTACTTTTGTCTTCTTTTCTTGGACCACTATATCCAGTTTTATAGCATCTGTCTTTTGAACCATTGGTAATGGGTGATCCCATGTGATGTAAACTTCATTATGTGCTTTCTTCCACATTAGAATGAGGTCGTGTTTCCAGAGATGTCTTAGCATTCACCCGGGGGTGGCACCTATATTCCTCATGGACAGGGGTAGTTGGTGCTGATCATAGAATTGCTCTGCTAACAATGACCATCTAGCTATGGTCAATTAGGGTACATGGGTTTTTTGCATCATTAGGCTTATTCAGGCCCTAGGGTCATTAGCCTAGTAACCTCCTATGAACCTATGAACCTATTAAGGTAGAGTTGCACAAACCACTTGCAATTCAGAGCAAATTATTCATTACTAGAGGTTAGTCCTTCAAGCTGTGGTTTGAACAATACTGAGTTCTCTTGAAAATGTCTCAGACCTTCAGAAAAATGTGATTCATCAGGGACAGTTTAATAAATGGCCAGTGAGTCAACTCCCTTCATATTTAAGCAGTCCAGTTGTAGTTAGGTCCCATGAGTACTGCAAATTACATATACTTCCTGAAATGTTTTATTTATTGCTTGATAAATGTGGAAGCAGACCAAACCTGTACATATCTCTTTTTTCTACACCTGGGTTGCAATACACTAAGAAGATATAAGATACAACTCAGTGTATGCATTGTATTATAAACTGTAAAAGGCACACTTAATAAATTACACTAATGTTTTGCTACCATGTAGTCTTGGTAGATGACAAAAGTGTTTGTCACTGGCAGCTCAGAGTTTATTTATAGGAGTGACGTCAGTGTCTTAATACAGTGTTAAACTATCAGCTCATGTGTGATGTTGTCTTGGAGTTCAATAATCTCATTATAACATTAGTGTGATATTAAATAACTGACAGATTACCCCAAAAACAGATTCTAGCAATTCAAACTATCTTATTCCAGCATTTGAATTTGTTTACTACCAACAGCAGCAGGCTTGTTTATAGGTGAGTGGTAAGTGACCCATAGATCTTGTAAATGACATGGTGATGGGGGGCTTAGACATTGATTTGGATTTAGGATGTTAAACATAAATATCTCTAAAGACAACTAGGGTCTTCTTTAAGCATGATGGGGCAAAGTTCCTGTGTCTGTTATCTGCTGATGAGACTGTCCAGTGACCAAATATGAATTGCACTTTTGGTCACCAAATGTTAGTGCTTCATTGCTACAAGACATCAGGATTCCATGTTCCTCACAAACTGATAGCACGAAGGAGGAATGAGGGCAGTAGTCCAGAAGATGAGCTTATTGTATTAGAATGCAAAAGGTTAAGTCAGCCTATTCAGTTACTTGGAGCAAAGTTACATGGTGCATTAAATTAGAGAGATGCTTTCACTATAAGACAAGTGCAATGAACCTTCATGGTTTATTTTCTGTGATCTAGGACTTAAATTATTAATTTTCAGTCTTCTGCTACAGCCTCAGTTTATCTTTCAGTCTATATAAATTAAAAAGTCATAAGACTGGCCTTCAAAATCCTAACAATGGGCCAAAGATTCTGCAAGATCATAGTTTTTATACTAAAAGATCAACAAATCCTAGACTTCCACAGTAAATGACAATGCTTTATTGCAATTATAAATCTACATTTATGTATTATTTATTTTATTTTTATTTTACATTTGTTAACCGGGAGTGTCTGACTGAGCCGAAAAGGCCCCTTTTCAGCAGAGGCCCGGGGAGAAAAGCTCCACATAGAAAAATTACAGATACATTTAGATATTTATACATGATAAGTTTACACACAAATTACAATAGACATGTTTTTACAGTGGTATGCAGCACATTAACAGTTACAGTGGAGAGAACAAACAAGAAAATGTTAATTTAAAATAAAGGTAATTAATAGAGTTGTGGTGTACAGCTGAAATTTGGAGCATAGATCACAGAAAATAAACTGTGAAGGTTCATTGCACTTGTCTTATAGTGAAATACATAGTACACAGGTACAGTACATACATTGTAGATTAGCCAGTGTTTGTGAGTAAGAGTGAAAACTATTATCAAATACTCTAGGTATAGTATGTATGTGTACCGTATCTGCTTTCATTAGCCTGGGGAGCAGTCATGGCACTACCAACTTTGCTTGAGATGTTGCCTAATGAGGTTTTTAAAGGAGGCTTTGGACGTTGTGTTTTGTATGCTAGTGGGGAGAGAGTTCCATTTTTTAGCCACTGAACTACTATATACTGTGTCTCCAAAGCTATTGTAGCTGTTGGTGACTTCTAGTAGTAGTTTGCTTGATGATCTAAGAGGCCTTTTGGCTGAGTGATGTTGTACTAGGTTTTTGAGGGCAGGACATTTATTGTGGAGGTAACAGATAGACTGACAGAGGCAGAGCTGATTGTAGGTTAGGAGTTTGAGCAGTTCAAGCCAGTGGAGCTGTCTCAAAGCAGAACAGTGATTAGTTCTATATGAGCAATTTGCAGCAAAGCGGGCAATTCTGTTATAGCAGGCTTCCATTTTGCTTAGTTCACTTTTGTTGAGATTAGACAGAATGGGAGATGCATAGAGTAAGGTGGATAGAAGCTGGGAGTGAGCAATAGCTGATCTTGTATTGCTGGTAAGAAATGGTTTGATACGGTAGAGTGATCCCAGTTTGACATGTACTTTTTTAATAATTAAGTTGAGATGACTATCAAATTTTAGGTGGGAGTCTATGGTTATTCCCAATAGCTTAGCCTGTGCCACTGGAGCGATTGGAGTAGCATTTGTGGAGTAGATAGTGAATTGACTGTTATCAGTGTTTTTGTTAGAACTGGTTATAATCATAAGCTGAATTTTCTTTGGATTGAGGATAAGTTGGGCTTTGGTAAGGTAGTTTTCAATATCAGAGAATGCTACTTGAGTTATTTGCAGAAGGGTGGGAATGTCTTGTGCAGCACAGATTAAGGTAGCATCATCTACATACTGAATGATAGATGCATGCTGTGTGGCGGTATGGAGGTAATTTCTGAAGATTGTGAATAGTAGTGGTCCTAAGATAGAACCCTGTGGACTCCTATAGTTATGGGCAACTGAGGAGAGAGAGAATTTTCCCATTTCACAGCTTGGTACCTGTCAGTTAGGTAGCTTTGGAACCAGGTAATAGTAGAATTTGATAGATGATATTGGTTTAGTTTGTTTAGCAGGATTTGGTGCGAGACTGTGTCAAATGTTTTGGACATATCCAAAAAACAGATTCATATTATAACACCGAATGCTGAAAACAGCGAACGGTGTTTCTTCGACACATATTCAGTGGACGCTGAAACTGTTGAAATCACAGAACAGCAATTTTTTTCCTAGGTAAAGAAATTGCTGTTCCAACCCCCCCCCCCAAAAAAAACATTAAACACTTCCAAACACATACACACATAACCTAACCCTAATTATACCCCCCAAAGAAACAGTAAACAACTAAACACACATATGCATGTAACCCAACCATATATCTTGTTGTTGTTGTGTCTTTCGGCTTTTCCCGGTTAGGGGTTGCCACAGCGGAACTCCGGTCCACTAATGATTGGCAGTAGATTTTTACATGCTGGCTTGTCGGGCCTAACACACAACCTTCAACGAAGGAACGCCTATTCATGCATGTCGCCACACACAAGACACTCTAACTGAGAATCGAACGGGTAACGTCTAACTGTGAGGCGACAATGCTACCGCAGCACCACCACCACAACCCAACCATAAAAAAAAAACAATAAACATTTTAAAACATAAGCACTTACTTTAACCCGCACCCTAACCCTAAGGTCAGTAACTGTTGCACAATCACACTCGGGAGCTATACCGGACAAGGGACCACACTACACTCCAGAACAGGCAAAGCAACAAAGCGGTCAAGCGGCTTCTTTCCCAGGGAAAGAATTCGCTGAACAGCCGCTTCGCTGTTTTGCCTGTTCGCCCTACATATATCGATGAAAACGCATTCAACAAAATGAGTTTTTGTCGTTCTAATATGAACCCCAAGAAATGAGTTGACACCTGCAGGCCTTCGCTTTTGAGATGGTTTACTGTGTCTGTGAAACAGAGGAGGGCGGTAGTGGTACTATGGGCAGGTCTGAAACCATGCTGAGTAGGTGACAGGATGTTGCTGTCTAGGAGATATTTTAGCACCTGGGTATGCATGCATTTTTCGAGGATTCTGGACAGAGGGGAAAGTAAAGCAATCAGTCTGTAGTTATTAAGTTCAGTGGAGGTCCCGCCTTTATGTATGGGTGTAACATAGGATATTTTCCAGAGATTGGGCGCATAGTTTTCAACAATTGATCTGTTTATGAGAGTGGAGATTAGGATAGCAATAGCATCTACTGTGAGTTTCAATAAATAGCTGGGGAGTAGGTTGGCTGCTGTTGATGAGGTTTATAGTTTGGAGAGCATGCTTTTGATTGAAGTGGTATAAATTGTTTTGAGGGCAAAGCTTGTATTAGTGTTATTTGTGTTGGGGAGGAAAGTGAGGTAGGAACTGTCCTGTGATACTAATGATAGAATTGAGTTCATAAAGTGGGAGTTGAATTGTGTTTCGATGGGAACTTTAGTGTCAGGGGTGGTTGGTATGGGGGTAGCCTTTTAAGTGGGTTTTAGTAGCTGGTTTACATTTTTCCAAAATTTTGGGGGGGTTGTGTTGGTATTTAGTTTGTAATGTCATGTAGTAGGAGTTTTCTCTCCAGCCTAATGCCTTTTTTTTGCACGGTTGCGCAGTTCTTGGTACTTAGGCTTTGTGTTTCTTTGTTTTTTTGATAGTAAAGCCAAACAGTGTCTCTGGACTTGAGGATTTGTTTGGTTTCTTTACCGAGCCAGGGGTTTGTAGAGGTTCTAACCTTGATTTTGCGCAATGGAGCAACAGTGTCTAGGTGTTGTAGAAATGTTTTGTTGAAATATGCTACAGCCTGGTCAAGTGGGGGGTGGTTTAGTGGGGTCCAGTCACAGTTACAGAGTAAAGTATTGAGGACCTCAGGAGTGAATTTTTTTGTGTTTCTAGTGGATTTATAGTTAGTGGTTTTGCATATGCTTGTTCTACTCTGTATAAGGTATATTATGTTGTGGTCACTTAAGGTGTCTGGGATACTGCCTGTGTGGGGGGTACAATGTGGGGTTGTTAGTTAGGACCCAGTCAAGAATGGATTCCCTTTTGGATTTTTTATCACATCTAGTTGGAATTTGGACTAGCTGCTGGTAGTCATGGAGATTTATTAGATTACTTGGTGGTTCTGATATATAGGTGAACCAATCTAGGTTGAAATCCCCCAGAATAAGGGTTTCTTGTGAATATGTGGAAGAATACCAGGATAAGAAGTCTTCAAGGTTAGCAGGTGTATTACCAGGTGAAATATAGGTCATAATTGTGGTGATGCCCTTTTAAGGGTGAAGTTGAAATTGTGAGATAAGTATGTCCCAATTATTGGGGGAGGGGTAGGAGTTTGGTAATTGATGTACAGTTAAGTTGGCCTTATATAGTAAGGCAGTTTCTCTCCCTTTACAAAGTGATCTGTCTTGTCTAATGATATTGTAGCCGGTAGGGAGAACTTCTGAGTTAGCTATGTTTTTATTTAGTTAGGTTTCTGTTAAAGCAACTATGTCTGGGGAGTAGTGTGCTATTGTGGCCTGGAGTTCAGGTATTTTATTTTTGATACTTCTAATATTAATATTTAGCATTAAAAGATGGTTGGTTTTGTTGATGTTGTTGATTTGCTCAGGGATGAAGATAGTGGGGGTATTATGTTCTGACATTTGTGTTGGAGCAGTTTGTGTTGGACAGGATGGATTTGGGCCTGGGTTGGGGTGGATATCCCCAGTTATGATGAGCCTGGTGTTGAAATGGTGATATAGATGTTGGAGTTTGGTGATGAGTGTGAGAAAGTATTGTGTTTTTTTGGAGTAGGAATGAGAGCATATGTGTTTAGTTCTAAATTGGTCTGTTATATAGTTCTTGAACAATTGTGGGCAGATATTATTGTAATGTGCGGTGTCTGTATATGAGAGTGCATAATATAATGCTGTGCTATAAAGTTTAGGGATATTGCTAGAGTGATAACTTGTGGTGTTGTAAAGAATTATAGGAAGACAGACTAGACTTAGTTATGTGATAGTCATGGTTATAAAGTTTAATTGGTTCTAGGTGGAGGTCGGGATAGGAATTATAGGGTTGCACTATATGTGGATGGGTAAGTAGTGTGGGGTGATGTAATAATGCCTAGTGGGACTGAGAGTGGTTGGGAGTATTTTGTGGTAGAGCAAGCTGGTGTGGTGTAATGTGATCTGACTTGAGGAGCTGTGATTGGTGGAAGTGAAGTGAGGATGAGCTGTGGGTGTGGTTGTGATTACTATAAATGCAGAGCCCACCCAGACAAGGGTAATGGGCAGCAAAAAGTGTTACTTTACAAATCTGAACACAAATTCCTGAGGTCTAATGGCTTATCAGCAAGCAGAATGCAATTGGCGAAGAGCACTTATGTCCTGGTGGGAAACGAATTATTTAAAGATGGCTCCATGCTCAGCAGGATTCTAATATAGACTTAGTATTGGAGGAGGTGGATAGCACAAGGGGTGTAAACCAGGCGGAATGTAAAGAAACCAGCGAAATCAGAGAAGCAATCAGTGGAAATATGTCAGTGAAGGCCTCAGAGGGGGTAAGTAATAATTCAAACTCTACCTGTAAAGTGAAGGAGAGAAGAGACAGCAAAGTTGATTAAGGTTGGGAGTGTGTCTTCACATTGACTTGCTGATTAGTAACCAGTTTGTGCCCAGATTAGATTAGGGAGATACATTAGCAATGAAGGGAAATGTGTAGAGATGCAAATAAACTGGTGGGCCTCCAAGTGATACAAACTAAGGCAGAAAGCACTGAGATGGCTGCTTGATGGTTAATTTAGTCACAGGGATCTGAATTAAATGTATACTGTCTATTGGACAGTTAGGATTACTGTACTAGCTGGGGTGGGGTGGACACAAGGCTACAACAGTCAGTTTTATTAGCACTCTGAGAACTACTCAGAAATATTGCTAATGTTATAGCTTCGCTGTCATAAAACATACAAGTCTAAATAAATATATGTAAATATAGACCTTCTGTAGTAGGATAAAGCAAATTAACTCTTAAGGACATATCAGTGTTTGAGCTACATGACTTCTGAATGTGCATGATGTTGCTGTTTAAGTCTTGATGGATACATTCAGACCAGTAAAGCCAACCCCCACTAGCTGTAGACATGCTATACTACTTCATTTTTTCCTGATCCCATCTCTACTGAGAAAAACATGGCAAGCCTGCAGCTTATGCGGTCTGGCTTTATTGTCTGGGTATTTTCTTCTAGTTTTACTAAATGCTTTGTGTGTGTGACCATTTTTTTATTTGTTATATATGTATAAATAGGTTTACCTTAATAAAACCATTGTGAAATATAGGTGAGCAAGGAAAGCTCAGATGACAAAATGTCAGTTTTAAGGCCTTTGATATCTTAGGGCACTGTGGCTTCCTCACTTCCCTACAAAGCTCAGCCTTTGCTGGCATACATGTTCTTGGCTATAGATCTGCCTGTCTGAGAGAACTCAAGTGAAATACTGCAGCATACACTATCTGATAGAGTGGTTGTTCTGGTCAGTGTGCCCAGTACATCCGAATGTGGAACAGTACTGCCTGAGACTTCTATAACTGACCTGTGGGACTAATGTAACAGAACATCTAGTAACTGTAGTCATTCTTGTTATTTTGGCATTACTTTTTCTATAATAAACGAAAGCATTCAAGATGATATTTACTCCTTGGCTGCATGCCTGGGCTCAAAGAACCTTATTCTCAACCCCACAAAAGTGAAGAACCTATAACTGGGTTCATGCAAACCTGGAGTTAACAAATCTTGCCTTCTGCAGTTGATTTATTCTATGCCATCAATACTGAGGTAGCATCCATTTTCAGATGCATTGCATTCTGCTGGATCAAAGTCTTTTGTTCTTCATCAAGTGAGTGTCAGATGTAAAAAAAAGATCAGAAACTGGGCTGCCTACTTGATTTTCCGCACTCATATTATTATCAAGATTCCATTTAGTGATGAATCTGGTAATTGTGAGAATCAGGAGGGGAGCCCTCCATTGGCTGTTAGATCATGCATATGAAGTGTATATATAGCTAACTGGTAGGATACTGGATGCTGGTATAATAGCCAACATCTGTGCCGTATGTTCTCATAGTGCAGCCCATATAATTATATGGAAAATATGTGCACTGCACTACATAATTATGGATGGGTACATTATATATGGCCACCTAGTGGAAAAGGAAAGGAGAGAGAGGGTCAGGTAAAAAAAAAAGCATAGGCAAGTATGCTGTTGTGACACCAACAGATGTAAGTGCCAAGACAAATAACGTTTGCTTAAAGGTAAGAGTGCTTTACCCACTACAGTAATGGTTTCTGCAAAATATCTGTAGCACATACAATGTTATACAATGTTATATGATGTTATAAAATGTTATGCAATGTTATACGATGTTATATGATGTTATACAATGTTATAAAATGTTATACGATGTTATACAATGTTATACGATGTTATACAATATTATACAATATTATACGATGTTATACGATGTTATACAATGTTATATGATGTTATAAAATGTTATACAATGTTATACACAATGTTCAACACCGGAAGTATACCCCTCACTGGTGAGATCAGATCACAAACTAATCTCGCTGGAGGTCCTCATCCCACCCCCACCTGAAATAAAAAAGACCACAGTAAAAAACTTCTCGAAAGCCGACTTCACACTTCTAAAGACTAGTGTGGTCTCCTTTAAGGCCCCCAAGCCGACGGAAAACAGTACTCAAGCCGCTGAATCACTTACAAATGCCTTCTACCAGCACCTGCAGGACTGCATGGATAAGGCAATCCCAAGCAAAACAAAGACTCTTTGTACCAAAGGCAAGCGTCCACTCTGGTGGACCCCAGCCATAAACAAACTCTACAACAAAAGGAGGAAGCTACTACAAGATAGAGCAAAATCCTTAAAAGGTAAGACACCCTTGATCACTATAAGTAAAAACTAAGAGCTCTCATAAAATCATCCAAAGCAAATTTTGAGAGAAAAATAGCTAAAGACTCAAAAGACAATCATAAGGCCTTCTTTAGCTATGTTAGAAACCTGGGAGGAAACTCCCAGATATGCTCAGAACTAGTTCAAAATGATGTGAAGATTACTGATCCTACAGACATTGCCAACATACTGGCTGACAGGTTCAGTGCAAACTTCTCCCCTCCCCAAAGGAGAGATATCTATACCAAGCGATTGCAGCCCCCAAACATCTCCAACGCCCAAGTGAGAACTGCTCTCTCCAAAGCAAAAAACACAGCATCCATGGGACCTGATGGTGTCCCCAGCTGTGTGCTCCACAAACTCAACGAGGAATTAAACCCACAGCTAGGACAGCTGTTTAATCATAGTCTTACCTCTGGATACGCACCCAGGAGTGGCGCACTGCAACTGTGGTCCCACTTCACAAAGGCGGTGCCTCCACCGACCCTGGAAATTACCGCCCATTAGCTTGACAAGCCTTATCTGCAAAGCCATGGAGAGGATCATAATGGACCTCATAAATAAAGACATAGGGAATTTGCAGACTTTGGATCCATCCCAGTTTGGCTTTGTCAAAGGCAGATCATGCCTTCTAAACTTGGTTGACTTTTGAAACAGTCACCAAAGCCATTGATGAGGGAAAGGCAGTCCATACAGCCTACCTCGATCTGGCGAAGGCCTTTGATACAATACCCCACTCGGGTATCATTGAAAAACTCATCAGCTTAAATGTTAACCCATACATCACAAGATGGGTTGCAAACTGGCTGAGTGACAGAACCCACAGGGTCAGAGTTGCTGGCGCCATGTCAGACTCAAAGCCTGTCACAAGTGGTGTACCACAGGGCTCAGTCCTGGGCCCACTCTTGTTTGGCATCTACTTTTCCAAAGTACAAGCAAACACAGGAGGGTTATGGCTGACAAAGTTTGCAGATGACTGCAAACTGGGCCATAGTAGAAAACACATCTGACACAGATATCCTTCAGAAGGGTCTCACAGAAACGGATAACTGGTGCCAGAGCCATGGCCTAAAGTTAAATGCCAAAAAATGCATAGTCATACCCTTCGGGAAAAACAAGGTTACCCCTAGCTACCAAATAGGTGGCAATCCACTGAGTACAGAAGAAGTTATCAGGGACCTGGGGACCCAGGTTGATAGTAGTCTGTCATTCGACACCCATGTAGCTAAAGTAGTTAGGAAGACCTTCTACATTGCCCACCTTATCATGAAGGGATTCTCATCTAGATCAAGGGAGGTCATAGTCTCCCTATACTCATCACTCATCAGACCAATGATTGAGTACAATGCCCCATTCGGAATGTATCTGACCCGACACAGCAGCAGCTGGAGAGGCCACAAAAGTTCCTCACCAAAAGGATAAAGGGTCTCAAACATCTGTCCTATGCTGCCCGACTGAAAGAACTCCAGCTCTATTCAGTCGCACCGCTGCTCAGAGGTGACCTTTGCCTAACATACAAGGCCATGTCAAACCCAGATTTGATGAATATGCTTCACCTCAAAAATCTAGATCCGTCAGAGCCACAAGGCGGAGACTTAAACCTCGACACGGCTATTAATAGGACGTGCTGGAGGGATAGATTCATCACCCAAAGACTCCCTATGCTGTGGAATAAAATCCCGGTATATGTGAGGCAGAGCACCTCGCTGGCCTTGTTCAAGAGAAATCTTGACCAATGGATGGGAGATCGCAGATATACCCCAGGGATTACCTCAGTGTCACTGCTCAACAGAGGCACAGCAAAATAATGGGTATAGTTCCCCGTACTAAAGGGGTGGCGTAAGCCACAAAACTATGGGCTAGGCTTGTAAATGCCCTCGGGCAGATAGCCTAGTATGAACCTATGAACCTATGAACCTATACGATGTTATACAATGTTATACAATGTTTTACAAGAATTAATCAGTCTCAGGATCACCACTAGGTAAATGTTATGGCTATGAACAACTATGGGCTGCTAAACACTAAACTATGGTTCCTGGAAACATCCACTGTTGTAGTCCTAGATCTGCCTGAGGAAAACTCTATAGTGATAAACTTGTGTGCCTTGCTACACTGTATTAGCATCATTATCAACTCACCTTTTTTCTATTTATATACACTGTGTTATAGTGTCATGTCAACAGTGACCCTCACTTTGAGACAATGTTCACACTGCTAGGTGACCAGCCATGCCAGAAAATCATGTTGGAGTCACTTTTGGGTAGTTGAGATATGATAGCACAGTACCGGGTACTGGAAAGATATGATGAATTGAAGATGAAGATGGCACTGAAGAGGATTCTGGGAAGGAACATGGGGCAGAGCTGGTATGTAAATAGGCCCAATATGTTTGGGAGCTATTAACACATAACATCTGATAAAAAATCATATAATAAAAATGAAAAGTAGCATGCAGTCAGGGTGCTACAGTGATGTGACAGAAATAATGCATGGCCAGGGCCTGCCCTGTGTGTCGGCTGCATTAGACATAATCACGTTAGGCCCCAACAGTAGGCATCTTGTGGCAAAACCCTCATTGTCATCTGTATGAGTAACAGAACACATATAGGGCATAGTGAATGGCACATATCAGGTGACATTACATGTTGAAGAGGCATGGCACACCAAGTCCTCAAACTGCCAAAGATATCCAGACCATGCAGCTCGATATGACTCAGGTCCATGGCCAAAAGCACATCACACCTCTGCCAGATGAAAATATGCTGATGGACAAGTTGTCCGGCCTCACAGGAGTATCATATCTTTATATGTATGTATATATATATATATATATATATATATATATACATATATATATATATATATATATATATATATATATATATATATATATATATAGATATATATATATATATAGATATATATATATATATCTTTATATGTATGTATATATATATATACACATATATATATATATATATATATATATATATATATATATATATATATATAAACATTTTTGTCAACATGTGGAAGCTAGGTCGTTGATGGGTTACACCCAGCTTTAGGAGATACAGATGTTTAGGGCAGGGCCATATTATTGGACATAGCACCACCAATACGGGATCTATTCTTTTGATGGTCTCATTTTTTGTGTCCTGCAATTGCAATCATCATGTAGCTGCACACCATACATGGGCTGGGTTACTTGGAATGTTCCAGGTACAGAATATTATGTAATAATCCTAATAAACAGGGGAGAGTGGTTATGATGGACCCTGTTACATCATGTATTCCAATTATCATCTTATGATGGTGCTTGTTGTTGACCAAACATAATCATCATGCATAATGTCATAGCACTGCCTGGACAGTCCCTCTGGTATCTTTCTGGGCACTTGTGATGCATCAGAAGCACCTATTGTAGCTGCAGACTTTGCAGGAATTACTTAATTCATTTATGAATTTGTTTGTTTCTTTAGGTAACTGGGGCCAAGATATTTTACATTTAAAAATAAGCAGCAAGTAATTCAACACTACAACAAAGCAAGTTCTAATAAATTATGATAATTAAAAGCAGAATCTCTATGGAAATTCACACTACCAGTCCTAAAGAAATTACATTTATGTGAGCTTTATCAAATCATGTAATGCTATAAACATCATAGCAATGCGTGAGCTTTATTAATGTAATGCTAGAAACATCATAGCAATGCATGAGCGTTATCAAATACTGTAACGCTATAAACATCATAGCAATGGACAGACACATTTTTAAAACAACTTTAAAAATGTCTGGTCTAGAACTGTTGACTGGATTTGAATACTTCATAGTACTGTTCTTAGGTGAATATTGAACTAACTGCCCTAAATGGCCATCTTAAGCTCAGCCAATAGCCTGAGATCAGAATCAAATCCTGTATCTTGTGTCTTTGAGGTGAACAGTTTAACCATTATGCCAAGCTCCCCCTGTAGGGGTATATCATGGAGTTCAGGTCCACAGTTCCCAAATATATCCCCTCAGTAGAGAACCATCGCCTATTGTAGGTGGCTCCCCTATACCCACTGTATGTACTCCCAGTCTGGGTGTATCATGGAGTGGTATGCTGCAGATGGGAGTAGCACCATTCTCCAGTTCTCCAGGACCTCCCTTAGAGAGTGCCTCAGTGGCTTCTTCTAGCAACAGGCAGACAACAAAATGGCATTATAGTCACACTGTATTCACCTGGGAGGTATTGGCCAGCTATGCCATACATGCCATTGTCTGTGCCTGCAAATTTATTATGTTATCCAACATCACACGCTGGTGCTACTAATACATCAGAAATAACCGTGGTACCTTCAGATATTAAACACAAGCACTCAGGTCATTCCAAGGCAAGTACAAATATGACTCAGTCATTGTCCATGCTGGTGTGAATGATCTGAGACACACCTCCCTGGACTACATGAAAAGAGACATAGAGGAGCTCTCTGAGCATGTAGCCCAGGCCGGTATGACCCTGACCTTGAGTAGCATCTTACTCTCACCAAGAATGATGCCACAATATGAAGACAAGATGATCAATTTCAACAAATGGCTTAAGTATTGGTGTCATTCAAAGGGGATCCAATGCCTGTCAGCCTGGGATGACATGCTCGACAAGCCACGATGCTTCGCTAGGGACAGCTTGCACCTGTCACCCCTGGGCTTTCGGATATTGGCAAAGGCTCTTGCTATCCCCATAGTGCCTTTTTTAGGCAAGGCTCAAAAGACAAACTCACCTCCATAGGTATCACAAGGGATAAGAAACTAAGAGTAATGCTACTCAACGCCAGAAGTCTAAACCTCAAGATGCATGCACTCAAAACTCTCCTTAGCATGGAGAACATCGATAACTGTGCAGTAACAGAAACCTGGTTCAAGGCTCCCAAGAGCACCCCAGCACTACCAGGTTATACCTCATACAATGCTTTTCGGCCCCAAAACTTGGACCTAACCACAAAAGGAGGGGGAGTATCAATATTCCTCAAAGATACCCACACCTCCAGGTTGGTGGCACAGCACGAAGCATCAGAGACTATCCATGTGCAACTAACAGTGGGTAAAACTGCCTTCCAGTTTATAGCCTGCTAAAGACCACCCTCCCAAACCCAGGAACCCCACTCAGCCTTCCTGAGAACACTGGAAAATATGAAGGTCTCTCCAAACACCATTATATTGGGCGACTTCAACTACCCAAACATAGAGTGGGAGCATTACTCTAGCTCCAACACCCTAGCCCAAAGTTTCCTAGAATTTATAAACTCAAATGCTATGGAACAACTTGTTACCACTCCCACAAGAGGGGAAAACATACTGGACCTGATCATCACCAACATGGGAACTTTATGCTCCAGACCAGAAGTGTATCCCTCACTGGTAAGATCAGACCATAAACTAATCTCACTGGATATTCACATCCCGACCCCACCCCTGCCCAGAAAACCACAGTGAAAAACTTCTCTAAAGCAAATTTCACACTCCTCAAAACTGAGGTGGAATCCTTCAAAGCCCCGGCCTGTGGAAAATCGGCCCAGACCGCAGAATCCTTTATAAACGCATTCTATGAACACCTTCAGGAATGCATGGATCATGCAATCCCAAATAAAACCAAGACCCAATCCTCCAAAGGCAGGCGTCCTGTCTGGTGGACCCCAGCCATAAACAAACTATACAATAGAAGGAGGAAGCTACTACATGATAGAGCAAAATCCCAAAAAGGGAAGGCATCTCTGATCAGTATTAGCAAAAAACTACGGGCACTCATAAAATCGTCTAAGGCCAGCTTTGAGAGAAAAATTGCACAGGACACTAAGGATAATCACAAGGCTTTCTTTAGTTATGTTAGTAACCTGGGTGGGAATTCCCAGATATGCTCAGAATTAGTCCAAAATGACAAAAAATACACCAAACCCACAGACATTGCCAACATGCTAGCTGACAGGTTCAGCGCAAACTCCCCCCCCCCCAACAAAACGGCAAATATCTATCCAAGCAGAGTGCTGCCCCTCTGACATCTCAGATGCTCAGGTAAGAGCCGCCCTCTCCAAAGCAAATAACACAGCATCAATGGGACCAGAAGGTGTCCCGGGCTGCGTCCTACATGTACTCCAAGAAGAGCTAAACCCAAACATAAAACTACTGTTCAATCTCAGCCTTACTACAGGATATGTACCCAGAGAGTGGCATACAGCAGCAGTGGTCCCTCTCCACAAAGGTGGTGCCTCAACGGATACTGGAAACTATCGCCCCATAAGCCTGACTAGCTTGGTCTGCAAAGCTATGGAATGGATCATCATGGACCTCATAAATAAAGATATTGGGGACCTACAGACACTGGATCCTACCCAGTTCAGCTTTGTTAAGGGCAGATCCTGCCTCTTAAACCTAGTCGATTTCTTTGAAGTGTATCCATGGGATCATACATTGTAACCAATGTGCATGTGTAGTCACCATGGAATATCCCCCTTTGAATTTTTATCCCTGAGATATTGATTTGTCTTTTATCATGGCTTAATTGCAAAGTGATCTGCCACTGTTTCATGGTCACTGTAAAGTATTTAGTAACTAGTGCTAACTACTGTCGAGAACCTGTCTATTTTTGCTTGTCAAAGTATTTTCTGTAATATCATGCCTGTATTTGTCTGCATTGCGTTTGTGGATTTTGTCTCTGTTATATTGTCTTTATTACTTTGTTTACTCTGTATACCCTGGAGCTTTTCTCCTCAGGCCTCTGCTAAAAATGGACATGAATCCAGATGGACTATACCGGTCAACAAATGTAAAATAAACAAATAAATAAATAAATATTTGATCAGTGTATGTTGTATCTTATGCATATTTAAGCATCTGGGATACTATGAAATACGTTTTTATAGTCATTCCATGTCATACTTGGATTCTTTCCCTTTTTACAGTTTTCCGCTATGACTTTATTTAACAACAAATGATCCTTTGTTTTATATGACTTTCTTTTTTATTGTCCTTTTGGTTTAGTGCCATAATTGAGTTGTCTTCTAAATGACTATAAACTCTGTTGGCATCAATTCCAGTGTATAGTTTATACATCGTCGGAAGGCAAGTTATTGGTCTATAGTTTTTAGGGTAGCTTGCAGGTTCACTCTTAAGTAGAAGCATTGTTTTTCCTTCTGTTAACCAGGTTGGTGTATGTTCAGGGTCCGCATATAAATAGTTCTTACTCATAGCTAAATCTTCATGCAAAGATGTTAATTCATTTAACCAGAAGTTAGGGACTGCATCTGGACCTAGGATTTTCCAATTGGAGGTTTTTCTTAACTTTGTTTCAATCTCTCTGGATGTTCATAGGTTCATAGGTAGGTACTAGGCTATCTGCCCGAAGGCATTTATAAGCCTAGCCAGAATGTGTTGGCTTTCGCCGCCTCCTTAGATTAGTTCCTGTGCCTCTGTCCAGCAGAGCCACTGAAGTGATCCCCGGGGTAAACTTTCTGTTTCCCATCCACTCATCAAGGTTTCTTTTGAAGAGTGTTAACGCGGAGCTCTGCCTAATGTAGATTGGGATCTTGTTCCAAAGAATGGGAAGTCTCTGGGACAGGAATCTATCCTTCCAGTACATCCTATTTATTGTTCTTGTGAGGTTTAGATCCCTAGAGCATGTACTTGAGGGGATAAGGTTTTCTTTTGGTGGAGCATGTCCATCAATTCTGGGTTGGACATGGCCTTGTATGTCAGGCAGAGATCACCTCTGAGTAGGCGGTATACAACCAAGTACAACTGGAGTTTCTTCAGTCGAGCTGCATAGGGCATCTGTTTGAGGCCAGTGATCCTCTTGGTGAGGTTCTTCTGAGGTCTTTCCAGCTGTTGCAGGTGTCTTGTAAGGTACATCCCAAATGGGGCATTGTACTCTGTGATGGGTCTGATGAGTGATGAGTAGAGGGGCACAATGACCTCTTTTGATCTGTATGCGAACCCTTTTGTGATTAGGTGGGCCACGTAAAAGGATCTTTTAACCACTTTGAAAATGTGATTATCAAAGGTGAGATTACTATCTACTTGGGTCTCCAGATCCCTTATTATGTCTTCCGTATTTAGGGGACTACCACCTATGTGGTAGTTTGTGGGTACTTTATTTTTCCCAAAGGGGATGACTATGCACTTTTTGGCATTTAGCTTGAGGCCATGATTTTGACACCAGATATCTGTCTCAGTGAGACCCTTTTGGAGGATGTCTGTGTCAGCCGGAGAATCAATTATGGCTCCTAGTTTGCAGTCATCTGCGAACGTGGTCAGCCATAGTCCTCCTGTGCTTGCCTTTACCTCTGAGA
Source organism: Protopterus annectens (assembly GCF_019279795.1). NCBI lineage: Eukaryota > Metazoa > Chordata > Ceratodontiformes > Protopteridae > Protopterus > Protopterus annectens. The sequence continues at coordinate 829,020,520 of NC_056750.1, read as the reverse complement.
AGTATATGCCGAACGGGAGGGGTCCTAGGACTGAGCCCTGGGGAATGCCACTTGTAACTGGTTTAGAGTCGGACCTTGTTCCCGCAACTCTCACCATGTGGGTTCTGTCCATGAGCCAGTTGGCAATGCATCTTGTGACGTAGGGGTTTATGTTCAGGCTGGTGAGCTTGTCAATAATACCAGAATGGGAAATGGTGTTGAAGGCCTTAGCGAGGTATAAGGGAGGTTGTATATACCACCTTTCCCTGGTCTATAGCCTTGGTAACTGTTTCAAAGAAGTCCACCAGGTTTAGGAAGCATGATCTGCCCTTAACAAAGCTGAACTGGGTAGGGTCCTGGGTAGGGTCCAGTGTTTGGAGGTTCCCAATGTCTGTGTTAATGAGTTCCATTATAATGCACCCCATAGCCTTGCAGACCAAGCTAGTCAGGCTAATAGGGTGATATTTCCTGGGGTCTGTTGTGGCTCCACCTTTGTGGAGTGGAATAACCATTGCTGTACGCCTCTCTATGGGTATGTAGCCTGTGGAGAGGCTAAGTTTGAACAGTGTGTTTAGGTGAGGGGTTAGTTCATCTTTGAGCTCATGTAGGATGCAGCCTAGGACACTTTCTGGTCCCATTGATGCTGTGTTTTTGGATTTGGAAAGGGCTGCTTTAACCTGAGTGTCTATGACTTCAGGGACTCTACATTCTTCTGGTATGGTTATGGGCCTTTTTGCGGGTGAGAGAGGGGTGAAGTTTGCATCGAACCTGTCTGCCAGGATGTTGTCGATATTGGTCAGCTCAGTTTATTTTGTGCCATTCTGCACTAACTCCAAGCAGATCTGAACATTGCCACTTAGATTCTTGACAAATCTAAAGAATGTCTTGTGGTTATCTTTGGAGTCCTTAGAATTTTTTCTTTCAAAGCTCTCCTTGGATGATTTTATGAGGGATCGTAGTTTCTTGCTGATACTGATCAGGGATGTCTTCCCTTCTTGGGATTTTACTCTTTTCTGTACTAGTTTCCTCCTTCTATTGTATAGCTTGTTTATGGCAGGAGTCCACCAGACAGGTTTCCTTTTCTTGGAGGAGTGAGTCTTGGTTTTGCTTGGGATGGCATGACCCACGCATTCTTGTGGGTGCCTGTAGAATGCATTAGTCAAGGATTTTGCAGCTTGGACAGCATTATCCTTCAGCATGGGGGCTTTGAAACTTTCCACCTCAGTCTTACATAACGTGAAGTTTGCTTTTGAAAAGTTTTTCACAGTGGTATCCTTGTCCGAGGGTGGGTGCAGAATGTGGATATCCAAAGTGATTTGTTTATGGTCAGATCTAACCAGTGAGGGGTTGGCCTCCGGTGTGGAACACCGGTTGCCCATGTTGGTGATGACCAGGTCCAATATGTTGTCACCTCTAGTAGGAGTGTTGACCAGTTGAACCAGGGCATTTGAATTTATAAATTCTAGGAAATGTTGGGCAAGGGAGTTAGTACTTGAGTAGTTCTCCCAGTTAATGTTTGGGTAATTGAAATCACCCAATATTAGGGTGCTTGGTAGGACCTTTATGTTTCCCAGTTTTTCCAGAAATGCAGAATGGGAGTCCTGGGACATGGTGGGTGATCTGTAGCAAGCTACAATTTGAATTGCAGTTTTGCCCATTGTTAGTTGCACGTGGATGATCTCTGAAGCATCGTGCTGTCACTAACCTGGAGGTGTGGATATCTTTAATGAATATGGATACACCCCTGCCTTTTGTATTTCAGTTTGGGTTCTGTGGCCGAAATGTATGGTATGAGTTGTAGCCTGGTAGTGCTGGGGTGCTCTCTGGAGCCTTAAACCAAGTTTCTATTACTGCACATATATCGATTTTCTCCATACTGAGGAGTGCCTCGAGTGCATGCATTTTGAGGTTTAGACTTCTGGCATTATGTAGCATTACCCTCAGTTTTTGTTACTTGTGCTATTTACGGCAGTGGGTTTGTTTTTTGAGCCTTCCATAAAAAAGGCACTATGGGGCTGGCAAGAGCCTTGGCCAGTATTTGAAAGCCTAAGGGTGACAGGTGCAAACCATCTCTAGCAAAGTAGCGTGGCTTTTCGAGCATGTCATCCCAGGCGGACAGACACTGGATCCCTTTTGAATGACATCAGAAACATAGCCAATTGTTGAAATTGAGAATTTTTTCTTTATACCGTGGTATCATTCTTGGTAAAGGCAGGATGCTACTCAGGGTCAGGGGCATACCAGTCTGGGCTATGTGATCAGAGAGCTCTTCCATGTCTCTTTTCATGTAGTTCAGGGAGGTACGGCTCAGGTCATTCACACCAACATGGACAATGACAGAGTCATATTTGTACTTGTTCTAGAGTGACCTGAGTGCTTGTGTTATGAGGCAGATCCTGGCATTCAACAGGCAGCTAACAGTAACCTTTTCCTTATTCAGCCTAGTGAGTGGGACATCAGTGTGCCTTACTATAGAGTCACCTATTACTAGTATGCTGGGTATGTTATTTTGCCTTAAGGGATGTGATTGTATGACACACTAGTGGCACACTTACTTCACCCGATTTCATATTCTGCACCTTTAAACTTGTTATTCTTTCTTTTACTTCTTCTATCCATTTAGCATCTTTGGCATGTACCACAGGTTCTTCATAAATACTTCTCCAAAATGTATATATTTCTTTTTTTTGGTGGTCTTTCAATTCCTTTTACCTTGTTTTTGAATTCTCTATAAAATATCTTTTCCAGTATGCACTGCTTGATTAGTGTGTAACTTCAGATTAACTGCCTAAAAATGCCACCCTTATCTTTAAAGGGTGCATGCATTACTTTCCCCTCCAGTGTTTGGCAGTGTTGTGTCCAGAACCAGACACCTTGGGTGACATTTTGTTCGGAAACCATGATGACATTAACTCCAATACCAACTTGCAAACAGGACAACCAGCATGCACAGTCAAGCATTGTCCCCATAGTTGCGGAACAGATACTTGTGACATTGAGTGATATTCTCAGTATAACTGTGTAATCAATAATAAAGGATCTGTTGCCATGAATATGAGGATTCCCACTGTGACCTTTACCACCCTGTTGGATATGGGCATCCTGAGGCAATGTAGAAATCGCAACATGTTTACAGACAACCACTTCATTATCAAACAAACTGATATGGTATGTGAGAGATGTATATACACACTGTCACTGGGGGCAAAGCTCTCACATTAACGTACTCCTAATTTCAATAAGGCAGTCAGTGGTGCACACTCCTCAGTAATTACACAACATGTAATCTACATAAATCACAAATACCTCATAGAGAAAGTCCAGATAACAGATACCCTCAGCAGCCCACCTGCACTCTGTGAAAACAACACACATATCAACACATAGAGCAACATGTAACATCCACATTCTCAACAATATCAAAACAAACACATCAGAAACTGGGCACCCTGTACAGGCACAACTATTACTATAACCATAGTGCAAAAAAGGCTCTAGCCTCAATCTTTCTACTTCCATTCCTGCTATATGGTGCCCCTATCCTTACAAATATCCACTCATCCGTCAAAACCAAGCTAGATAGATGTTACAATAAGGTTGCCAGATTCGCAACAAATGCTAGATCCTCAGCACACCACTGCTCCTCTTTACACCAACTAAACTGGGTAGAACTACCACTCAATCTCAACTACCTACACTTAACTACTGCAAATAAATTAATATACAAACCCACATCATGCCCCTCTCTCTCCTCCCTGCTGATCTTGTACCAACCAAATAGACCCCTTAGTTCAGACAATAAAATCCTGCTCAAAGTAGACAAACCCCAACTCCCAGCCAGTCAAATGCTCTATTCCTATACTATTTCCAAACTCTGTAACTCCCTCCCATCCACAATAACCTCCATCAGTAGCCCTGCCCTATTTAAAAGGTCTCTTAGACAACATCTCTCCTCTTGCTGGCTATGCCCATGCCAAAAATAACTCTCTATAAACACTGCTACCCTGACTCTACCCCTCTGCTTTTTTCTCCATCTTCTTTCCCATCCTCTTCTTTCTAGCCAACCAGCACTCTAACCATCCCAGCTGTGCCTACCCATTACCTACCCAACCTTGATACCCACCCTCTCTCTATACCTACGTTACTACCACTCCTGATCCTATTCCTCCCTGTCTTTTGCACTGCTATTCTCCTCATCAATCCATTTCCTAGTTTCCTAGTTACTTATTGTTAATACAGTGTTAACTCTGACATGTACATTATACTGTGTTATCTTAAAATCCATGCCTATTATTAACTGTATAGTCATTTATGTAAATGAAATTGTATTTTCTGCATAATTTGGAAAGTATAGCCTTCTAGCCATTTATGTAACTGAAATTGTATTTTCTGTATAATTTGTATGTGGAGCTTTTCTCCCCAAGCCTCCACTGAAAATGGGCTCTCCAACGGCAAGTGGATTTTCCCGGTAAACAAATGCGATAAATAAATAAATACATAAAATAGATGTAATGGAGGAACAACCTATAAGCCCATAAGTCAAGCCGACACAACATTCTAGTCATCACTGACTTCATGCAAATGAGGAGCTGTCATTAAATCTCACACGGACACAAATGTTCACCAGGAGGGGCTGACACAGACATACAGTTGTTGTCAGAGCCATGGGCTAACTCTAAATACCAAGAAAAGCACAATACTATCCTTTGGGAAGTCATCCACCCCTGGTAACTATCGTATTGCCAGCTTACCTTGAACAGTTGATTGTGTAGTCAGTGACTTACGGACACAGATTGTGATCTACCCTTTGCCTGTCACTTGTCTGTAATATTGTGGACATAATTCTATGATGCACAGCCTATAAACAAGGGTATGACATGTAAATCCAAGGAAGCCATTGTTCCACTGTAATTGGCATTCCACAGACCTATCATTGGTGCAATGCCACCTTTGGTATGTAATTAGCCAGGCATATCTGACAACTGTAACATCCACAGCAGTTCCTTAGTAAAGCACTACATGGTGTACATAATATGTCCTATGCAAACCACGTAAAGGCCTATGCGTGTAGTCTGTCTCCAAAATGCTTTGGAGGGAGGTGTATGCCTGCCATACAGGGTGGTGTCAGACCCCACTGTGGACCTCTTGCAAAGCCATTAAACAAGTATCACCAGTGTGATGCCCATGCCCTGTCCCAGTAATCAAGGAGCCTCAATCCTCACCACTAGCACCAGTGAGGGGCGTGCACATTAGGAAGGATAACAAGTACACACAGTAAAGTACAATTTTCCTTAAGAGCACTCAGAGATCACAGTCAGTCTGAGGCTGGTTTCAACCTTTCTCTCCAGATCCTCAATAAGACTCCACACTGGCACAGCGATAGGGTTCAAATCCCAGCCGAGTAGTAAAGCCAAAACCTCCAGTGTCGTCTCTGTCCAGCCAGTGCTTTATGTCCCTGCCCAAGTAGCTGACACACACACACTTTGAGATTTGGTTTATATACAAACACACAGACACTCCTGGGGAAGGCTGGCACAGGTTCTCCAGCTATGCCCCTTCCTGCCTGGCTATAAGGTAGTAATCACTAATACCAACTACTCTTATCAGCTACTAATAAGGCCCTTCCCAAAGGGTGACCAATTTCACTGTGTAATATTATTGTTATCCAAATAGTAAGTGTGACCCAGGGCTAAAGCTATTGGAGTGGCTTGGACAGTATCACCACATACATGGAATGTACTCTAAAAGCTTAAATTACCTTTGCACAAAACAGCCACAATTGAAAGGTTTAAAAAATATTTAATAATAAATAATAAAAACACAAGACAAATCTCATCAATTCAACACAGTGCTAATCAACAGTTCAGAAATCACAGGAAAATGCTTTAAAATAATAGTGTAGAATATTCTTACATAAATATAGAAAACAGCTAGACTAATCTGGCTATTTATATCTCTCTATAAGAGAAATACTAAGATATAAGATCCTACTTACAGAGCAAAGGCAGAGTGCTGGTGAGTTTATATGTTCAGGTTCAGACAAAATCCAAAATGCTCTCCTTTCTTTCTGTCCTTAAATTGATAACACAGTACTGCTGAGTCATTTCAGATTACATCATTCTTAACAGTTCTGATTTAGTTTCCCAGGTTCACAGATCTTAAAATTTACATTTCTTTTCATAATCTGCTCCCACAGGAAGCCACAGCAATAAAATACATTTTACATGTAAAATCTAGTAATTAACTCCTGTCCTAAGACAATCAAAAGAATTCCTTAGTCCAGACATCCTGTCTCCGAGCTTTGAGATCAAAGAGTCAGAAAATGCTTTACTTTATCAGCTTTCTTCCTGCAGGGTTCACTGTGGTTACAGTTTTGAAGCTCAGTACAACATATAGTTTAATCATAACATATAGTTATCTTAACATATGTAGAGCAAGCCTGTGGATAACATTAATATTTACAATGACATAGAATTATTTACAAAATTCTATCTAGCTAGGCTGGCAGCCTTCACAACCAGAATTGCCTGTTCTACAGACCTACACTTTGGCAGTGGTGTATGTAGGACATGCTGGAGATACAGGTATGTAACCCAGAGACTACACCATATATGAAAAAGGCTCCACATCCATATGAAGCAAATAAAGTGCAAGTTACACAATTGGATGGAGAACAGGACAGTCATACCTGCTTATGGACCAATGTCTACAATGGACACAGGGAAATTGTGTTCAACCCCCACGCCCTGGCTTGTAGATGTTTCAGCTCTCAAAACCCTGCTTACACTTACCAATGGTATCAGACCTTGACAGTGTTTAGGGATGCATGGCTAGGCTTAAAGGAGCCCTTGTGTTCATTATCCTATGTAACACGTGGGAACCTATGAACCCAAGAATCTATACTGTGTTATCTTTCTGATGACATTTATCTTGTATGCTGACATTCAATTCTGTGCTCTGACATTGATGGGTTGATTGTAGATGTGTATCCATAGGTGTGTCCTACACAATCCTGAAAGTGAGACATAAACATTTCCATGTGACACCTGTCATTGTGTGACTACACAGCCATTACAACAGCATGCATCGTAACATACACACAGTATTATGATAAAGTCATTATAAATGGCAAGGTATAAATTCTGAAACTGAACAGTACAAGTGGCATGTCAAAAGCAACACTGGATGAAACAAATTCATATTAATATAGATAGTCACCCTGTGCATCAGAGATATAGCTTTATTTCCCTGCATCCATGAGAGAGATGAGAGGGATGTAGCACAGATATCATCACTTATACAGGATGTTGTGTGGGGGTGCAGGAGGCCTAGCCTGACCCAATATGTTGGTAAGCTTGTGTGTGAGTTAGGAAGAGATGCAGTCAGAATGCACCATGGAAATGTTTGTCTGTCTGTAGATGACCTGAATGTGACAGTGGTGTGTGAGTGCCTGAGTGTACACAGCCAAGCTTAGTTTTAATCCTATATGTTTGTATGCTGAACATCTGTGAGCCATGCATTTTAGAGTTGGCAGTTCATCTTCTCCCCCCCCCAAACATGTGAACTGGTTCTGCCAAGAGTTACACTGACACCTCCATGCCCAAGGTCAGATGCTGTGCTACTACCTGATGGTGACTGCTGTCTGCTGGGAACTTGTCCTTCATGGGACTGCTGAGGACTATGAGCACATAACTTACCATGTCTTGGTGCGGACAGCACAGTCCCCTCTGGAGTGTTGGATGTACTGTCACTATGGGACCGTGATTGTATATGGCCACATTGACTCTCAGCAAATGTAGTTCCTGACCTACGTCCACAAGGCTGATACTCAACTCCAACCAGGTGTTCCATCACAGACAATGTGCTTTCCAAGACAGATAGTGTTCGATCTGTCTCAGACCAACGTCTTTCCACTGTCAGTGAACCGATCCTGGGTATCAGCAATCTAGTGGAGACAGTCATGGATGTCAGATTGCATTGGCGTTGCTTCCATAACCCTGAGCATTTGTCTGGAGTTCCTTTATGAACATGCCTGTGCCTCCATGACAGCCCTAAACCTATACTGAGTGCCCATATCAATCTGCCTGTATGGAACCTCCCCAACAGTTTGGCTATGGCCAGTGTCAACAGTCACTACAGCCACAGTAGCCACACTTCCCTCTTCAATGTCCCCACCCTCCAACTGTCCAATATCTGTGAGCACAGGGGACTGGGTTTGCATAGGCACAATGGCTGTGTATGGTGATAATGAGGGTAGATGAGGGATGTCACCCTCTGTGTCAAATTCATCCCCTTCAATCCCCAGCTGTGCCTCACTTTGACAACCGTTATCATCAGAGTCTGAAGAGACATTGACATCAGGTGGTGTAGAGGACAACGACCAACCTCCTCCAGTCACCTGTGATAAAAACAGAAAAGCATTACATTAATACCTGCACTACTATGCTCTGCAGTACTATGTTGCAATATATGTTAAGCTGTATACATTGCTGTCATGAGGACATTCATTTCTAACCTACATCTGTAATCATTTGGAAATAAATGTTCTTTAGACAGGAATCTCATGAGCAAAACATAAGTAATGTACACTGTCGACATTCTTCAAACCTCTGCACAGTTGACAGTTATGGCAATCTGTAATGTTCTGACAATACTGTCACATCAATCACTGTGGTCATATCTACAAGGCATATGTATGAGTCTAAACTGGGTACAGTCAGAAAATATCTGTACAGTTGGCAATCATGCAGATAGTACATCGATCCAGTCAGCAGGCTTGCAATGGCACTTGAGCGAATACAGTGAACTAATTCTACATCTCTGAAAAAACAGTTTTGTGCTTACCAGCAGCAGGAGCACAGCCTCTTCCTATTCCTGATGATCCTGGAAAAATGTGAGGGAGAGGTAATGTACACAGCAGTGTATGTGACAATATAACAGGGTTAATGAAGGGAGAGATAATGTACACAGCAGTGCATGTGACAGTATAACAGGGCTATGTGAGGGAGTGGTAATGTACACAGTAGCGCATGTGACAATATAACAGGGCTATGTGAGGGAGAGGTAATGTATACAGCAGCGCATGTGACAGTATAACAGGGCTATGTGAGGGAGAGGTAATGTACATAGTGCATGTGACAGTATAATAGGGCTATGTGAGGTTAGGGTAATGTACACAGCAGCGCATGTGACAGTATAACAGCGCTAATACTTCAAAATATCTCACATTTACATTAGCTGCTATGTTAATAGGTATGTGGGTCACAAACTGTGCATAAGCTTAAAACTGCAGCTAACCTCCCCACGCAAAACACCCGACACCATGTAAAACTATATGTACCCTGACATGCTAAATGCTACAGTATTCCAATGATGATCCAACTAAGCATACCTGGAGGCTCCTCTTGAGTGGAAATGGTTGCACCTAGATCCATGACATATAGGGTGATGGATGCCTCAGAGCTGTCCTGTGTTACAAGGTTGACCAGGAATTCTTCAGTGGCTGACAGAGGTTGTTCTGCTGCAGGCCCACCACCAGTGACCTGGTGATCCCTGGATACTTCCACTGCATGTCTGCGTGCCAAGTTGATCATATTGGTGGCATGGTGTCAGTCCTGCTTATATGTGCTATTCTGGTGACCCACAGTATTAATGTTGTGCACCAGTTTGTCCCACAAGGTTGTATGCTCTTGTCTATTTGCCCTCCCTCTGGACAACAGTACTTAGTGCTGCTGTCTCAAGATTGCAATAATTAGGTTGTTTTCTGCCTCAGTGAAAGGTGGACGGCATCTAGCATGCATCATATCTCCTGAAATACAAACAAATGAAAACACATCAGAATCACATAAATGGGAGTACAGTATGTAGAGATACAGTTATGAAGGAAGCCTACTGGTATTCCCCACTTAATTCACATTTGTTAATCAACAGTGTACCAAACATGCAAAGGTTGTGGAAGCAACTAGGATAGATCAACAGTGACCCTCTGCTGTTTGTGATATGACAGATACTCACATATGATCACACAACAAGCACAGGAGTCCACTGTAATGTGCCCCATAGCAGGGAAATCCCCACCCATAACATATGTATTAACAACAGTGCCAACCAAATAGCAGGGTACTACTAAAACTGCTAACAAAGGAAGTATCCAGGAGACCTCTGTACCTAGGTAATACAGAGCATTATACCCTTGCTGTACTCTACATCCTTAGTAGGGGTAACACAGCTGGAAATCACTGGCATGTGTTCAGTACATTTCTATGAAAGGTATACTGATGTAATCCCCATTCCCCCTAAGTATATTCAACCACATGCATCATGTTGAAAACAAAATGGCTACATACCTGATGGAGTACAAAACCCTTCTGTTTAAATATACAACTATATGAGTACTGTGTGAAAGAATTAAGCATACAAAATAACTCTCATACACAATGATTCCCCTAGCTAGGTGTTTGTCTTTTTAAGATAGTTCTCATTAGCTGGTGATTGGCTCTGAACCAATCTGTGGTTCAGGAATGCCACATGCAGCATATACAGGTGATTTGCAGTATAATCAGCAAATCCCATGCAATTACTCAAAATATATAAGGCCTCAATGTAAATTTCATCCCCTTTCTCACATTTTTGGTTGGAAATTACTGGAGTAGGGATTATGTCAGCACAGAGAGAATGTTTGTAACAGCTACTTGTTACATACAGATGTGTGTGCTACAGACTGAAGCTGATGCTGCGTGTAATAGGCATAGTTAGAGAGGCTGCAGAATGTGCAGGGCAACAGCACTTAAGAGTAAATGTGTGACCTGTGGCAGCCTTGGTGTACATCCAGAGCCTGATTGAGGGAGCCTATCCTACAAGAAAGTAAGGTATGTATTTAAAGTAAGTATTTTAAGGTAAGTATGTTAGCCAAAGGTATGTTTGATGAAGGGAGGTACTGCCAGCACAGCTAGCTGGAATTGTGTAAATAATTATGTCATTTGTGAATATCAAACTGGTTTATACAAGATGCTGGTTTCACAAATGTATTAGAACTGTATGTCACGTATATCAAACTAATTTGTACAGACGTTTGTGTTGAAAGGGTATTTGTAAAATGCTTGTGTTTGAAATGTATCCACAGTATGCCCTACTGAAGAGAACAGAAATGTACATGCACTATTGTAACTGTTTAAATGTATATGTTTTAATAGAGGGAACTGGAAATCAGGAGGTTAACCACAGTCCAGCAAACTTTAAAATATATCTGCAATTAAATCACTTTATATGGTAGGCCATAAAGATGCTATCTCACAGGTTTCAATGCAGCCATAAATGCTATCTCACAGGTTTCAATGCAGCCAGAGACACAAAGTCTGTACTAAGAAGCTTTCTGTATTGTCTTTGGGGTGAAGTAATTACTACTCTATAAGTGTGGAAGTATGCAACTGTTTTATGACTTCTAGCACCTACCACAGATCTGAGCAAAAGCCCTTGTGTGTGTATTTTTATAGGTAGGTGTTAAGTCCTGCCAGCTTCCAGCAATGGGGGGTTACATTGGAACTAGAAGTCAGATGACCAGAAGTAATGTCATTCTGCAAACTATTTCAGACGTAATATTTTAGGTATTATTTTGAGAAGTCTCTTAGTGATACACAGCATTCTATATTCTGTCTTGGGCTTGACAACAAGAAGGACCATTCATAACATCATCTGCCTTGTTCTATTAAGTAAGTTATTAGGGAATAGTATAATTCTCTTCAGTCAGGAATATAGTGAAGCTTAGTTTAGATATTGTTTTTCTTTATTTGTCTGGCTCTGTCCTTCAATGTTATTTTAAATATTTCCTGTGATTTTGGATCTGATGTTACTGTAAATATATACTTAGTATTTTCTTGTTCTTTATTATTTATTATTAAATATATTTAAACCTTTGTTACTGCGGTGGTGGTGCTGCGGTAGCATTGTCACCTCACAGCAAGATGTTGTCCCGTTCGATTCTCAGCTAGCGTGTCTTCTGTGTGGAGGCATACATGAATGGGGCGTGCCTTCGTTGAAGGTTGTGCATCAGGGCTGGTAACCCGGTGTGTAAAAATCCACTACCAATCATTAGCGGACCGGACTTCCGCTGTGGCGACCCCTAACCGGGAAAAGCCGAAAGACACAAACAAATATATTTAAACCTTTCATTGTGGCTCATCTTTATAGAGATATTGAAGTTCTGAGAGTACCTGCATGTTTATTTGATGACACTGTGTGGGCAACTCCTAATAGTAGGCACAAACCTGGAAAGAAGCAGCACACTGGGATGTCAGTCCAGTAAAACTTTTTGATGCCTCATGCCCATGCACTGGCCCAGCAATCAAGGGGCCTCAATTCTCACCACTAACACCAATGAGGGGTGTCCATATAGGGGAAGGATAATAAATACACACACAGTAAAGTACAATTTCCCTTAAGAACACACAGAGATCACAGTAAGTCTGGGGCTGGTTTCCCCCTTTTTCTCCAGGTCCCCAATAAGACTCCCCACTGGCACAGCTATAGAGTACAGATCTCAGCCTAGTGGACAAGGTAAAACCTCCAGCACCCTCTCTGTCCAACCAGTGCTTCATGTCCCTGCCCAGGTAGCTGATACACACACACACTTTCAGATAAGAGTTATATACAACTCCACAAACACTCCTGGGGAGGACTTGCACAGGTTCTCCAGCTGTGCCCCTTTTACCCAGACTATATGATAGAAATCACTGCCACTACCCAGCTAATATTTATCAGCTACTCAAAGGCCCTTATTAAAGGGTGTCCAATTATTACTGTGCAATATTATTATCCAAATTGTAAGTGTGACTGAACAGCAAAGATTATTTGGAGTGACTTGGTACAGTATCACTATATATATGCAATGTACTCTTGAGCTTAAATTAACTCTACACAAAACAGCCACAGTTGAAAGGTTTAAACATATTTAATAATAAATAAAAATACAAGACAATACTTCTTACTACACAGTGCTAGTCAAGAGTTCAGAGATCACAGAGAAATGTTTAAAATAATACAGTAGAAATGTTTAAAATAATACAGTAGAAAAGTTCTGACATCACAGAAAAACACTTAGTCTAATCTTCCTATTTCCTAGCTATTTCTAAGAGAAACACTAAAATCTAAGATCATAGTTACATATAGACACAGGCAGTGTTGAGGTGGATGTTCTGAAGACAAATGCTCTAATGCCCTCATTCTTTCTCTCCTTAAATTGATAACACAGTACCACTGATTCATTTCAGATTACATAATTTCTTTCTGGTTCCCAGGCTAACAGAACTCAGAGGTTATTGGCCCATTGATCTTGCAGCTGGTCAGAAAGCCAGGGCAATAAAAGAAATTATACGTGCAAATTCTAGCCATTAACTCTAGCCTCAAAACAATAAGCAGGATGCCTCCATCTAGACATCTTGGCTCCAAATTTTGACATCAAGGAATTGACTTATCAGCTTTGTTACAGCAGAGTGCACTGTTGTTACATTTTTGCAGTTCAATATCCAATGCAGTCTTTTCACATTTAAGAAAACAAGCATGTGGCTTACATTAATATTTACAAATGACATAATTATCTACAAAATTCTATCTGGCTAGGCTGGCAGCCTTCACCTATCTTCACACCACAGAAAAAACTGAAGGTCAGTCCAATTAAACTTTTTAGATGTTTCAATAGTATACAGGTTCTGACAAAAATTAGTCCACGTTTAATATATAGGCAAGGAAAAAGTACTGAACAGTATTTGAAGGAAGAGGCCTGAACAACAATTTATATACCTCCAAGGAGTTTGGGTGTTTCAAATGTGGAGTTTGCCCCCAATGTAAATTTATTTTTGAAGCCAGAGAAGTGGTGATTAGCCAAAGTTTAATTAAGTTCAGCTTCCATTGTGCTTGCAATTCTTTGGGGGCGATATATGTAGCTATATGTCAGTTATGCAATGCCTTTTACATAGGGAAGACCAAGAGACGTTTTAGGGAGTGTATATATGAGCATAGCTTGGATATTAAAAATAAAAAAGAACAAAATGCCCTTTATAAACACATCTTGGTTTTCTGTACACATTATTTTTTGTTCTTTGGGGTAGACACTGTAAAGCAAGATATTAGAGGGGACCTTGGGAAGACTTGATTGAATTATATGAACTGCGATGGCAAATTAAATTGAATTCCTTGGTTCTGCCTGGTTTGAATGCAAATTGCTCCATTAGTAGTGCTGTAAAACTTTGGTCTTATGAGGTTTAAAAATAACTAAAATAAACTAACAAAAAAGTAAAATCAGTTTATATATATATATATATATATATATATATATATATATATATATATAATTTTAGTCTATAAGATTGTATGGATTTCATGTAATTTTTAAACAATTAAATAATTAGTGTTACAGTGTTTTGGTATTGGTTAGGATGTGTCATGTGATTTGTTGAGAGGGATTTTTAAACTGGTATTTTACATTTATCATATGATTCTGATGAAGTATTGGTTATAAGCTGATGAAAGCACTTAATCAATTTTTTCTGTGGCATTAAAAAGTTTTATTGGACTGCCCATCAGTTTTTTTTTTGTGGCATCAAAAGGTTTTACTGGACTGACATCCCAGTGTGCCGCTTCTTTCCAGGTTTGTGCCTTGTGTTTGGTTCTCAGTGTGTGGAGAATATGTCGTAACTCCTAATAATCTTGCTCTTGGTCAAACTACCATTTGTATTAATATTAATTTCACACAGTAAAATTGCACACCCTTTGTTAAGGGCCTTAAAGTAGCTGGCAAGGAATTCTGGTGGCAATGAAATCTACCTTATAGTCTGGGAAAAAGGAAGTATAGCTAGTAAACCTGTGCCAGTCTTTCTCATGTGTGTGTGTGTGTGTGTGTGTGTGTGTGTGTGTGTGTGTGTGTGTGTGTGTGTGTGTGTGTGCAAATGAAATCTCAAAGAGTGTGTCAGCTACTTGGGCAATGACATGAAGCACTGGTTGGACAGAGAGAGAGTGTTGGAGGACTTGGCTTGGAGCTTTTGCTAATGGCTCAACTCTACTATAGCTGTGCCAGTAGGGAGTCTTATTGGGGGTCTGGAGAAAGAGAGATGAACCAGCCCCAGACTGACTGTAGTCTCTGTGTGCTCTTAAGGGAAATTGTGTTTGATGCAGAGAACTGCATATGGAGATACTGTGTGGTACTGCCAGCACAGCTAGCTGGAATTTTGTAAATAATTGTATGTCATTTGTTAATATCAAACTGGTTTATAGAAGATGTTTGTGTTACAAATGTATTAGAACTGACATATAGCTACATATATCACACAAAGCATTAGGTTCAGCCTACAGCACTGTTATCCTCCCAATGAACTTCCCCCACTCCTTGATTACTGGCCCAAAGGTGGGTTTCATTACATATTGGTTGGCAGTGGTGGGATATCCATATCATATATTGGTTGGCAGTGGTGGAATCACATCACATATTGGTGAACAGTGGTGTGGATATTGAACTCCTGTAGCCTGTAAGTAGTGGTTACTAAAGAAGGTGTTTGTACTCTCAAGCAGCCACATGGTGGACATTCAGAGTTTCATATCACAATAGTTTTATTTATTTATTTTTTTGTTAGCTTAGTTAGTCAGGGAAAACAGGCAAGGATGTCAGCAGTGGATTATGGCAAGCTGACAAGGAGCCAGTTGGCTGAGATGTGCCAAGCCAGAGGACTGGTGCATGCCAACCTGACTAAAGGGAAAATGATTGCAGCCCTAATCACAGCTGCACCACAGACCAGCAACCAAGAAGACAGCCTTGGGAATGTACAGCTCTCAGAAAATGGGCAGTTCAACTTTTCCTCAGAGGACTGGAAAATTAGCCTGGAGTTAAAGAGACTTGAACTGGAGGACAGACATTTGGAATTATCAGTGAGGCTGTGGCATTTGGAGGCTGAGGAAAAGAAGGAAAAAAGGAACTAGAATCAGCAGAGTGAATGCAGCATTTGAAAGCTGAAGAAAAAGAGAGACTAAGATGTCTGGAAGCTGAAGAAAATAAGATGCAGAGGCTACATGAGAGGGTGATGCTGACTCTTTGATGGGGTAGTGGGGGGGATGGTGAAGGGAGCAACTGAACCTCTGAAGCAATAAAAGTCAGTACATTTCTTCCACAATTTACAGAGGGAGATCATTTTGATAGTTTTATTCAAATGTTTGAAAGGGTATATAAACAGAATAATGTTGACCGAGGGCTCTGTGTATGGTTCCTGACTCACTTGCTCCATGGTAAAGCTGTAACTGCTGTTTCTAAATTGTCTGATGTTGATTGTTTAGACTATAACCATGTAAAGAAATATTTATTAGAGTGTTTTAAGTTAACACCTCAAGCTTATAGAAAAAAGTTTTGTGAACATAGGTGGAAGGCAGATGAAGTGTGTGTGATTATATTGGTGAGTTAAGCACTTATTTTCATAGGTGGGTGAGTGGGTTTCAGGTCACCGCATTTGAAGGGCTGGCAGACCTATAGGTGAGGGAACAAGCCCTTAGCACTTTCCCTGAGGACATGAGAATCTGTTTGGCAGATAGAGAATGCAACACCGCAGATGTGTTGACAAAGAAGGGAGACCTATACCTAGCAAGCAGGGCATCACTGCACAGGAAAGGGATACCCAGTGCTGCACATGGGTCTAAGGAAACCCATGGTGGGCTGCCTAACCATCCCAACAGAGTTTGCCAGTAGCAGGGGAAGCCACTAGTTCAAGGTACATGACCAGGATCAAGGGTTAAATGTTTTAAATGTAACCAGTGGGACCATGTAGCATATAGATGTCCAGAGAGGCAAGGTGGGGAACAAAAGATAGGGGAGCCAGAATGTGGGAATAACAGAAAGCCAGTGGTAAGCTGTCTGGAGACAAAAAGGGTACCAAACTACCACAAGAGGTTATATTCTATCTTACTAGATGAGAAACAGGCCACTGCTAAGAGAGACACAGCCTCTGACCTAACCATTTTGAAACCTGCAATAGATAAAGAGGAGCACTACTTGCTTGGGCAGTCTACTTCAGTCAGAGTTTCAGGAGGCACCCCATTCTAAATACCTTTGGCTGGGGTTCACCTTGACTGGGAGGGTGGAAAAGGAAGGAAGTAGGTGTGTTTGAGGATATCCCTACAGATGTCCTGATTGGGAATGATTTTGATAGTGCAGTACCTTGGGTCCATGCTGTTACATGCAGTCAAGCTTGGAGACAAGCATATGGCTCTGGTAGCCTTGTGGGGACCAAGGCAAACTGCACACTTGAAGCCAGGACTGGTGACGTGGTTACTTCAGGGAGGGAGCTACCCTGTAGCAGTGGGACTGAAGGTGCGCTGCAGCTGCTTGTTGACACTTGATGTTCCCTTGGACAGGGGGACTGCAAGGGCAGAGGTGAGTAGTAGTACCCAGGCTGATGGTGAGGCACTGCTGTCACAGGATACCAGACTTCCTGTAGAAGGGGAGCTGGGAAGGGTTACAAAGAGAGAGCTCAGACAGACTCATCTCTCAGACCCTGCATTGCAAGCCTTGAGGGAGGTAGCTAGGGAGGCACTTGATTCTCAAGGAAAGGGGGAATCTGTATACTGGGACAAAGGGTTACTGTATAGAGAGTGGACCCCTGATTGAGGGCTAGAGGGTGAGAGAATACAGCAATTGGTAGTGCCCAGGACCTACCATCTGGCACTTCTAGCCATGGCCCATCACATTCCCTTTGCAGGTCATATGGGCAGAAAGTATACACAGAGATGTATTATGCAGAACTTTTATTGAACTGGGATTTCCAGGGATGTAACAGGGTATTGCAGGACCTGTTAGCAGTGCCAAAAAGTAGGCAAGGCAGGAGACAAGGTCAAAGCTCCTTTGGTGCCTTTGCCTGGGATTGAGGAGCCATTTCAAGGGGTAACTATGGATATTGTGGGGCCTCTGAGTACCTCAAGGTCCACAGGGAAGAAGTATGCCCTAATGCTAGTAGGTTATGCTACCAGATACCCTGAAGCTGTGGTCCTGTCCTCCATTGAAGTAGTCAAGGTGGCAAATGCTTTGTTAGAGATTTTCAGCAGGGTAGGTTTCCCAAAAGAACTACTAACTGACAGAGGTTCCAATTTCATGTCAGACATGCCGGTTTGTCTGTGGTGGTGCTGTGGGGTGAAGCACCTAAAGACCACCTCTACCACCCCCAGACTAATGGTCTGATGGAGAGGTTAAACTCTAAACTAAAGACCATGCTACATGCATTTGCAGACCAGTTTAAGAGGGAGTGGGACAAACATTTGTCCCATCTGTTGTTTCCCTACAGAGAGGTGCCCCAGGAATCCACAGGTTTCTCACCCTTTGAGTTGCTGTATGGGCGTAGGGTGAGGGGACCTCTTGATTTGATTCACAATGAATGGGAGAGTGAGTGTGAATCCCACAAGGAGTCTGTTGTGGCATATGTCCTAAACCTCAGGACAGGGCTCAGGGAACTCATGGGCTTGACCCAGGAGAACCTGGCAGAAGCTCAACAGCAAAATAATGTCTGGTATCACAGGAATGCTTGAGCCAGAGAGTATGCTGTGGGGCATCAGGTTATGGTTCTCATTCCTGTCAGACACAGCAAGCTGCAGTCAGCTTGGGAGGGACCCTTCAGAGTGGTAAGGAAGGTCAGTGATGTTAACTACCTGGTAGAACTGCTAAGCAGGAGGAGAGGCACAAAGTGCACCATGTTAAAATGAAGAAACCTTACCATGATAGGGCGACCTTTTTGCTAACTATATGCAGTATGGGGCACGAGGAGTCTGAAGTGGATCTATGGCTTCAGGGAGCCAGCAAAAAAAGTCCCAAGTTACTATGGTGGAGCCTAAGGTTGCAGGCATATGGTATGACAGTGCAGCACTGTACTGGGGTCAGCAATGCCAAGGCAGCTGGAATCTCAAGACATGATTTGGGGCAATGTATTCCCAGAAAGGCTCAACCCTCTTAAGCAAAGTTTCTCAAGGGTTACTTGAAAAACTAGCTTGATTCTTCAAAGGGGGGAAGAAATATGACAAAAGGAGGTACTGCCACCACAGCTAGCTGGAATTTTGTAAATAATTATGTCATTTGTGGACATCAAAATAATTTATACAAGATGCGTGTGTTACAAATAGGTACAGCCAGGAATATAGGGAAGCTTAGTTTAGATTTTGTTTCTTTATTTGTGTGAGCCTGTACTGGAATGTTATTTTAAATATTCCCTGTGGCTTTGAAATCTGATGTCACTGTGAATATATATTTAGTACTGACTTGTTCTTTTATTATTTATTATTAAAGATATTTAAACCTTTCATTGTGGCAGATATGTGTAGAGATATTTAAGTTTTGAGAGTACTTGCATATTTATTTGGTTACACTGTGTGGGCCACACCTAATAGCCTTACTCTTGGTCAAACTACCATTTGTGTTAATATTAATATTACACAGTAAAATTAGACACCCTTTGTTAAGGGCACTAAAGTAGCTGATAAGGGTCTATATTATATAAGCAAATGCACTGAATTGCAAACGCTGTATAATTGACCCACAATCTGCCAAAACGCAAAATGACGAACACACGGATCAGCGATTTTTTTCCCAGTGAAAACAATCGCTGATCCATTAAAAAAAATAAATAAAATCAAAACACAAAAATAAAGTGGGGGGATTTGCCCCCTCCATACCCCCCTACTTAAGTATACCAACTCTGAGATCCACCACAGTGGAGGAAATGGCAAAGTGCCGAAAATGCTCTGTTGCGTGCTTTCGGTATTTTGCCATTTCGCGTAATGACGTTCAACTAAACAGCACTCGTAATTCATTGCATTCCCTAAAATAATAGGGACCTGCTGATAAGTAGTGCCTGGTGGCAGTGATAACTACCTTATAGTCTGGGCAGAAGGGGGCATAGCTAGTAAACCTGTGCCAGCCTTTCCCAGGTGTGTGTGTGTGTGTGTGTGTGTGTGTGTGTGTGTGTGTGTGTGTGTGTGTGTGTGTGTGTGTGTGTGTGTGTGTGTGTGTGTGTGTGTGTGTGCTACTTGGGCACGAAAACAAAACACTGGTTGGTCAGAGTGGGTGCTGAAGGTCTTGATTTGGTCACTCAGCTGAGATCTCAACTCTGTAGCAGTGCCAGTGGGGAGTCTCACTGGGGATATGGAGAAAGAGGGAGAAACCAACCCCAGACTGAATGTGGCCTCTGTGTGCTCTTAAGGGAAATTGCACTTCATGCAAAGAGCTGCATCTGGTAATACTGTGTGTGTAGCTGTTAAACTCTCAGTGAACATCCCCCACTGTTGCCATTGGTGAGGATTAAGACTCCTTGATTACTGGTTGGCAGTGGTGGGTCATCACAACTACAACCACTTTTTTGAAATTTACTTATAATTATTCTATGAATGAAACAGATTTTTTTAGATGTGAAAGTTTTAAGGGGACCGGACAAGATTTTCAGTACTGATCTATTTAGGAAGATATGCCGTAGGAATAATTTGTTACACAGGAGCAGTATGCATCCCAGTTTTATTTATAAAAATGTGTTAAAAGGACAGGAGGTGAGATTATCTAGGCTGATTAACAATGATATAACATTTTAGAATAGACTGGATCATATGCAACAGGATTTTTTAAGATAGAGGATATAAGTGTAAGGAAGTGGAGAAGATGAAGACAGATGTCAATACTATGCATGCAGGGAGAGCGTAACTCATTTTGCTGCATCCACTCTAGCTCCCGAGAATAAGTGTTTGAATGATGCTAGTGAATATAATGTTTCTGTGCCTGTATTTTTTCCAGTGATACTAGACAAATCTGCAATTGGCCTATCTTGATGGCAGATCTTAAGATTAAGAGAGTAGTTGAAGTACTGTAATTTTGTTATAAAAACAAGAAATCACTTAAAAGGCCATTGTGCTATAAGAATATATTTTTTTTCTTTTGAGAATAAATCTTTTGAGTTTAGTAATGCTTTACAGCCATGGAGAACTTTTCTCTGTAAATGTTGTAATTTGTTTACATATATTAGTATTGGAGATGCTTTTATACATGCAGTAACATCACAGAGGTTTTTTCTTAAGATACATGCAGATCGTAATACTAAGAATGTAGTTTATTTGGCATGCTGTTGTGCATGCAGCAGTTTTTATACAGGGAAGATAAATTGTACATTATTAGAAAGTATCACAGAACATATTTATAAGATCTGTATAGGTGACATTAAGAAAGTGTTAGTGAAACACTACATGGAAAATGGATGTAATCATTATTTTAATTTTAGGGTTTAAGAAGTATTTGAGGGAAATGAAAGGATGGGTGATTTTAGGACTCTTACAGAGAGGCAGAAAACTAAACGCATCATTAAATTGCAAGCTAATATGGAGCTGGGTTTGAATAGTAATATCCCCTTAAGACCTGTATTGAAATCTCGTAGTTTAGTTAAATGACTGGGCATTTTGTAATCCAACTGAAGAAAAATGAATAAGCAGTGACAATACCTCACCAAACCAAATGGCAAGAAGGCACAAAGTTGTTGCAGGATAAAAAACTTGTTAATTTATTGGTAAAAATAATAAAATACACGAGTGCTTTCTTTTAACAAAGGTAAACTTCATCAGACACATTTTGCAATCCATGTGGATGTTTTGCATTAATTGGTGTTATTTTATTGATTGTTTAGTGATATTTTAGAGTATATATTTATCTAGTTGGTTTTAATTTATAATGGTCTGATGAAGCACCATATACTGGTGTGAAAGTACTTTCCAGAATAATAAATCTCTTGTTTTATTCACATTGAGTTTGTGTTTGTGTGCTCTGTTGTTTACATACATTTTTCATTGGTATCATATTTCTTTGGAGTGTATTTTATCTACTGGGATAGTTCTTGTTTTATAACCTTATGTAACCAAAAAATTGGAAAATAAAAGCATCAGTACAGACTTTGTATACGTCATCATTATGTTTTCTGAACTTAGGGAATACAGACCCAATACAGTGACTCTGCCACTCCCTATCATGCTGCATAACAATTTTAACCTTCTGTAAAAACATGTTGGTCTCTCTTAACCTGGGTAATTTGTCTTTGTAGTTTAACTTGGAGCTTACTGAACTTAGAAAGAGTTTCTGCTGGAAGAAACAAAGAAATGCAATTTATGATTTTATAGTTAGATATGCAGATATATGAATTTTAAATGACAGTTTTAGGTCCACTGCAACACCTAAGTTTCTAAATGTATTCACCCTTTCAATTTCCAGGCTGTCGATATAGTATTATTTATCAGTCGTTTTACTCTTGAAGGACATACATTTGCATTTTTACTATTCAAGATAAGACTGCATGTTTGAACTCATATTTAAATGTTGTTGAGGGAAGTTTGAGGTTGTTCTGTACTCCATGGATAGATGATAATATAACCAAATTTGATATCATTAGCATCTGAAGCATAGAAAGCAAAACTGTTTATTAGATAGTCAAGCACATAGATATTTAATAAGTTCTGTGTGAGGTGCATACCTCTCAAATTTCCAGATTTTCATAGAATGTCCAGATTTTCACCTCATATTTTTTGGTCTGTTGCACACAAAATTTGTGGTTTTCTGGAAAATCAGTGAGGATTGAATTCATTAATGACAGACATCTGTGTTTCAAACTTCATATCCTTCAAAAAATGTATGGTAAACCAAAAACTTTTATTCTAACAATTTTCTAAGTTTGTAAGATCAATATTTAAAATTTGACCCTATTTTTTGGCTTTTGTCCCCCATTATTTTTGGCTTTGTCCAGATTTCTTGTCCCAAGAGGTTGAGAGGTATAGTAGGCAGATATTGACCTCTGAGGAATTACTTTTTAATATTATGCACCATTTCAATCATATGTTTGAGTATTCCATGCACCATTCTCTATTGTTTTAAGCAGTCAGTCACTCAGCAAATGATTTATTCAGAGAGCTCTGTCTTATGCAATCGTTGATCAATAAATTATGATCAGTTATATCAAAAGCATTATATTATATTATATTATATTATATTATATTATATTATATTATATTATATTATATTATATTATATCATATAAGTTCATAGGTTCATAGGTGTGTACTAGGCTAATGGCCCTGCAGCCTTTACAAGCCTAGCCCATAGGATTACCCTGACATTGTGTCACCTAACCCTAGTTCTCGGTGTCTCTGTTGAGTAGAGCCACTGGAGTGATCCCTGGGATGAATTTTCTATTTCCCATCCACTTATCAAGATTTCTCTTGAATTGGGCCAGTGAGGTGCTCTGCTTGACATATATGGGAAGTCTATTCCATAGCATGGGCAGTTTCTGGGTTATGAACCTGTCCCTTCAGCATATTCTGTTGATTGTGGTAATGAGGTTGAGGTCTCTGGAGCATGTGGTGTGGAGGGACTGGGATTTCTTTAGATGTAGCATTTCTAACAGAGCTGGGTCAGACATGGCTTTGTAAGTCAAGCAGAGGTTACGATATGAGACAGAATAGTTGGAGCTTTTTGAGTCTGTCCATATAGGACAAATGTTAAAGGCTTAGGATCCTCTTTGTGAGGTATTGTTTTGCCTCTCCAGTTGTTGTAGGTGTCTAGTGAGGTACATGTCAAATGTGGCATTGTACTCGATAATTGGCCTAATGAGGGAAGAGTAGAGGGTGCAATGACCTCTTTCTTCCTGGACACAAAACCCATAGTAATGGGATGTGCCACATAGAAGGACTTTCTGACCATAGTGGCAATGTGGTGGTCAAAAGAGAGGTTGCTGTCAACCTGTGCTCCCAGATCTCTTATAACGCCTTCTGTGTTCAGCGGACTACCATCACTGTGATAATTCATGGGAACTTGGTTTTTCCCAAAGGGGGTGACAACACAATTTTTGCATTGAGCTTAAGGCCATGGTTCTGACACCAGTCGTTGGTCTCATTGAGGTCTTTCTGTAGGATGTCAACATCACTTGGGGAGTTAATAATAGCCCTAAACTTGCAATCGTCTGTGAACTTTGTCAGTCAGAGTCCCCTCGTGTTGGCCTGGACTTCAGAGAAGTAGATACCAAACAGGAGAAGACCCAGGACAAAACCCTGTGGGACTCCACTCCTGACTGGTCAGCAGTCTGACTTGGAGCCAGCTACTTTCACACTGTTCACACATTATATTATATTATATTATATTATATTATATTATATTATATTATATTATATTATATTATATCAAACATATATTATATTATATTATATTATATTGTATTATATTATATTATATTATTCTATATTATATGTCCAAAAAGAAACAATGGCAAAATAGCACAAAATGAAGTTTAATCCACGGAGTAAAATCCACAAGATAAAATCCAAGAAAACACACAAAAACAAGCTGTAATTAAGTTGTTGTAGAACCACAAGTGAGCGCTTTCATCTCCAAAAGGAGATTTCTTCAGACTGATGGTTGCAACACACTGCTTCATTTAAATACTCTTAACAATTAGTAGGCTGCTTCAATTAAGCAATCCAATTAAAAGTTATATGTTTAAAATGTGTTTAAACTACAATATTCTTAAAATATTCTATATACCAAAAAACTAACCTAATGTTTAAAACCTTTCCTTTTTAAATACATAATGAATTCCTCTCTATTATTTAACCCTGGCGGAAAACACACATTTAATCTCATTTGCCAGCAGTATTCAAGCCACCCCAATTCTTCTTCAATATTTATCTTTGTAACATTGGGATGGATAGAATCTATAACTAAACATTTGAAATTAGTCTTACATTTACTTTCTAAATAATGTTTAGCCAAAGCATTTTTGACATCTCCTTTGCCTATGGTATATTGATGTTCATAGATTCTTTTATACAATTCCCTTCCTGTTCTACCAACATAAAATGAGTTACAATCTACACATATTATTAAATAGACAACATTTTTAGACTTACAAGTAAATCTGCCTGGAACATATATCTTAGTTTTGCCCACAAAAATATCATGCCTATCTGTATATAAATAACTGCAATAATTACAATTAAAGCATTTATACATTCCTTTTTTTTCTTCTGCTACTCTAATTTTATTTAATTTTCCTTGAAAAAGATCTTTAAAATTCTTTGCTCTTTTTTGCACAAACTTAGGTTTATCGCCTAACTTCTGTAAAAAATTAATATTAGTTTTAAAAATTCTACAATTTTTTCTTACTATATTTTTGATAACATAAGAATCAGTACTATTTTGTACTGCCAAAGCAGTAGTAAAATCTGCTGAAGATGTTCTACTCAAATTCTTTTTCTCATTTTTATTCCTATTTACAATTTCTTCTGTCATAACTTCCTTAATCATTTCTTGGGGGTAACCTCTACTTAACATCCTTTCACAGAAGTTATCAGCTTCTGAATAAAAAATGTCATTATCATCTGTTAAATTACTTATTCTCTTTATTTGTCCTTTGACAATATTCTGTTTAGTTTTTTTTATGTAAACTTGAATAATGTAAATGCATATTATTTTGAAATTCATTTTTATATATTTTTGACACTAATTTTCCATCTTTTTTATATAGAGTAAGATCTAAAAAAATTGATATTTTCAGAATTGATATTATATGAAAACTTAATGTAAGAACAGACATTGTCAATATATTTAAAAAAAAATTAGTTCTTCAACCGTCCCACTCCAAATAATCAGAATATCATCAATAAATCTTAATATTTTGATGATATTTTTCACAAACATACTTTCTAATATATTTGCTTTTTCCCAGCCTTGCGTGAATAAATTAGCATAGCTAGGTGCTAGGGCCGCTCCCATAGCTACCCCATTGACTTGGACAAACAATTCATCATAAAATTATAAATAATTATAACTTAATACTAAATCTATCATTTCCATTAGCAGACTAATAGTATTTATAGAGAATTCTCTTGATTTCAATAGTTTCATCCTAACCATCTCCATGCCTTCCTTATTAGGAATCATAGTATAGAGGGAATTTATATCTAATGTTACAAGTATATCAGATTCTGAGACCTTAATATTGTTAAGTTTTGCCATACAGTCATAACTGTCCTTTATATAAGTAACTCCCTTCGGAGCTACTTTCTGTAAATGTTTATCTACAAAAATAGACATCCCTTCTAATTTACTATTTTTACTAGCAACTATTGGTCTTAAAGGGGGAGAATCTATGTTTTTATGGGTTTTTGGTATTCCAAAGATCCTACTGATCAGCGGGTTATTATTCATTATATTCCTTTTCATTTTTTCATCAATTCTACCTGCATAGAACCATTCTACTATACATGATTCTATAAATGAAAAACCTTTCTTAATTTCAGACATATTTACTGGCTTATAAAAATTAGAGTCTGATAACATTTCTTTCATCTTTCCTTCATAATCTTTTCTATCCATTAAAACCATTGCTCCCCCTTTATCAGCTTTTAAGACAAGTATATTCTCGTCTTTAAGTAGGACATCTAAACATTTTTTTCTCTTTTTTTGTTAGATTGTAGTATTTGTATTTCGTATCTTCTTCTAACATTTATAACATCTGTAATTCACATTTATTAAGAAACATTTCCAATTCTTTACATAAAGGTGGATTATAAGAACTAGGTTTATAAAAGTCACAATTATTAGGTTTCTGACTTCCTAACAATACTTTGAAATTTAATTTTCTCACATAGTCTCTTAATTCATTAATCATAATGAGTTTGTTGGCCCTTTGTGCTGGGGCAAAATTCCATCCCTTACTTAGTACACAGCAATCATCATAGGAAATCTTTTTACTACACAAATTAATAATTTTAAAGTTGACACTTTTTAAGTCTTCCATTGCTTCCGCTGGTAATTCCAATTCTTCTTTGAATATTTGTTGCCCCCCCCAGTTTTTTTGTGGCTGTTGTTTACTATGATAATTTTTACCACTATAACCATCTGCTGTAAATTGGGCTCAAGTTCTTTTTGGATTGTCAACTCTCTGATATAATTCAATAATCTGTTTGTTGTCTTCCTTAGTTGATCCTTTAGACACTATTTCTTGGTTACTCATTTTAGTTCTACTGATGTCTTTAATTTTAGGCCTTACTGCTGGCTCGCTTGAATTTTGTTTGCTTTCCCCCAAGAGAATATGGTGAATTTCAGCCACAGTTACTACATTATTTTTATTGCCAAGCCTTTCAGACCTTCTTACTGTACCTATTTCTTCATATACATTAACCAAATTTATCTTTTGCTGTTTTGGGACATTATTGTTGGCACTTGTTTCCAATCGAAGTCCATAAGCTGTGGCTATTCCATTCACGTATTCATTTTTGACCCTTTGAAATTTTTTTGTTTTTCTTTGACATAATTCATCATTTAACTTGAGTAATTTCTCCTGTATAAGCATCATTTTGCTATTGAAATTGTCGCTGGACGTATTATTTTTAAGAATATCATAATTAGTCTTTACATTCCCAGTTAGTTCTTCCAGTTTAGTTAAATTTACTTCATGTAGCAGTTCCATATATTGTAGACCAGCCCTTTGGTTTATACTCAATCATTTGTCAGTAAATGCTTTGGGTAAATCTTTACCCGCTGGTAAATTTTTGACTCTTAGTCCTCTTGGGACTTGCTGAGCTTTCAAGCTGTTTTCAAAAAACAAGTTGTCCCATTGGAGACGTTTGACTAATAACAAATCCTTTTCTAGTATATTAAACTTTTCTGAAATGTTAAAGCCAAAATTCGTGATTGTTTCCATTACCTCATTGACATCAAAAGTAAACGGATTCTTGGGTGGAGCTAAACACCCTCTTAAAATTTCTTCTTCACTATTAACCAGCACATTTGATATTTGGCTTTTATGAATAAGATTTACAGTACCTTCTTCACTGACGATAAAAGAGCCATCAGGAGTATCATTCAGTACACACCCGGCAGAAACTGCTGTAAAGCTAGTCCCAGGAACCGCTCCTCTTTCCATGCTTGCCAAACTGCAACAGAAACTGAACACAGCGGTGAGCAAAGCAGCACGCTTCAAAACAAAGCTCAAGTCCAAAAAGAAATGATGGCAAAATAGCACAAAACGAAGTTTAATCCAAGACGTAAAATCCACAAGATAAAATCCAATAAAACACATGAAAACAAGCTGTAATTAAGCTGTTGTAGAACCACAAGTGAGCGCTTTCATCTCCAAAAGGAGATTTCTTCAGACAGATGGTTGCAACACACTGCTTCATTTAAATACTCTTAGCAATTAGTAGGCTGCTTCAATTAAGCAATCTAATTAAAAGTTATCTGTTTAAAATGTGTTTAAACTACAATATTCTTAAACTATTCTATATACCTAAAAACTAACCTAATGTTTAAAACCTTTCCTTTTTAAATACATAATGAATTCCTCTCTATTATTTAACCCTGGCGGAAAACACGCATTTAATCTCACTTGCCAGCAGTATTCAAGCCACCCCAATACAACAGCTTAATTACAGCTTGTTTTCATGTGTTTTATTGGATTTTATCTTGTGGATTTTACTTCATGGATTAAACTTCGTTTTGTGCTATTTTGCCATTGTTTCTTTTTGGACTTGTGTGTACTGAATGATACTCCTGATGGCTCTTTTATCGTCAGTGAAGAAGGTACTGTAAATCTTATTCATAAAAGCCAAAGATCAAATTTGCTGGTTAATAGTGAAGAAGAAATTTTAAGAGGGTGTTTAGCTCCACCCAAGAATCCGTTTACTTTTGATGTCAATGAGGTAATGGAAACAATCACGAATTTTGGCTTTAACATTTCAGAAAAGTTTAATATACTAGAAAAGGATTTGTTATTAGTCAAACGTCTCCAATGGGACAACTTGTTTTTTGAAAACAGCTTGAAAGCTCAGCAAGTCCCAAGAGGACTAAGAGTCAAATATTTACCGGCGGGTAAAGATTTACCCAAAGCATTTACTGACAAATGGTTGAGTATAAACCAAAGGGCTGGTCTACAATATATGGAACTGCTACATGAAGTAAATTTAACTAAACTGGAAGAACTAACCGGGAATGTAAAGACTAATTATGATATTCTTAAAAATAATACGTCCAGCGACAACTTCAATAGCAAAATGATGCTTATACAGGAGAAATTACTCAAGTTAAATGATGAATTATGGCAAAGAAAAACAAAAAAATTTCAAAGGGACAAAAATGAATACGTGAATGGAATAGCCACAGCTTATGGACTTTGATTGGAAACAAGTGTCAACAATAATGTCCCAAAACAGCAAGAGATAAATTTGGTTAATGTGGATGAAGAAATAAGTACAGTAAGAAGGTCTGAAAGGCTTGGCAATAAAAATAATGTAGTAACTGTGGCTGAAATTCACCATATTCCCTTGGGGGAAAGCAAACAAAATTCAAGTGAGCCAGCAGTAAGGCCTAAAATTAAAGACATCAGTAGAACTAAAATGAGTAACCAAGAAATAGTGTCTAAAGGATCAACTAAGGAAGACAACAAACAGATTATCGAAGGATATCAGAGAGTTGACAATCCAAAAAGAACTTGGGCCCAAGTTACAGCAGATGGTTATAGTGGTAAAAATTATCATAGTAAACAACAGCCACAAAAAAACTGGGGAGGCAACAAATATCTAAAGAAGAATTGGAATTACCAGCAGAAGCAATGGAAGACTTAAAAAGTGTCAACTTTAAAATTATTAATTTGTGTAGTAAAAAGATTTCCTATGATGATTGCTGTGTACAAAGTAAGGGATGGAATTTTGCCCCAGCACAAAGGGCCAACAAACTCATTATGATTAATGAATTAAGAGACTATGTGAGAAAATTAAATCTCAAAGTATTGTTAGGAAGTCAGAAACCTAATAATTGTGACTTCTATAAACCTAGTTGTTATAATCCACCTTTATGTAAAGAATTGGAAATGTTTATTAATATATGTGAATTACAGATGTTAAAACTGTTAGAAGAAGATACGAAATACAAATACTATAATCTAACAAAAAAAGAGAAAAAATGTTTAGATGTCCTACTTAAAGACAAGAATATACTTGTCTTAAAAGCTGATAAAGGGGGAGCAATGGTTTTAATGGATAGAAAAGATTATGAAGGAAAGATGAAAGAAATGTTATCAGACTCTAATTTTTATAAGCCAGTAAATATGTCTGAAATTAAGAATGTTTTTTCATTTATAGAATCATGTATAGTAGAATGGTTCTATGCAGGTAGAATTGACGAACAAATGAAAAGGAATATAACGAATAATAACCCGTTGATCAGTAGGATCTTTGGAATACCAAAAACCCAAAAAAACATAGATTCTCCCCCTTTAAGACCAATAGTTGCTAGTAAAAATAGTAAATTAGAAGGGATGTCTATTTTTGTAGATAAACATTTACAGAAAGTAGTTCTGAAGGGAGTTACTTATATAAAGGACAGTTATGACTGTATGGCAAAACTTAACAATATTAAGGTCTCAGAATCTGATATACTTGTAACATTAGATATAAATTCTCTCTATACTATGATTCCTAATAAGGAAGGCATGGAGATGGTTAGGATGGAACTATTGAAATCAAGAGAATTCTCTATAAATACTATTAGTCTGCTAATGGAAATGATAGATTTAGTATTAAGTTATAATTATTTAGAATTTTATGATGAATTGTTTGTCCATGCCAATGGGGTAGCTATGGGAGCAGCCCTAGCACCTAGCTATGCTAGTTTGTTCATGCAAGGCTGGGAAAAAGCAAATATATTAGAAAGTAGGTTTGTGAAAAATATCATCAAAATGTCAAGATTTATTGACGATATTCTGATTATTTGGAGTGGGATGGTTGGAGAACTAAATTTGTTTTTGAAATATATTGACAATGTCTGTTCTTACATTAAGTTTTCATATAATATCAATTCTGAAAATATCAATTTTTTAGATCTCACTATATATAAAAAAGATGGAAAATTAGTGTCAAAAATATATAAAAAAGAATTTCAAAATAATATGTATTTACATTATTCAAGTTTACATCCAAAAAAAAAACTAAACAGAATATTGTCAAAGGACAAATAAAGAGAATAAGTAATTTAACATATGATAATGAAATTTTTCATTCAGAAGCTGATAACCTCTGTGAAAGGATGTTAAGTAGAGGTTACCCCCAAGAAATGATTAAGGAAGTTATGACAGAAAAAATTGTAAATAGGAATAAAAATGAGAAAAAGAATTTGAGTAGAACATCTTCAGCAGATTTTACTACTGCTTTGGCAGTACAAAATATTACTGATTCTTATGTTATCAAAAATATAGTAAGAAAAAATTGGGGAATGTTTAAAACCAATATTAATTTATTATAGAAGTTAGGCGATAAACCTAAGTTTGTGCAAAAAAGAGCAAAGAATTTTAAAGATCTTTTTCAAGGAAAATTAAATAAAATTAGAGTAGTAGAAGAAAGAAAAGGAATGTATAAATGCTTTAATTGTAATTATTGCAGTTATTTATATACAGATAGGCATTGTATTTTTGTGGGCAAAACTAAGATATATGTTTCAGGCAGATTTACTTGTAAGTCTAAAAATGTTGTCTATTTAATAATATGTGTAGATTGTAACTCATTTTATGTTGGTAGAACAGGAATGGAATTGTATAAAAGAATCTATGAACATCAATATGCCATAGGCAAAGGAGATGTCAAAAAAACTTTGGCTAAACATTATTTAAAAAGTAAATGTAAGACTAATTTCAAATGTTTAGTTATAGATTCTATCCATCCCAATGTTACAAAGATAAATATTGAAGAAGAATTGGGGTGGCTTGAATACTGCTGGCAAGTGAGATTAAATGCGTGTTTTCCGCCAGGGTTAAATAATAGAGAGGAATTCATTATGTATTTAAAAAGGAAAGGTTTTAAACATTAGGTTAGTTTTTAGGTATATAGAGCAGTTTAAGAATATTGTAGTTTAAACACATTTTAAACAGATAACTTTTAATTGGATTGCTTAATTGAAGCAGCCTACTAATTGCTAAGAGTATTTAAATGAAGCAGTGAGTTGCAACCATCAGTCTGAAGAAATTTCCTTTTGGAGATGAAAGCGCTCACTTGTGGTTCTACAACAGCTTAATTACAGCTTGTTTTCATGTGTTTTATTGGATTTTATCTTGTGGATTTTACTTTGTGGATTAAACTTCGTTTTGTGCTATTTTGCCATTGTTTCTTTTTGGACTTGTGCTTTGTTTTGAAGCGTGCTGCTTTGCTCACCACTATATTATATTATATAATATTATATTATATTTTATTATATCATATTATATTAAAATCTGTCAGTGCATTCTTTTGACAGCTTGAATCATGTTGTAATAGAAAATAAATTATAAGAATAATTTGACCTGTTTTTCTGATAGGCAGACAATAGTTTGTGATAACCCTGTTATTAGATCAGCATATAAACCTTTCATGAACACTCCCTTTTTTGGTTTTCCCACAATGGACTGGACACATGTAGGCCTATGTTGTTCTTTTTTCGGCTTTTCCTGGTTAGGGGTCGCCACAGCGGAACTTAGGCCTATAGTATTGTATAATGCTCTACACTTTTTTGTTCTTAAACCCAAATTTAATGATGGCACATTTTCAGTGCCACATTGCAGTTCTAGTGATGGATATGGTAAACAACATGCTGAGTGGACAAGACAAAAAGATGCCCAATACCATCTCTGATTTAAAAAATCAATACATTTTCAGAAACACACTTATTTTTATCATAGACTAAATCCTTAATCTTTAAAAAAGATCAGGGTATTCATCAACAAGCACATTAACTATTTATATTTTCCTGGCAACCTCTAGTCATTTTGGAGACTGGCGGGATGGTACTTCCCTTGTTTGTTGCTGGACACACATTACAATTTACATTTGTTATTTGTAGCTTTACAGGCTTTACATACACATTTATGCTCAAAATTATTGCTGTCATAATTGAATGACAAAGAGCTATTTTTTGTGGGTGATTATGCTCTGCCTTAATTTCTGAAAGTAGATATCCACGTGTTCCTTTT
>NC_056750.1:828922518-828982518 GCF_019279795.1 Protopterus annectens | reverse complement strand
AAATTATTTATCTGATTTATTTGAACATTTGGTAACTGGGCAAGTACACTGATATGAGGACCCTTTTCAGGTGTGACTCTGGTCGTGAAAGTACAAAAATAAAACTGTGGATACAGCATATGTGCACAACTCAAAGACAATGATATCATGCAATGTACATCAATCATAATACAATATTGTTGCATTCTTATACAAATAATAGAGAGAAAGAAAGTTATATGCAAGTAACACTGAAAAATGTATTAAGGATCTGAATCATAATTACAGTCTTTTTCTTCCGTCTTTTTCCTGGTTAGGGGTCGCCACAGCAGATCACCTGTCCTCTCATGATTGGCAGTGGAGTTTTAAGGTGTTGAGTTGCCAGCCCTGTGCCCACCCCTTCCACAGAAGGCACACACATGCACGCACTCACACCTAGGGCCAATTTAGAGTATCCAATCCACCTACAGCATGTATTTGGGATGTTGGAGGCAACCAGAGCACCCAGAGGAAACCCACGTGACCACAGGGAGGACATACAAACTCCGCACAGAAGACACCCCAGCTGAGGATCGAACCGGAGAACCTGTTGCTGTGAGGCAGCAATGCTAACCACTGCACCACCATGGCCACCCAATTATAATTACAGTAATACTGTCATGAAGTCTATCAACAATCGAAACCTGTGGCTGAAGGAAATGCAATTTATGATAAAAACAAGCTTTTATTGTCGGTAAGCGCTTTTGTAGTGCTTCTCACACCACTTCATCAGACCTTTACATAAAACACTGGCTTACATACCTATATATATACAAGTCAATCAATCAACCCAAATGACTTAATATATCTTACAGTCCTATCCAATTATACTCATAATCTCTAAAAACATTCACTACTTGTTAGACTGAACTCAGTTTATATACATATATTAACTACTAATTTCTATTAATACTTTGCAAATAAAAATAAAAATAATCAACTTAATATGTATAAAATTCAGGTACAAAGATAGCCTTAATTAACTTATTACACTATTTAGCCAAAGGTCTGTTTCTCAGTATAGGTTTTAAAGGAATTCTCTCATTGAGGCCTAAGCCTCTGTCAGCTCTTAGCCTAATAATCCAGCATGTCTCTGAGGTCTCAGTATTATTTGTCATGTCCCCTGTCCCCCCCCCACTCTCTCATTTTCATCTATCTTTTCTATTACTTGGAACTTGAATGCATGTCCTGGTTCTGTATTCTTAACATACTTGGCCAGAGCATTTATAAGATTCTGTTTTTTAATATGTAAAAGATGTTCATGTATCCTAAATCTAAGTTCCCTGTTGTTTTTTCCTACATAAAAACTCGAGCAGATTTCACATACAGCTAAGTAGGCAGCATTTTTAGTATGACGTGCGGCCTGTACATTGAATGTAAATATTCTGCCAGTGTCAGGATAAGAAAAAGTATTGCTAATATCTATAAGTTTACATTGGTTACATTTTTTACATGGTATGGTTCCTTTTCCTGGAGCAATTACTAAATCTTTTCCCATCCTGGCATCATGTGTTAGAATGGGTCAATGTTTCTTGATTATTCCTGTCACAAGGGACATGTTACTGGAATATTCTGTGGGGACTCTTACTACTTTACTTTTGTCTTGTCGTTTTTCTACATCACCATCCACCCTTCCTTCAAAATATGGTTTACCTGCTGTGGATGTTTTTAGAGATTAAGCGTATAATTGGATAGGATTGTAAGATATAAGTCATTTGGGTTGATTGATTGACTTATATATATATATATATATATATATATATATATATATATATATATATATGTATGTAAGCCAGTGTTTTATGTAAAGGTCTGATGAACTGGTGTGTGAAGCACTACAAAAGTGCTTACCAGCAATAAAAGCTTGTTTTTATCATAAATTGCGTTTCCTTCAGCCACAGGTTTCGATTGTTGATAGACTTCGTGACAGTATTTTCTTGACTTTGGAATATCTAACAATTCATTAATACCAACCTTAACCTTAAAGGATTTTTTTTTTTATAATTACAGTAATAATGTGAATGCAAAGTGATGAAGGTAGAACAAAATAGAAGGAGTGATGGATAGAAAGAGGGAAATGACAGCATATAAGTTTTACCTTCTGTATGATAGGCATAGTACAGGGTTGTACAGGTTCAAACCTGAACACAGAGCACCAATGGGCAGTGTATGTTTCTGTATGATAAGCATAGTACAGGGTTGCACAGGTTAAACCTGAACACAGAGCACCAATGGGCAGTATATGTTTCTGTTATTTTTCATCTGCATTCCACAAGTACAAGGATCATTCTTTTGTAATTGTAAATTTGCTGTTAATGTTTGCAACTTCATTGTACTGACTCAACCAGGTATATTTTGTAAAGTAGCCTGTTGCTGTCAATAGTCTGAAAATGGAGATGGGAGGTTGTAGTAAAGCCGGACACACAGGATGTCTAGTCAGCAGGCAAAAGTACTGAAACACAAGCTTGCGAAACATAATTGAAAAAAAAAAAACTCAACCAGGACTTCCTTCATTTCCTAGTGACAATTCTCAGTTAACAATAAAGAATTAATGAGTTTATTCATGTTTCCTAAAAAATAGTCAATTCTACACTTTGTTTGGTGGGGGGGGGGGGGGGGGATTATTTTTCATAAGAAGTGGAACATACCAGCACAAATCATTGTTATGTGATAGATTAGTACATAGTAAGTAGATATTTATGGAATATACCCACAAAAGACAAATGTCTAAATTCGAGCACAGCATTTTCAGTTGTTGTGTGAGGTTTTATTGACATTTATTCGGGTGGTTTGAGGGACTGTTCTCTGCAGTTTTAGCCACTTTGCTAATAATAAATATAGAAAAAAACAGTAACATTGTGGAGGGTCAGGGCAGTCTGTGGAGTCCAGTCTATGGTTACTGAGGTCCGTTAGGCTCCCATAAACCTGGCTTCTTCTATTTTTGACACTTTTAGAAAATTCAGTTGAACCAGAGTGGAGGATGTAAACAGCTTTACAAGATCTGGATTTTCTCAACCAGCCAGAACAAAGAGGAAGGAAGGCGACGGCTACAGTGCTTTTCCTTGAATCACTGTGCAGACCAGAAGGCCTCAAGCCTATCTACAGAACAACATTGCACCTCTTCTTCCTATCTGCAGCGTGCAGGCCGCAGCACCAGTCTGTGTGCCATTGCTAATTGTTGTGTGTGTGTGTGTGTGTGTGTGTGTGTGTGTGTGTGTGTGTGTGTGTGTGTGTGTGTGTTTGTGTGTGTGTGTGTCTTTTTCTATATTTTCACACTGGCATGAGCACGCAAACACACACACACACACACACACACACATAAATAAAGATGTATAAACACTTTGAGAGAATCCAGACAGAAAGAATGTTTCACTGAAACAAATATTAATTAGGCTGCACTTATAAGTTAAATGACGATTTGTATAATTTTCACTGTTGGATGTAGATCTGAAGGAAATTATGTGCACTAAAGTAAAAAGGGCATTCATTAAATTACTAACATCTGTTTTGACACATTTGTTATCTGGCAAGGTAACATTAAGCCAATATCTCACTTTCAAAATATCTAAAATATACTGACATTTAAAGAAAGCAATGGCCCAGGCAACATGGTGGCTCAAGAGTAAGCCTTCTGCAGTTTTGTTTTCTTTAAGGTTTGAGGTTCAGTACTGACTACTGACCTTTGTCCATTGTCTGTAGGGAATTTTTCTATGAACCTGTGTGCTCATGTTTATTGATTGCCCTCATCTTTTAAGAACATGCTACCAGACAGGTCCCATTAAATTATCAATATGTAAATGTATTTATTGTTTCACTTGTGGCTGAAAAATGGTCTGTTGCTTAACTTAGTTAGCAAATGATAAATAACCACATACACCAAGGGGGTTGGGAGGGTGGCCTAATGGTTAAGGTGTTTGCCTTGCAAACACAAAATACAGGGTTTGAGTTTCACAAGGGATAATTGGCTAGGCTTAAAATGGCTTGCATGAGCAGTTAGCCTAGTACAAACCTATGAACCAACTAATTTCTTCTCTCACAAGACAAGCTAATGTACAAAGTGAAGTTTGACCAACGGCTGCTGTTTGGTGAAAATAATTAGTTTGGTTTATCCTGTGTGCCACGGTACAAGCTAGCATATCTTGTAACATAGTTCGCTGCCTTCAGTCGTCAGTCGCCATTCAACTGAATTTGTTGTTTGTTGCAGTTTTCCACTGTCATGAGCTTCACTTGCAGAATTTGCGAAGACAGTAAGATTTTACAAGTACACACCTCAAAAATGTGGTTATAAAAATTATAGAAAATCAACTAAAGCTAAAACAAGAGTAAACATACAGAATCTACAGATAATGAATAAATACTGACAGTCACAGTGTACTTGTTTCTTTTTGTATAAAATTTAAAATATAAAATGAGTCTCCACTTCAGTGTTGTTGAAGTGATCATCCTACACTCCACCTATGTATATCCGTTTATATAAAGATATATGCATATATATATATATATATATATATATATATATATATATATATATATATATATATATATCACTTTATAATCTTGAAATACTGAAATCTTGAATTTTAGTATCTCAAGACTGTAAAGCCGAACATTCATAATATCAAAACCCCAAAAGAGCGAAATTCAAATTTGCGACTTTTAAATACACCCTCCACCATACAAACAAGCATACAAACACCTTCCTTCCTACACTACAACAAACCAACAAAGCACACACAAACACAACAATACAAATACACACAACTACCCTACATATAAGCAGGGGGGCAAGCCCCCCTGCACCTCCCATGTGGGGGGTTTTGCCACCCACAACCCCACTACTTATATATACTAACTCCGAGGTTGCTCTAAAAAGACAAAGACACTAAACCTACCACTACATACTCTATATTCCCCTTGCACAAACACTACATATGTACAAACACCACCACTCTCAACACTTACACACTCACACTCTTACCTACCTAGCCTAACCTACACCTAAAACTTCCCAGCATACACACATACACTCAAAAGCTTAAAAAAACAGCAGTCACCTGAATCTCCATATATATCCACACAACAGCAGGCAAGCCATATCCCACAGCACACCATACCTTACAAACACAGCAAATCCCACATACCGCACACCCACAACCGGGAATTTGGCGTGCCAAATTCAATCAAGTGCAGTTTCGCTCAACTGCACTTTCGGAATTTTCATCTCGAGATGCTGAAATTTGAGATTTCAGTATTTCGAGATAGCAAAGTGCTTTTATATATATATATATATATATATATATATATATATATATATATATATATATATATATATATATATATATATATATATATATATAAATATTTTATATATATATATATATATATATATATATATATATATATATATATATATAGATATAGATATATATATATAAATATATATAGATTGATAGCTATAGATAACATGAGTCTATTACTTTTTATTCAGATACTTTTCAGCTAATCACAAAATGTCTAAAATACTCAGCTTCATAGGTGAGAACTAGGCTGATTGCCCTGAAAGGCCATTTAAAACTAGTCAGTAGTCTGAGGTCAGACTCAAACCCTGTACCTTGTGTCTCTAAGAAGAGGACCTTAATTATTATGCCAAATTCATCCATATGAACATTTTTTTGTCAACCTGCATTACATCTAAAACATTATATACAGCAAATACTTCTCCAAAACTTTTGTTTTTGAAGGGGCAAGCCCCCCTTCACCCCCACACCTTGTTATTTAAATATATTAAGTCCACAATCACACAACCGCAGAGAAAAGACAAAACTCCTCACACAGTGAATCAATGCTGGTGCGTAAATGCAAACTTATGGAGGTGGAGAGATACAACATAATAGTCAGCATTAACAAGGTGAAATTTCTGATCAAATGAAATCTGTTGTAGCTCAGATGTCTCACACACACACGCACACACACACACACACACACACACACACACACACACACACACACACACACACACACACACACACATATATATATATATATATATATATATATATATATATATATATATATATATATATATATATATGACTTGCCTCATGTACTCCATGTGGATGTATATGTCTCCCAAGCCTTCACCTGCTAAATATAGAAACCCTAAGGGCATATCTCAGTGTAATGACATTTTTAATATAGTGGAGTCATTTCAGTCCAAGACAGTTCTAATTTTCTCCATTACCAAGGACTACCATACATGGCAAGGTAAAGAGTTCTAACAACCCTTTGATTATTATTGCTGTTGCAATGAATGCAAGTCTCAAGGACAGAGAAGTTTTAATGTCTGTTTTAATTATGACACTGCATTCCTTTGTTTAGCAAATGTCTTTCCAGTATTTGTGCTATAACATTGGAAATATAAGTTTTAAATTAAATCCAAGTAATCATTGCAGCAGTAAAGCAGAAAACATTATTCAGACTGAGAAGTTTGAACAATGTTTATAGTAACTGGGGAGAAATAGCCTGGTAATGGGACTCTGGAGTGACTGTAGGAGGCGGATGGGGTGGCCCAATCCATTACCTGCCTAAGGACCCATTTGACCATCAGCCAGCTCTGCTTCCTAGAGACTACAAATCACTGGAAGGCCAAAACTGATTCTTAGGAGCTAACGCTGGATTAGTACTAATGTCTGAATTTTGGTAAAACAAGGAACACATGACATTGATTCATGACTGATTTTGGTCGATAAGTGTGTGTGTGTGTGTGTGTGTGTGTGTGTGTGTGTGTGTGTGTGTGTGTGTGTGTGTGTGTGTGTTATAGCATGACTGTGTATTACTATTTGTAGGTGCAAGTGTGCATAAGTGTGTGCATGCATTAAGTGCTCCTGTTGCCCTCAACCCATCAGCCTTCAGCACCTCTCTGTAGTCCTATTAATATCCTAAAAATAGGAGCATGTAGGGCGTTATAGACTAAACTTGATCTCTCCTTTATGTAATTACATATAACAGAATATAATCCTAAAAGGCTTCTATGTTCAGACTCGCCTGGCTCCCTATGCTTAAACCACAGCTGTTGAGATATATGACTGTTCATACCTTAAAAATTAGATAATTTAGACATATATTGTCTACAACAATTTTATTCAGTGAACATGAGCATTCACAAGTCAGCAAGAACATCATTTTTGAGTTCTTGGTTATTACAGTATTTATAGAAATATAAATAACTATAGCTATTTGCATAGTAAGTGACATATATCAGACTCAGCATTTGTCACAGTGTACTTCTGTCAGTATAGACATCACTAACAGAGTTTTTGAACATCTACAGATGTTCCACTGATGTCATGTAGTTGTCTGTAAGTACTTATGTACATACAGGGAGCACTGCATTCTTTATAATTACTGTCAAACTAGTAACATTTTCGGTATAGTGTATTACACACAGATAGTGACAGTCAGTTGTTTTGTCTCCCACCATGGCATTTCACACAGACCTCTCAATAATATGTAGCATATTCACTCACTTAGGAACATGTGTATGTAAACACAAAAGCATAAAGAAGAAAATGTGACAAATAATGATTAATACCGCCACTGCAGTACATTCTGGATTAGCAAAAGATTTTGTTTTGCACCTTACTCTTTCATATGCTATTATAGATCCATAAGTCACTTAATTAATGAAATTAGACCAAAAGCATGTCATGATGTCATGAGGAGCTATGTGTGTTAAAATGGAACTATATAAGTTAATGCTAAAGGGGTGAATGAGGTAACTGAAGAAGCATTGACCCAAATGTCAGCTAATTGAGCTAGAAGGATTGAAAAATACATGTACCTCATTTTATGAGTCATTTTGTCTGTGATGAAGTTCTCACAAAATTACATGATTTGTGTTACAGCAAGTGTACAGTACATATCTGTATGATGGCATCAAATGTATTTAAAGGTTGTGATACGCATCAGCACAAGCAGTCTGATTCATTTGGATACCTTGTCTGTTTTAATTGCTGGTTTTATTAATAAGGCTGTATAAACTTTTATTGGACCAACGGTAGAACACTTTTAGCCAATGAGGTTTCAGTATTTACAAAGGCCATTTGTCGAGGAAGTATAATGTGAATATGCAGTAAATCAAAGAGAGTTAGGCAATGCATGGTACTTACATACTGCCTAGATAATATTTATGAGAGTAGCATCCGCTGTTGCTGCATAGAGTAGACTGGTAATCTTCGTGGTGCTCATGATGAAATTTTACGTTAATTGAAACAGCATGCATGTGGCACAGTGCCATGCCATTCAGTGTTGTAGCCTCATGGCATTTGGGTTTCCAGTTCTGCTGTTGTCTGACAAGTTTTCTCTGTGAAGTCTGCATGTTTTTCTTGCAACTGCACAGGACTTCTGTGGGTAGCACAGTTTCTTTAACATACCAAAAATATGCCATAGGTGAATTAGTGATCCTCAAATTGCCTGTGTCTGTATATATATGTGTGTGTGTGTGTGTGTGTGTGTGTGTGTGTGTGTGTGTGTGTGTGTGTGTGTGTGTGTGTGTGTTTCCACATATAGGTTCATAGGTAGGTACTAGGCTACTGACCCAAGGGCCTATACAAGCCTAGCCAAAAATGTACCCTGGCTTTCGCCATCCAAGAAAATTATTTTCCTGTGCCCTTGTTGAGCAGGTCCACAGAGGTGATCCCCGGGGTGAATTTCCTATTTCCCATCCAATCATCAAGATTTTTTTTGAAGAGTGCTAATGATGAGCTTTGTTTGATATAGATAGGTAGTTTGTTGCAGAGTATGGGAAGTCTCTGGGACAGGAATCTATCCCTCCAGCATGTTCTGTTTATTGTGGTGACAAGGTTTAAGTCCCTAGAGTGTGTAGCTTGGAGGGATTGAGATTTCTGTAAGTGGAGCATGTCCAACTGCTCTGGGTTTGACATAGCTTTGTATATTAGGCAGAGATCACCTCTGAGTAGGTAATATGCAACGGAGTAAAGCTGAAGTTTTTTGAGACTGTCTGCGTAGGACATCTGTTTGAGGCCAGTAATCCTCTTTGTGAAGTATTTCTGCCGTCTTTCCAAGTTGTTGTAGATGTCTTGTGAGGTACATACCAAAAGGGGCGTTGTACTCTATAATGGTTCTAATGAGTGATGAGTAGAGGGGAACAATGACCTCTTTTTTCCTGGATGAGAAACCTTTTGTGATGAGGTGTGCCACATAAAAGGATTTCCTGACTACTGTGGCGATGTGATTATCAAAGGAGAGACTACTGTCCACCTGTGTCTCATCACACTTTCAATGTTAAGTAGACTACCACCTAGGTGGTAGCTCATGGGTACAGAGTTTGTACCAAAAGGGATAACAATGCACTTTTTGACATTGAACTTGAGGCCATGGCTTTGACACAAGGCATCTGTCTCAGTGAGGCCCTTTTGTAGGATGTCCACATTGTTAGGAGTTTTAATTATGGCTCCTAGTTTGCAGTCATCTGCGAACTTCATTAGCCAAAGACCTTCTGTGTTAGCCTGTACTTTAGAAAAGTAGATACCAAACAGTAGAGGACCCAGGACTGAACCCTGTGGTACTCCACTTGTCACTAGTCTGAAGTCAGATTTCAATTCTGCTACTTTCACTGTGTGGGTTCTGTCAGTGAGCCAGTAGGCAACCCATCTTGTGACATAGGGATTTATATCTAGTTTAGTGAGTTTATCTATAATTCCAGAGTGGGGGATGGTGTCAAGAGCCTTGGCGAGATCTAGATAGGCTATGTGAACCACCTTACCCTCGTCTACGGCTTTGGTGACTGCCTCAAAGAAGTCAATCAGGTTTAGGAGACATGATCTGCCTTTTACAAACCTGAACTGGGTGGGGTGCAGAGTTTGTAGATTACCAATGTCTTTGTTTATAAGTTCCATGATGATATGTTCCAAGGGCTTGCAGGCCAGGCTTGTTAGGCTAATAGGGCGGTAGTTCCCAGGGTCTGTGGTGACTCCCCCTTTGTGGAGTGGGATAACTGTTGCTGTGCGCCTTTCAGTGGGCACAAAGCCTAAGGTAAAGATATGATTGAACATGGTGCTTAGGTGGGGTGCCAGTTCATTCTGTATTTCCTGTAGAATGCAGTCTGGGATGTCATCTGGTCCCATGGATACTGTGTTTTTGGCTTTGGAAAGTGTGGCTTTTACTTGTGGAGCCATGATTACAGGAACATTGTATTCTTCTGGTATAGAGATGGGCCCTTTAGGAGGTGAGGGGGGTAAAGTTAACACTGAACCTGTCTGCCAGGATCTTGGCAATATCATTTGATTCTGCATATTTAGTACAGTAGAAAGCACTCTGCACATACGAGCATGCAAGGCTGAACCAAATCCTGAGTTAAACACGAATAGCCAGCATGTGGGAAAAAGGCACAAAATACCAGAAGATCGTTGGATTAAGCCAAAAGACTAAATCTCTTTATTGTCCATACCAGTTTCAGCCACAAAGCCTTCATCAGTGAAACAGTATCACAAAACAAAACACACAATCCTACCTAAATAGACCCCCCACCCCACCAATAGAAAAATAGCCATGCCCACTACAAAGCCAAAACCCACTCCTTCCATAATATACAAATAACAATTCAGAAAAATTAACCTGTAATTAAATCAGCACCAGTCTAAGAAGGTAATATGCATATGAATATGCACCAAAAAATAAATAATAAAATTTCCAATACAGAAAAAAAGATAGAACCAAACATTTGCGAAATAGTCTAGTACTTAGAGTATAATCCACATTTCTCTGAACATTGACATCCAGAATATTAATTTCACCAACGCCCATGTTTAGAGTGAATTCTATACCCCATTTATATATATTGGATCATTAAGTTGAGGGGGCTATCCCCTCCTGGACTTAATGACCATCTGTAATGTAGCATTCTGTATAATATGCTTTATGAGACCTATTTTGCCTAGATTAGGTATGTATGGTTCTATCTTCTTTATCTCTATTGGAAATTGTATTATTTATTTTTTGGTGCATATTCATATGCTTATTACCTTCTTAGACTGGTGCTGATTTAATTCCAGGTAAGTTTTTCTGAATTGTTATTTGTATATTATGGAAGGAGGGACTTTTGGCATTGCAGTGGGCATGGCTATTTTTCTATTGGTGGGGGGGTATATTTAGGTAGGATTGTGTGTTTTGTTTTGTGATACTGTTCCACTGATGAAGGCTTTGTGGCCGAAACTGGTATGGACAATAAAGAGATTTAGCCTTTTGGCTTAATCCAACAATCTTCTGGTATTTTGTGCCTTTTTCCCACATGCTGGCAATTCATGTTTAACTCTGTATATCTAGTGCCATTGTGCTGTAACTCAGAGCAGATCTGAGTGTTGCCATTGAGATTCTTGACATAGCTATAGAATGCTTTGTGCTTGTCTTTAGAATCAGTGGCAATTTTATTTTTATAACTAGCTTTGGAGGATTTTATGACGGATCTCAGCTTCTTACTAAGGCTGACCAGGGAGTTCTTCCAGTCATGGGATTTTACTCTTTTTTGCAACAGTTTCTTTCTTCTGTTGTAGAGTTTATTTATGGCAGGGGACCACCAGATTGGATTCCTTTTTTTGGAGGATAGCATCTTGGTTTTGTTAGGAATAGCACAATCCATGCACTTGTGCAAGTGATTACAAAGTGCATTTGTGTAGGATTCAGCAGTCGTACCTCTATTGTCCGTCTGCATGGGTGTTGTGAAGTTTGCCACTTCTGTCTTAAGAAGTGTGAAGTTG
The DNA here is from genome assembly GCF_019279795.1 of Protopterus annectens. Lineage (NCBI taxonomy): Eukaryota > Metazoa > Chordata > Ceratodontiformes > Protopteridae > Protopterus > Protopterus annectens. The sequence continues at coordinate 828,970,726 of NC_056750.1, read as the reverse complement.
GCTTTGGAGAAATTTTTTACAGTGGTTTCCTTAATAGGGGGTGGGACGTGGATATCTAGGCTGATTAGCTTGTGGTCGGATTTGACCAACGAGGAAGTGACCTCTGGTATGGAACACCAGTTGCCCATGTTGGTAATGACCAGGTCTAGGATATTGCTGCCCCTGGTGGGGGTGTGGATAAGTTGATCCAAGGTGTTGGAATTTATGAATTCCAGAAAACATTGAGCAAAAGAGTTGGTACATGAGTAGTTTTCCCAGTTAATGGTGGGGTAGTTGAAATCGCCCATTATTAGGGTGTTGGGTTGTTCCCTAATATTTTCCAGTGTATCAAGAAATGAGGAATGGGAATCCTGGGGCATGGTGGGGGATCTGTAGCAAGTTACAATTTGGAGTGCGGTCTTGCCCAGCGTTAGTTGCACTTAGATAATCTCAGATGCATTATGCTGAGCAACTAACCTGGAGGTGTGGATATCCTTAATAAATATGGACATGCCTCCACCTTTAGTGTTTTGGTCCAGGTTAGGTGGCCGGAAGTTTTGCTATGAATTATACCCTGGTAATGCAGGGGTGCTCTCTGGAACCTTGAACCAACTCTCTGTCACAACACAGATGTCGATGTTCTCCATTTTAAGGAGTGCCTCGAGTGAATGCATTTTGAGGTTTAGACTTCTAGCATTGAGTAGTATTACCCTCAGATTTTGCTTGCTTGTACCTGTTACGGTGGTGAATTTGTCATTTGAACCTTGCCTAAAAAGGCATTATGGGGGGGTAAGAGCCTTAGCCAGTATCTGAAATCCCAAGGGCGACAGGTGCAGGCCATCTCTAGCAAAGCATCGTGGTTTGTCTATCATGTCATCCCAGGCAGACAGGTACTGGATCCCCTTAGAATGACACCAGAAGCTTAGCCAATTGTTGAAGTCAATCATTTTGCCCTTGTACTGTGGTATCATTCTGGGTAATGGCAGGATGCTATTCAGGGCTAGGGTCATACCTGCCTGGGCTACAAGATCGGACAGCTCCTCCATGTCTCTTTTCATGTAGTCCAGGGAGGTACGTCTCAGGTCGTTCACACCAACATGGACAATGACGGAGTCATATTTGTACTTGTTGTGGAGTGACCTGAGTGCGTGTATTATGTGGCGGATCCTGGCACCCGACAGGCAGCTGACAGTAACTTTCTCCTTGTTTACCCTGGTGAGTGGAACATCAGTGTGCCTGACTATAGAGCCACCTATGACTAGAGTGTTGGGTACATTGTTTAGTACTGACATCTGTTGGCATTACTCATTTTGAATGCAGGGTAAGATCTACTAATCTAACTCCCCATCTGTGTTTAGAAATTATATGATATGCCTGTAGATTGTGTGTGTGTGTGTGTGTGTGTGTGTGTGTGTGTGTGTGTGTGTGTGTGTGTGTGTGTGTGTGTGTGTGCGTGTGTGCGTGTGTGCGTGTGTGTGTGTGTGTGTGTGTGTGTGTGCGTGTGTGAAAGTGTGTGTGTATACACTAACATGTAGATTCATACGTGTGTGTGTGTGTGTGTGTGTGTGTGTGTGTGTGTATGTGTGTGTACTAGCATGTAGATTCATATGTGTGTGTGTGTGTGTCTGTGTGCGTGTGTGCGTGTGTATACTAGTATATAGATTCATATGTGTGTGTGTGTGTGTGTGTGTGTGTGTGTGTGTGTGTGTGTGTGTATACTAGCATGAAGCTTCATGTGTGTGTGTGTGTGTGTGTGTGTGTGTGTGTGTGTGTGTGTGTGTGTGTGTGTGTGTGTGTATACTAGCATGTAGATTCATACGTGTGTGTGTGTGTGTGTGTATGTGTGTGCACTAGCATGCTGTTCTGAACTGTTTGTAAGTTTCTTGGAGGCCATTGTTTGCTTGGGCTAAAGGGAAGTCTCTGTGTTCATCAGTGGCAGTGATAAACATTGAGCAGCCTGCCTGCCCCTGTGGGAGTGGTTACTGCCTTGAAACTGTAGTTTTATTGGCCATTTTGGGTCATTTCCTAACTCCTTGATCTCCCTCTATTAAAACCCGATTGCCTCGTGGTTTGGGCGTCTTTTTGGACTTGTTGGCTGTTGGTGAAGCACCCACCAAGAGGAGAAAACACTGAGAGAAGAAAGGAGCCACTTTTGAGATTTTAAGTATTTCGCTTCAGATTATTTGTTAAGTTTTTCTGCATTGCCGCCTACTTTTGAACATTTTCTGGCTTGTTAAATTTGATTTCTGTGTTGGTAACTGTATTTAGAACACAACCTAGAGCTGATTACTGAATTTCCTGCCTGCACTTATTTTTAAAATCGTTTTTTTCTTAAAGCTTGCATTTTATCTGTCTCTGGCCTAGCACTCAAGTGTGGGGTCATTTACTGCACTGTTCTAACTTGCTGATACTTGCGAACCTCTGCTTTCCTTAAAAAAAACAAAAAAATCTTGCTTTTTTCCCACTTTTCTGATATTTAAAAAAGTTCAATTACAGATTTGCTGTTCTGAACTGTTTGTAAGTTTCTTGGAGGCCATTGTTTGCTTGGGCTAAAGGGAAGTCTCTGTGTTCATCAGTGGCAGTGATAAACATTGAGCAGCCTGCCTGCCCCTGTGGGAGTGGTTACTGCCTTGAAACTGTAGTTTTATTGGCCATTTTGGGTCAATTCCTAACTCCTTGATCTCCCTCTCTTAAAACCCTCTTTTGCGCAGTTTTGCACGTTTTTGCGCATAGCGCAACATCTGGCAGCGCCGCCTAATTGGGTTTAAACTATTCCTGGTTCCACAAAGTCTGCTCTTCACTTTTTCCCTTAGAACTGCTCTATCTCTCAAATTAAACACCATATTCTCATTCTAAGGCCCCTCACTGGTCCAAATAAGTAATTTTACAAGTTAGCACTAATAAACCATAAGCACTACTTACTCTTATACTCTCTACGATTACCTTGTCCCATATTGGTCCATTTTAATTCAGTTCCCTATATTACTCTGGCATGTCCAAAGGTCAGTCAATGGTTTCCTCTCCAGTCCAGCTGGTGAATCTGGGAATTTTGAGGCAATGTTACAACTGTCTCATGTACATGGACAACCCTATCCTCCTCCAAACAGGTTCAAATATATGTGAGAGATGCAACCATATAGCCAAACTGGAGGCTGAGCTCTCCCATCTCAAAACTGGTGTAACCAGTCAGGAGGAGAAGGTAACCTCACACAACACAATTCCAGTATCACATAGTCCTACCACAACAGCGAACTAAACACATAAAAACACAAAAACATACGCGGAGGCTCTAAACAAAAATCTACCTAAGCAACAGAGACCTCCAAAGCAGACATCCAAGCAAACGCTACCCCAAAACAAAACACGTACAACACATAGCACACAAAGTCAGTGTGCCAAGCAGTCACAGCCCTTAAGGCTGAATAACACACCTGATACTCTTGTAATAGGTGACTCTATTGTCAGACACACTGACGTCCCGCTCACCAGGCTGAATAAAGAGAAGGTCACAGTGAGCTGCCTATCGGGCGCTAGGATCTGCCACATAACGCAAGCACTCAGGTCACTCCAAAGCAAATACAGATATGACTCAGTCATTGTACATGCTGGCGTAAATGACCTGAGATGTACCTCCCTCGACTACATGAAAAGAGACATAGAGGAGCTCTCTGATCATGTAGCCCAGGCCGGTATGACCCTGACCTTGAGCAGCATCTTACCCTCACCTAGAATGATGCCACAGTATAAAGACAAAATGATTGATTTTAACAATTGGCTAAAATTCATTCAAAGGGGATCCAGTGTCTGTCAGCCTGGGATGACATGCTCGACAAGCCACGTTGCTTCGCTAGGGACGGCTTGCACCTGTCACCCCTGGGCTTTTGGATATTGGCAAAAGCTCTTGCCAACCCCATAGTGCCTTTTTTAGGCAAGGCTCAAAAGTCAAACCCACCTCCATAGACAGCACAAGGAACAAGAAACTAAGGGTAATGCTGCTAAATGCCAGAAGTCTTAACCTCAAGATGCATGCACTCGAAGCTCTCCTCAGTATGGAGAACATCGATATCTGTGCAGTGACAGAATCCTGGTTCAAGGCTCCAGAGAGCATCCCAGCACTACCAGGTTATACCTCATATCATGCTTTTCGGCCCCAAAACCCGGACTGAACCACAAAAGGAGGGGGAGTTTCCATTTTTATCAAGGATAAGCCACACCTCCAGGTTAGTGGCATTGCACTAAGTATCGGAGACCATCCATGTGCAACTGACAGTGGGCAAGACTGCTTTTCAGTTTATAGCATCCTACAGACCACCCTCTCAAAGTCAGGAATCCCACTCGGCTTTTCTGAAAACATTGGAGAACATGAAGATCTCTCCGAACACCATTATATTGGGTGACTTCAACTACCCAAACATAGACTGGGAGCATTACTCAAGCCCCAGCACCTTAGCCCAAAGGTTCCTGGAATTTATAAACTCAAATGCTATAGAACAACTAGTCACCACTCCCACAAGAGGGGAAAACATACTAGACCTGATCATTACCAACATGGGGACTCTATGCTCCATACCAGAAGTATATCCCTCATTGGTAAGATCAGACCATAAATTAATTTCACTGGATATCCACATCCCGACCCCACCCCCAGCCCAGAAAACCACAGAGAAAAACTTCTCAAAAGTGAACTTCACACTTCTCAAAACCAAAGTGGAATCCTTCAAGGCCCCAGGGCCAGTGGAAACTACGGCCCAAACTGCAGAATCCTATATAAACGCATTCTACGGACATCTCCAGGAATGCATGGATCATGCTATCCCAAACAAAATCAAGACAGAATCATCCAAAGGCAGGCATCCAGTCTGGTGGACCCCAGCCATAAATAAACTGTACAACAGAAGGAGGAAGCTACTACATGATAGAGCAAAATCCCTAAAAGGGAAGGCATCTCTGATCAGTACTAGCAAAAAATTACGATCCCTCATAAAATCCTCCAAGGCCAGCTTCGAGAGAAAAATTGCACAGGACACTAAAGACAATCATAAGGCTTTTTTCAGTTATGTTAGGAACCTGGGATGCAACTCCCAGACTTGTTCTGAGTTGATTCTAAGTGACAAAAAATACACTGAACCCACAGACATCGCCAATATCCTGGCAGACAGGTTCAGTGCAAACTTCTCCACCCCTCCCCAAAGAGCAAGTATCTATCCCGGCAGAGTGCAGCCTCCCAAACATCTCTGATGCTCAGGTGAAGGCCGCCCTCTCCAAAGCAAAAAACACTGCTTCCATGGGACCAGATGGCGTCCCGGGTTGCGTTCTACATGAACTCCAAGAGAACTAATCCCTCAAGTAAAACTGCTGTACAATCTCAGCCTCACTACAGGATATGTGCCCAAAGAATGGTGTACAGCAACAGTGGTCCCACTCCACAAAGGTGGCGCTTCTGCGGACCCTGGAAACTATCGCCCCATAAGCCTGACTAGCCTAGTCTGCAAGGCTATGGAGAGGATCATCATGGAACTCATAAACAAAGACATTGGGGACCTACAGACACTAGATCCTACCCAATTTGGCTTCGTCAAGGGCAGATCCTGCCTTTTGAACCTGGCCGACATCTTCGAAACAGTCACCAAGGCCATAGATGAAGGGAAGGTAGTCCACACAGCCTATCTGGACCTTGCAAAGGCATTTGACACAATACCCCACTCGGGCATCATAGATAAGCTATCCAGCCTAAATAAAAACCCCTATGTCACAAGATGGGTCGCAAACTGGCTCAAAGACAAAACCCACAGAGTCAGAGTTGCTGTAGCCATGTCAGACTCGAAACAGGTCACAAGTGGCATCCCACAAGGTTCTGTCCTGGGGCCTCTCTTGTTCGGTATTTACTTTTCTGAGGTACAGGCTAACGTGGGAGGACTATGGCTCACCAAGTTCGCAGATGACTGCAAACTGGGCGCCATAATCAACTCTCCAGCTGACACAAACATCCTTCAAAAAGGTCTCGCAGAGACGGATAACTGGTGCCAGAGCCATGGTCTAAAGCTAAATGCCAAAAAGTGTATAGTCATACCCTTTGGAAAAACAATGTGCCCACAAATTACCACATAGGTGGTAACCCATTAAGTACAGAGAAAGTAATTAGGGATCTGGGGACCCAAGTTGATAGCAATCTCTCCTTTGACAACCACATTGCCAAAGTGGTTAGAAAGACCTTCTACATAGCCCACCTCATCATGAAAGGATTCACATCTAGATCAAGAGAGATAATCGTGCCCCTTTATTCATACCTCATCAGACCCATCATAGAATACAATGCCCCCTTTGGGATGTACCTTACCCGACACCTGCAGCAATTAGAAAGACCCCAAAAGTACCTCACCAGGAGGATCAAGGGACTCAAACAGATGCCATATGCTGCTCGGTTAAAAAAACTCCAGCTCTACTCAGTTGTGTACCGCCTACTTCGAGGTGATCTATGGCTGACATATAAAGCTATGTCCAACCCAGAATTAATGGACATGCTCCACCTCAGTAAATCTAAATCCCTTAGAGCCATGCGCTCGAGGGACTTGAACCTCAGCACAGAAATAAATAGAATATGCTGGAGGGACAGATTCATAACCCAGAGGCTCCCTTCACTCTGGAATAGAATTCCAATTCATGTTAGGCAGAGCACCTCACTGACTCTCTTCAAGAAGAATCTCGATGAGTGGATGGGGGATCAAAGGTTTGTCCCAGGGATTACTTCCGTGTCACTATTAGACAGAGGCACAGTAAACTAAACTTTAAAAAGGGCACAGTATACTCAAATCAAGGGGTGGCGTAAGCCAAACACAATCGGGCTAGGCTTATAAATGCCCCAGGGCAGATAGCCTAGTATGAACCTATGAACCTATGAAACTATGTAGATTCATACATGTGTGTGTGTGTGTGTGTATGTGTGTGTACTAGCATGTAGATTCATACGTGTGTGTGTGTGTGTGTGTGTGTGTGTGTGTGTGTGTGTGTGTATACTAGCATATAGATTCATATGTGTGTGTGTGTGTGTGTGTGTGTGTGTGTGTGTGTGTGTGTGTGTGTGTGTGTGTGTGTATATACTAGCATGAAGATTCATGTGTGTGTGTGTGTGTGTGTGTGTGTGTACTAGCATGTAGATTCATACGTGTGTGTATGTGTGTGTGTGTGTATACTAGCATGAAGATTCATGTGTGTGTGTGTGTGTATATACTAGCATGTAGATTCATACGTGTGTGTGTGTGTGTATGTGTGTGTGTGTGTGTGTGTATGTGTGTGTACTAGCATGTAGATTCATATGTGTGTGTGTGTGTGTGTGTGTGTGTGTGTGTGTGTGTGTAGTAGCATGTCGATTCCTACGTGTGTGTGTGTGTGTGTGTGTGTGTGTGTGTGTGTGTATACTAGCATATAGATTCATATGTGTGTGTGTGTGTGTGTGTGTGTGTGTGTGTGTGTGTGTGTGTGTATGTGTGTGTGTGTGTGTGTGTATACTAGCATGAAGATTCATGTGTGTGTGTGTGTATGTGTGTGTGTGTGTGTGTGTGTGTGTGTGTGTGTGTGTGTGTGTGTGTGTGTGTGTATACTAGCATGTAGATTCATACATATGTGTGTGTGTGTGTGTGTGTGTGTGTGTGTGTGTGTGTGTTGGGAGGAGTGTCCTGCTTGCAATAGATTGACATTACATCCAGGATTAGTTTCCTGATTGCAGGGTAAGATCCAGGTCCTCATGACTGTAAATACAATAATGCAGGTAAACAGAGAGTGAATGAATAAACAAATTAATGTGTGTAATACACAGAGATATCTGTAGCATGCATTAGACTTGTGTAATCACAAGTGTATCATCAGTGATGTACATTACTAAAGCAATGTTTTTGTTTAGTACTGACATCTGTTGGCATGATTCATTTTGACATTTTGGTATGTTATCATGTACATACCTGATGCCTTTTGTGTGGTATCTCTATATAATTTTGGCTACCATCATAGTTTTCTGATATGCTGTGTGATATGTATTGTTATGCATATTTGTTTTTGCTGTATGTAAGGCTGTGGATATTGCCAGCTCTACCTACTATACCACATAACGGCATATTGATACGTACTTCTCAGATGGGTGCTGCTTGACTTTGTTTGTAAAACATAGTTTAATAATATGTTATATTTGTGCAGTCTCCAATAACCTGACTAATATGTTTCAGGAGTCATAGGGGAGCCTTTTCCAGCAGTCATTAGATGCAATGCTGTAAAAGTACTCCTGAATGGGGTACATACCCATCATGGGATGTGCACACCCACACAGACAACAAATGCAGGATGCACACACACACACACACACACACACACACACACACACACACACACACACACACACACACACACACACACACACACACACACACACACACACACACACACACACAATTTCTGGTAATGCCAGATATTGAGCTGTATGATTTAAAACATAATTAATCAATTATAATAATTAGAAACACACTATAACAAAATCCTATTGGTTCTTTTATTATTTAAATAATAGCACTGAGTGAATGCGATAATCTCTTGTGAAGGCATTTTGCTAGGGTACTGGAGGTGTTTTAAGATTTTAATAATGATAAACCTGCACTTATAGACATATTTTATTGGTTTTGCATCCATTTTATTTATTTTTGCATCCATTCGTGGTTTAATAATGCGTGCATATATAACCTGAACAAAGCAGGCTTGAGAGACTTAAAAATAAAAGGAGTTATCATCAAACAATGGAGGAGTTCCTAGATGTTCCATTGAAAGTGAAAGAAAATAGTCATATGCAGATGAATTCTGATACTGGCCAAAGTCCAAAAGTTAATTCTCACTGGCAACATGTCATCCAGATATATGTCTCACTTCAAAACAGACGTATTAATTTCTGGGTTACTGCAACTTACTTTATCAAGGTGCACATCAGTACACACCAGTGGAAAATGGGAACTGGGCTAGAAAAGTTATTACTATATAGGAAAAGGCTTTCAGTCCCTCACTCACCCAATCACTCACTAATTCACTCATAGCTTCTCTCTGTTTTTGACAAGTCAGGAAAGCAACCTGCAGCCTTTTTACTTGACCCAGTCTAATTCACTGATCAGCTTGTGATCAGTCATTGGTAAAGCTCTGATTTGGTCATACAGAACCAAATAATTATGCAGCTGCTTTCTCATTAAATCACAGACTTGAATAAATGACATACTTACCCTTAATCCTTGAAGTAATGAGGCCATTTTAACATTTAACCTTCTCCAGATGTGTATGTGCATCCCGTCTCATCTAACCTGTGAAATAACTCTTGTGAGTGCGCTGAATTACCTCGGTACTTTTATTTTTATTTTTTATTTTAGTTTGTTTGCACTGATCACTGCGGTAAGCTTTCAGAAAGCAGATGATAATCAGCCCTCAGAAAGGGGCCCTTAGTTAACTGCTACCCTCTCTGTTTATTAGTGTTCCCATCTCGCGTTCTACTATGATTAATTAGCAGTAGAAATGGAGTCCTAATGCTTCATTCTGTTTCTACCCCACTGTGCTACAGACCCTCCAACCCTGACACTTTTATTCCACAGTGCAGATGTTTTCCAGATTCAGCAAAATAGGTGATGGAGTCTCGTTTGTAAGTAACAAAACAACTTCACACACTTCCAAGGAGCCCTGCCAGCCCTGTAGGTCAGCTGCTCTCTGGGGGTGGACACAGAATACCAGACCAAAGGACACCATTTTACAAGCTAATTAGTGAAATGGTGATTAGCCTGACCACATTACAGATAACAAAGACCTGAATCTGGAACTGGAAAACTAAAATGCAGACTTTATTGGCTAATTACAGAACCAAGCAAGGGAAGTGTTGTATAAACTTTAATAGGCAATTAGTTATATTGTGTCTTGGAGGGTAACACTCGTTCAGCAATTGAGGCCTGCAAACCTGTTTTTTGTTTCAGCTCTGCATCTGAGATGAGTGACAAGGAAATGTGGGAAGCGAAGAATGGAATACATCTACAGCAAGAAACATTACTGAGCCAAAGGAGTGTTAATACATGGAATATGGTGTACTCCAAGGACAGAGCAAGCCTGCTGTTGTCCACCTCAGTCCACAGTGAAAATGAGGGAATAACAGCCTGTCAAAGGTTTACTGACATGAAATCTTTTGGAACCAGTTCATAATCTTAGTAGAGATTAAAGAAAGACAGGAGGTTTTTCTTTATTAGAAAAAGAGTGCGGCTGCAAGGATTATCATTTATTCTATCAATATTATAAAAATAGCAGTACAAGATTTGCTCCCACTTTGAAGAAATTCTTATCAATATATTGTGTTTTGAATGTTTTAATCTGACATGCTGTTAATTTTTGTGGTCTCTCCCTACCTCTGCTGTCCTACTGTTTGCCCTACAATATATGATTCATACAGGATTCCATTCGCTATGGGAATAAGTAATTATCCCGGAAAACAAGTTCAGCAAAAAACATAAACAGTTTCTTTTACCTGAAGTGCAGAAAGAAACTAATTCCATGCAAATAATCCTTTTAATGAGACACAAAGGGGAAAACTGTGCTCTTGCATCTGCCCTGTAAAAGAAGCTCATGTATTTCATTGGGAATACCTGGTTATTAAAAATGCACAGACTCTATTAAAGAATTACCTAATCATCCGTGTACAGGTTTTTATCATTATGATACTATTACTTATAATAAGTTAAAAGGAATTACTTTTAAAGCTGTATTGCTTGTCAACTTGTTAAAGTAACAATGTCCAAGTAAGTCCTTGAGTATGCATATTATGTTATAGTTTATGTATTTTGTTTTATTAATATTAATATTAATATTAATATTAATATTAATTTGGTTAAATAATGTGTTCAGACAAGATTCTGCAGAAAATATATCGATCGACTGTTAGACAAAAGTTTCAAGTGAAGTCATCTGACTTGAGTACTATCCTCAACACTAAAGGCATTCTGTAAAATAAGAATATGTTTAGTAATACTGGATATTAGATATGCCAGCAATTGAATATACACACAGGCATATGCCCATGCACACACACACACACACACACACACACACACACACACACACACACACACACACACACACACACACACACACACACTACAGGCATATCATATAATCTCTAAAGACAGTTGGGGAGTTAGCTTAGTAGATCTTTTATATGTGGAAACACACACACCCACACACACACATTCAGGCACATGCATGCACACACACACACACACACACACACACACACACACACACACACACACACACACACACACACACACACACACACACACACACACACACACACACACACACACACACACACACGATGTGCATAAATGCACACATGCATACACACATGCTCACACACACACATATACGAGCATAAATGCACACATGCATCAACACACACACAAAAACACACTCAGATTCTAATTAGGAGCCAAATAAAAATATCTATTCATTATTTTATTATTTATTTATTTATATTTGTTGACTGGGAGTGTCCGACTGGACGTAGGTCCATTTTCAGCAGAGGCCCGGGGAGAAAAGCTCCACAGTTAAAATAAACAGACAGTAGTTACATTGGATTACATAGCAATTAACAATTTACATAGCAATTACTTACAACATATTTGCAGATGAAGAACATAGTGCATCAGTAGACAACTAGAATCTTTATCTGTGAAGTACATAACAGACATTATCAAATGTTACAAGAAGAAGTTCCTGCTGTATAATAAGTACTGGCTTATGAGCATCTCAGCTTGCTATAATCAAGGTAGTCAGTGGAGTGGAAAGAAAGGTAGTGGTTGGATGGGGAGGGTGATATTAGAGTGGGAGTTGCAAGGGCATAGCCAGCATGTTTTTAGGTGCGCTTTTAGTAAAGTTTTGAAGTGGGTGCATGATGGTATGGAGGCAATTGTGGGTGGAAGGGAGTTCCATAATTTGGCTATGGTGCAAGAGAATAGTGCTTCACCAGCAGAGTTATTGGCTTTAGTGATCTACAAGTGATTTATGTTGCTGGATCTTAGTGGTCTGGTGGTGTGTTAGGGTTGGAGTAGATTCTGGAGGGATGGGACATTTAGTGGATGATTTACTAGTTTGTGGGCAAGTGAGAGTTGATACCATTGAAGGAGGTGAGGGAGTTCAAGCCAGCACAGTTCAGCAAGTGAGAGACAGTGGCAACTACGGTAGGATGCCCCTGTGGCGAATTTGGCGATTTTGTTGTAGCAGGTCTCTAGCTTGTTTAAATCGCATTGCCTTAGGTTGGTATATATTGGAGAGGCATAAAGTAGGGTGGAGATAAGGTGGGAATTTGCTATTGAAATCTTTGCTGCTTTGGTGAGAAGTTGCTTATTTCTGCATAGCGCTCCTATTTTATTGTGGACTTTTTTATGGTCAAGGATATGCGAATGTCAAATTTTAGTTTATTGTCTATTTCCACTCCTAGCAATTTGGTGTGTTCAGCTGGGTATATAGTGGTGTTGTCTTTTGCTGTGATGTTAAAGTGAGAGTTGTTTTAAGTATGTTTGGTGGGTTGGAAGATGAGTAGTTTAGTTTTGTTTGGGTTGAGTATTAATTGGGCATTGGATAACCAAGTTTCAATAGAGGAAAAGGCTTCCTGTGTGACTTTTTGCAGTTTGGGTAGAGACTGGGCTTAGCAGATGATGGTTGAGTCATCTGCATATTGTATGAGTGTGCCATGTTTGGTGGCAGAGGCTAGATTATTGGTGAAAACAGAAGAGTAGGGGTCCAAGGATGGATCCTTGGGGAACCCCTATGGAGACAGGTAGTTGGGGAGATATGTCATTCTGCCATACAACGGATTGTTGGCGGTCAGACAGGTAACTCTGAAACCAGTTGGTGACCGATTGTGAGAAGGATAGGTTATTGAGGACAGAGATAAGTTGTTTGTGTGGGACCATGTCAAATGCTTTAGATAGGTCTAGGAAAGTAGCAGAGGAGAGATAGCCATTGTTTTTATGCTGAAGGATAGTGTTAGTAAAGGAGAGTAAGGCAGTGGTGGTGCAATGGTTTGGTCGGAAACCATGCTGAGTATTGGAAAGGAAGTTGTTAGTAAGGAGGTATTCTGAGACCTGAGAGTGTATGCATCTCTCTAGTATTTTGGAGAGTGGAGAGAGAATAGCTGTGGAGCAGTAACTGGTTAGTTCTGTGGAGTGTCCGCCTTTGTGGAGGGGAATTATATGTGATACTTTCCACAGTGTGGGAACGTAACTTTCTGACAGAGATCGGTTAATCAAGATGGATACTGGGTAGGCCAGAGCATCAGCTGCGATTTGTAGGTATTCACTTGGGAGGTTGTCTGCTGCTAATCTGGTGGGCTTAAGTTTAGTTAAGAGTTTTTTTATGTTGGAGGTAGGTACAGGAGAAAAAGAGAAGGCAGTGGGGAGATTACTAGTTGAAGGTGTGGGTTGGAGGGGAGGAGGGTTGTGTTGTTTAGCTAGTGATAGTATGGTTTGTGTGAAGTGTGTGTTGAATGAGGTAGCAATATTTTCTGAGGAGTGAGGGATGTTAGGAGGAGGGGTACTGACTTTACCTGGGTGGAGGATGGAGTTTATGGAGGACCAGAATTGTTTGGGGCTGTGTTGAGAGGAGTCTAGGGCAGACTGGTAGTATTGGAATTTGTCCTGTTTTATTAGCTTTTTGACTCTATTGCGTAGTTCTAGGAATTTCTGTCTAGTTGAGGGGGTTTTGGTTTTGCGCCAGTGCTCCCAGGCTTTATCCCTGTTTTTCATTTCTGACTTAGTGGTTTTCTGTAGCCATGGGGAGGGTTGTGCTTTGATTCTGGAAAGTCTTATGGGGGCATGCTAATTAAGGATGCTCAGGAAGGTAGTATTAAAAAATTCAACTGCGTCATCAAGGCTGAGGTACTTTAGGGGATGCCAGTTACATTCTTTGAGGGATGAGATGAATGTGAGTGGGTTAAAGTTTAGTTTTTTACGTATTTGATGGTAGATGACAGGTTTAGCTTGGTATAGGTATTTTTTGAGTAGGAATGTTGGGGAGTGATCACTGAGGCTATCTGATAAGCAGCCTGTTATATATGACTGGGGGCTATTACTGACTAGTATCCAGTCCAGGGTAGTGTGCTTGCTGGAGTTTTTATTTATCCTGGTTGGCGACTTGACTAGTTGGGTGAAGCCATGAAGGTTTACATGATGGGTTGGATGGTTTCCAGAACAGGATTGCCAGTCAATATTGAGATCACCTAAAATGATAGTTTCTTGGGGGAGATGGTGGGTAGACCAGCTGAGGAGGTTTTCTAGTGGAGATTTATTACCAAATACTATATATATAGATAGCTAGATAGATAGACAGATAGATAGATAGATAGATAGATAGATAGATAGATAGATAGATAGATAGATAGATAGATGGATAGATAGGTAGATAAATAGATAGGTAGATATCCTGCCAGGAAAAACAAACAACAAACTATACCAAAAATTATATTATTATTGCTATTATATTACTAGTACTATTCTATTACCATTGCTATTATATTACTATTATATCGTATTATATTACTATTAGTATTCTATTATCATTACTGTTGTATTACTATTAAAGTATATTGTTATTCTATTAGCATTGCTCCCCATTCTCAATTCACCTGTTACTTTCCAGACATTGAATTAAACCCAGGTCCAACTTTTTTACAACTGTAACTCTACCAACAGTTTAAATTAACAAAAAACACTAAATATTTATCACAGCCAGATAAAAAACATTTACAACAAATTTACAGATCTCCATGCTGGGATTCAGATCCATAATCCTGATATCTTAGCTTTCACCGTGACATGACTACAACCCATACCTGAGGTGAAAAATACCACCCACAGGTACCAAACATCATGCTATCTTACTAGGAGACATAAACATTGACTGGCCATATTCTAATCAACAGCAGCCATTGCCCTCAACATCAGACTTTTGGGGTACTCCCAACTAATCACAGTAACTACTAGAATAGAGAAAGCTACTGGAGAACAAAGTATATTTGACTGGATACTAACCAATGATGCAAACAGTGTTGCATTATCAGGGATACTTTCTAATTCTCTTATCCTCATCATCTCACTAATCCTACATGGGGAAATTATAAACTTAAAATGATCATTACATACAACTGGAAACGTTTACATCAAATTTACAGATCTCCATGCTGGGATCCAGATCCATAATCCTGATATCTTAGCTTTCACTGTGACACGACTACAGCCCGTACCTGAGGTATGGATATTAAACGTAATTGAAATCAGTAATAATTAAACCTTTAACGACCTACTCCAACAATGTAAATGTAGCAATTCACTCATGTACTCAGACAATCTTTTAAAGAAACTAATACAGTACATACAGAACTTCATTGGAGGCAAAAGTCTTGCTTAGAAACAAGGCTGTTAAAAACATACATACTATGGTCTTCACACATACTACACACCACACACATAGACCTTCTTATGCTAAGGCTCTTAAAAGGATCCTTTCCAAACCTCAAAGACCTCCTAAGACAAACTACAACACCTAACATCAACAATCACTAAAGCACACACCAAAAGCAACATCTAATACTACATATAAGCCTACACCCAATGATGCCTCAAGAACACAACCGATAAGGCAAGCAAACACTTTAACTAGTATACCTGTCCTAGGGGATTCTACTGTATGCACACAGATATTCCCTCCGCCAGGATGGACAATGAGAAGATAACAGCTAGTTGCCTATCTGGAGCTAGGATGTGCAATATCTTGCACACACTCAAGTCATTGCACCACAGGTACCCATCTGATTTTAGCATAGTCCATGTGAATGTAAATGAATTAAGGCATACCTCACTGGACTATATGAAAAGAGAAATTATGGATCTTTCTGTATATGAATCACAGACAGCTATGTGCCTTGCATTGAGCAGTATTCTACCTTCACCGAGGATGATGCCACAGTATGAACAGAAAATGACTGATTTTAATAATTGGCTTAGTTTCCAGTGTTACTACAATGGAATCCAAATTTATCAGCATGCAAGAACATGATTAGCACACCACTTTGCTTTTGCAAGGATGGTCTGCATTTCTTCTCCCCTCTGGGCTTTCGAATATTGGCTAAAACTTTGTCCACCCCCTTACAGCCTTTTCTCAGGCAATGCCAAAACTACAAACATAGCAAAAAAAAAAAAAAAAAACTCAAACCAACTTTAAGATATTAAGGTGGTCAATGCTGGTAGAGCCTGAACAAGACAGTCCACAGTCCAGACCAGAAAAAGTGCATAGTATATGTAAGCTGGACAGTGGAGAGCTGGGAAAATGGAAATAAAAGAATCAAAATAAAATGCTCCTGTAATACTCCTGGCTAGTTTCTCACGCCTTCGATCGAATGTTTTCTATTCTGCAATCTTCTTCTCTTACTTCTACCAAATGAAAACACCACAATAGTTTTTAGTTATATATCTAATGAGTTTCGTATTACTGTCTGTAGTAAGGCTTAAGAAATGTAATGTTTTCCTTTCTACATTCCCCTTTTTGTAAATGGTGATTGCTGGCAACTGTCAAATTTTTTTTATATTGTTTGTAAATCTTAAAAATGTTTTAATTAATCTTTTTGTACTGTTGTTATGGAGCTTATTTCCCGGGGTCTCTGCTGAAAAAGGGGTACTTGTTAACCAATGTAAATAAATAAGTAAATAATAAAAGAATGTATTATTATTATTATTATTATTATTATTAAAGACACATAAGTTGATGAGACAATTGCATTCTTTACAGGAGTGGGGGTTAGCCTGAAAATTTAAAGAAAAAAAAGAAATGGAGGTAAGGATTAAGATGTTACAGAAAAAAAATTCATAATTTTCACAAGAAACCAGAAGAGAGCAAGCGATTATAGACTTCTTCAAAGGAATTCTTTTAGGCAACATGAGGACTACAGGGTAGTAATGTGATGAGACAGAAAAGAACTGCGGTCACTTTTTTTTTTTTCAGGATTTGGCCTTTTTGACATTAAGCTGTCGATGAATGCATATTCGAAGTTTTGAAACGTTGTTTAAATAATAGGGACCCGAATAAATGGTGACCATAAGTTGTGATACATCAATTGTATATGAGATCATTAAATATAGCATTCATTCTCCAAATGAACATTCCCAGTATACAGTTTTATATATATATATGGTTTCACTTCATATTGCCAAAATGCTGAAATATCAAATTTCAGCATTTCGACAGTATAAAGCCATTAAAGCACCGACACATCACAACCATGAAATCACAACATCGAACACACAGCATACAGCACAGAACACACAAACCATAACACCCACATCACAAAACACTGAAATACAACACAACACCACACAGACACATACCTACACTACATATACGCAAAAAAGTTTATTTTTATTTGATCCTGGGCTTGTTTATGTGTGTGTGTGTGTGTGTGTGTGTGTGTGTGTGTGTGTGTGTGTGTGTGTGTGTGTGTGTGTGTGTGTGTGTGTTCCTTTTACTATGCTATTTTATTTTATCTGTATTTAGCTATTTAATAACCCATGTGATTTTAAGAAGATGTATGAATGGCTGGTGTAAATATTTAAACACTGCGAAGATAATGAGATGTGTAACTGAACTGAGAAAGAGATTTGTAACTCGAAAGCTTTGCTGTGTTTTATTATTTCACTCATTAAAATAGTATTTGGCATTGGGCTCCTGTCATTTTTTCTTGGATATTTTTGTTACAGTTTCACAGTTTCAAAACTTCCATCTTATGGTCTCAACCTTTTGCAGTTCAAAGTTTTGAAACTTTAAGCTTGTAAATTAGATCCATACATACACATATGCATACACACACACACACACACACACACACACACACACACACACACACACACACACACACACACACAAAGAGTAATGCATGGAGAAAGAGAAATATAAGGGGACAAAGACTTATCAAAGTACTGGTGCTAAAAGGACATAAATACAATCCATTCATGGCAGAACTTAAGTTAGAATCATAACTCTACATAAGATAGGTGTAGTTATTACATGGTCACATGACGTTAGCAATATAAAGAAGTAACCAGAGTGTGACAGTCCAGTTCATTTTACAGCAAGGTAATTTGGCTAGCAACTGTGCTAAAACAGAATGGTTTGATAACTGACATCTACTTCTTTTCATATTTCATTTTAAAACACATCTACTCTGATCCATAGTGTGGTTGTTTTCTCAGTTGCCATCCAGTGTGTTGCTGATGTTGTTCCATCTGAGATCTGGTCTGAATTTCTTAACCTAGATGCAGTTATTTGCATTGTCCAGGAAACCCATGTTACAGGTGCAACCATAGCTGCAGATAGTTATGATAGGCCTGCATAACAGTTTTTGTGAAGTTGGCCACAATCAAAATGGTGCTTGTCAGAGAATTTTAAGTCAAGAATCTTTTTTGTCAGTGTTATTTATTCTCTTCATCTCAGTGTCTAAACCGTTTAATTTGTCAATTGTCTGCATATTTGTTGCATGTTCTTTGTCTTCTATCACATTCTCCAGTCATACCTCTCAACTGTCTATATTTTCACAGAACGTCTAGATTTTTATTTCATATTTTTGGTCTGTTCATAACAAAATTTGTGATTTTCTGGCAAATTACTGAGGGATAAAGTCACTATGTAATGATATACATTTGTGTTTCAGACTTCATACCATCCAGAAAATGCATACTAACATAAATCATGTTATTCTAACAACTTTATAAGTTCATAAGAGCAAAGTTTAAAACCTGTTCTATATTTGGGCCTTTGTCCCCCCACTGTGTCAGGCTTTGTCCTGATTTCTTGTGCTAAGAGGTTGAGAGGTATGTCTTCAATACATTTCCACTCTCACATCGTCTACTAAATATATGTAGTCAGAGCAAGACTTTTAACAATTATGAAACCAGTGCTTAGCATAGATAAATGCTTATTTTCTGTGTTGTTAATAATTAACAAATCAAATGTGTACTTTGAAATTTAGAAAATTAGGTCTCTACATAGCTATGTGAGTCCTATGGTTTCTTTTGCTTCTTTTTAACTAGTATAAATCAAAAGTATTTTAAGTAAGCTAGTGAAACCATAAGAAAGAAAACCATAAATTAAAATGTCTCTTCATATTTACTTATTAAATGTTTACAGAAATGATCCTGAGATAAGGAAATATTTAATTGTTTTTATTTAGCTCTTCCTATAGGATCTGAATGAATGAGAATGAAACCACATTTGTAACTGCAATTAATGATAAGTGCTTTAAAATGCTGAAAATGTCACTCAATTAATGAGGGCTCCTGGGGACATATTGCTGGTCCTGAATGCTCATTAACACCAATACTGGAATTTTTAAAACAGCTTATTCAGGCTATAAGGCCAGCTAGGAAATCTTATCCTCAAACCTGAACTATTTAGCTCACCTGACAGTAACAATGTGAGAGTCAGTCATTAACCTTGCTTATTGTGGTGGCTGAAAAATGGTTAGATGAAAATGAACATGTCATACCAAAGCCACAATGCATGATTTGCATATAATCTTGAATGAGCATTAATAAAAGAAATGATTGTTTGCCTTTTTACCACAACTACTTTACTCATGTCATCTGACACCTGTGTAACAGGTCATATCACTAAAAGACATTTTTAGGACCACCTAAAAGATAAACTTTCATGTGCTTTTTTTAACTGCCTAGACTCCACTGGGGAAATAAGTGAAGGGCATTGTTTTAAGACTTTTTCCTCTCACCAATCAGGAATGGCTTTTAGTGATATGACCTGTTACACAGGAAACAAAGCTTCAGCAATGGGCTCTACATACCAACAAGGACCACTACCACCAACAAGCAGGCCTCACAACTGGTCCTAAATTTTTAACTTATAAGAAAAACTTCTTCTTTCGGCTTTTCCAGCAGAACTGCAGTCTGCTAATGACTAGTAGTAGATTTTTATGGTGCCAAGGTGCCAGCCCGACACCCAACCTTCAACGAAGGCACGCCCATTCACGCATGTCTTTCGAATGCCACTCGACTGCAGGGAGGACATGCAGACTCCACACAGAAGGTGCTCCAGCCAAGAATCGAATGGGAGAACCTCTTGCTGTGATGCAACAATGCTACTGCTGCACCACCGCGGCTTTTTAACTTATAAGAAAAACTGTTTTAAAATAATAATGATAAAAATACTTCTACAACTACTACTACTAATAATAATAATAATGTTCTGAAAATAAAGCTTAAAATTTAACAAAGCCTTAACCTTGCAGGTACAGACTGATGATAACCTTTCACATCAGAGCCACTCCATCCTCAGGCATCTCAAGTCTAGTTTTCAAAAGACCCCAACCATAAAATCATAAAGACCACCCTGAGGGAAATCTTTTCCTTCCAAAGACATAACCCTCTACAGCGGGTGAATTAGAATTTCATAGTAGTAAACTTATAAAAGCCAGAATAGGGTGCACATATAGGGACACCTTCACAGTGAAATCTAGGCTTAAAAAAGTACTGATAAGCTATTAGCCAGGAATGCTCAGTTGCAAGCAGCACAAACTCTTACAGACATTTCTCATGAGAGTAGCACAACCCTGTGCTCACAGCCAGGAGAACTCAGCTGCAAGCAGCACAAACTCTCACAGACATTTCTCATGAGAGTAGCACAACCCTGTGCTTACAGCCAGGAGTGCTCAGTTGCAAGCAGCACAAACAATCACAGACATTTCTCATGAGAGTAGCACAACCCCTGTGCTCACAGCGCGGAGTGTTCAGTCGCAGGCAGCACAAACTCTCACAGACAGTTCTCATGAGAGCAGCATAACCCTGTGCTCACAGCCAGGAGAGCTCAGTTGCAAGCAGCACAAACTCTCACAGACATTTCTCATGAGAGTAGCACAAGCCTGTGCTTATGGCCACCTGCCAAAGCTATACAAAAGTATTTGTGAAATGACATACAAGAGCAACATCTGCACATTATTTGGGACATTTTGCACACATGTACATTCAGTTTACACAGATTCAGATAATTCAGAATGTAGTGCAGTGTAAGTCTGAGAACCTGTAAAATCAGCATTACTCATTTGCTGAAGTAGTACCACCAACAACCCAATAAATGTGTCCAAAGAGAACAAAAACTCATTAAAAAAAACTCATTAAAAAATGAAAAACCTCATTAAAAAATGAAATACATTAGTACATAAAATATTTACATAAAAATAATAGATGCTATCATCTTGTGATAATAATAATGTAATAATGTATTTTTGAAGAGGCTTTTTAATGAGTTTTTTTCTTTAAATCTATTAATTGGAGTTGTCATGTGATTTCATTAATTGTTTTAAAAAGGGTGTCTTTCTGAAGTGCACTTTCATTACACCTGATGAAGCACCTTTGTGAAAGTGCTTGTGTTTGTTCTGTGCACTAGTAAAGTTTCTATACTGGAAGCAGCAGCAGCCATGGTTGTGTTCTTATTGGTTTTTGTTCTATTGCTCATTTGCTGTTTGAATATTTACATGTAAGAGAAGAGATGATATTAATGCACTTGTGAAATGAGACACTATGAATACCATTTTATGTCTAGATCTACCCAAATAATATGCATTAAGTCTGCAAATACTAAGAGAAAGTTAACTGACAATGAAGAAATTCTGTTTGCCATGAAAACATTATTGGACAAAATTATCAATCTATAGACGCCCAAGATTAAATGTTTTGTGTTACTTTCTCAATGAGGAAAATAGGTATAGATTATATTATAAACAAGTGAAGTCTGTATGAAATTTTATATTGCTATCAGAAATAAAAGATCAAATTAAGAAAGTAATGAACAGCAAACCTTATGGAGTAGACGATACAATTTCTGAAATTTATAAAGTACATCCTAAAGAAATGATATACTTATTGAAAATTGTTATTTGTACTTTATTTCCTCAATATAGTATATAATTATTGAAAAAGATTAATACATCACTTTAAAAACAAAAATCTATCCCTCTCTCCAGGAAATATTCCTTAATTGTACCTATTTTAAATGAATAGAAGGCTCTAACATTCCTTTCTTCCTAAATAATTATATGTCTACTAATATGTATTGCAAAACATTTGCCTCTATCAAGATAAGTAGATAAAATTTTAGTACATAGTCTAATTACTTGGGTTTGGAGCAAAATTAATGGAGCAATGCAGGATAATATTAATAGAATAAAAACATTAAATTATTATATTAATAATAAACAAAAAGCTACTTGCTTCAGCCAACTTGCCTTGTCTTTGCTCTGGATTTTTTTTTTTGCTTTCCTTGATAGATTTACAAATTTACTAGAATGATTGGCCTAATTCCCAGTGCTTCATATCCTATCCGATTTAAATTAAGGAAAACACCAGGCAAGGATTCCTCATAGCACAACTGTAATTTCTATGACCAAGGAACCCCAAGCAAATTTTATTAGAGTTGGTAAGAATGTCAATCTTTAAGTGAAAAGACAGTTGTTGTTTTTTTCCAAATTTAGTTTTTTGTAGAAGATATGCCACTTATGTGATATAAACCATCTGAAAATCTTTGAATAAATCATTAAAATATTTGAACATATCTCTAATTTAAGACTCAGTAGTGATAAAACTAATAATACAATATTAAAAAATCAAGATGAAATCAGACAATCAAAACATGTTTCAGTATAATTAGTGTAAACTAAAGATGAAATATTTTGGAATTATTCTGAGCAATGATAGTGAGTTCACACAAATAAATTATGATAACATTGTAAAAGACCTCAAATCAATAAATGCAAAATTAAACAAATTATACTTTTCCTTTGAAGACTGATTAAAATTATTCACCTCTAAAACGTCTTTATATTTTCCAGACCAAACCATTAATTCTAAATGAAAGAAGAGTGAAGTATTTGGGTAACCCAACTTCAAATCAAAGCAAGTTAAGCTGAAAGACACAATGTTGTTCTGAAGCTGTTGAACATCCTCTTTCTCAAACAGACAAAGAGTCAGCAGCTTTGGAACAGTGACGCACAGGTGAGCACATAAATAAGTAGATAGTAACCCTCACAGAAGTACAGAAACAAAACTGAATTTAAACCTCATCATACATAAATATATACATTCATATATGCATAATTAAAGAAGGCAGATAGTGACAGTAAACTCCACCATAAATAATTGATTGCATGTGTGCCTATCTTTCTGGCTTAGTGTATTTGATTAAGTTTGACTAACCAAGATTGGGTGGACCAGGATCCGGTTGCCTTATGTAACTTTATTATACAAAACCTAGGTCCTGCGTATTTAAACTTGTACAAAATCAGAGCCATAAATGAACTGTGGAAAATATATAGTATTATTTCTCCTGTTTAAAATAAATGTAAATGTTCATAGGTTCATAGGTGTGTACTAGGGCGTAGGGCGGCGCAGTGGTGCAGCGGTTAACACTGTCACCTCACAGCAAGAGGTTCATCGGTTCGATTCTCGGCTGGGGTGCCTTCTGTGTGGAGTTTGCATGTTCTCCCTGTGTTCGCGTGGGTTTCCTCCGGGTACTCCGGTTTCCTCCCACATTCCAAAGACATGCATCTGGAGCATTTCTCCCCGGGCCTCCGCTGAAAACAGGCTCTGTGGAACCTAGTCGGACTTTCCCGGTCAACAAATGATAAATAAAATAAAAAATAAATAAAATAAAATACTAGGCTAATGACCACAAGAGCCTTTTCAAGCCTATCCATGCATCCCAAATCTCTGACAAGTTCTGGTATCCTTGATAAGTGTAAGCAGGGGCCTGTGAGATTAACCATTTACAGGTTATCTGTGTCCATTAGAGACACAGGTGCCGAACGAGGGATGAATTTCCTGTTCCCCATCCAATTGTCCAAGTTACACTTGGATTTGGTTAGGGAGGAATTTTGCTTTTCATAGATGGGGAGCCTGTTCCAGAGAAGGGGCAGTCTGTGGGATACATATCTATCTCTCCATCAGGTCCTATTTATATCACAGGCAAGTTTTAAGTCTATAGAGCAGGTAATTCTGGTGCTGTTTGTTTTGCAGACATGTAGTAGGTCCATCAGGGTGGGATCCAACAATACCTTGCATGCCAGGCATAGCTATCTTCTCAATAGACTATAGGAGACAGAATATAGGGACAGGGCTTCAGGGCAATCTGCATAGGACATGCAACTTATACCATGTATTTTTTTTATTGAGGAACGTCTGTGGAAGTTCCAACTGATGGATGTGCCTAGTTAGTTTCATGCTAAAGGGGGCTTTGCACTCAATGATAGGTCTGAAGAAGACCAAATATAGTGGAACAATGGCTTCCCTGGACCTGAATGCCATACCTTTGTTTATAAGCTACACAACATAGAGTGATTTCCCCGCTGCTGTAGACAGTTGATGGTCAAAGGCTAGATAATGGTCTTTGTGTGTCCCCAAGTCCGTCTTATCAATAAGATAGTTATTGGGGCAGATGGCTTCCCTAATGATACTATTTATGCACTTCTTGGCATTTAGTTTTTGGCCATGGCTCTGACACCAGTTATTTGTCTGTGCCAGCTGTTCCTGGAGAATATTAGTGTTGGCTGGGGATTCTATGACTGCTCCTAATTTGCAGTCACCTGCAAATTTGGTCATCCAGAGGCTCCTGATGTTGGTCTTGACTTCAGGGAAGTAGACATCAAAAGAAGCAGTCCAAGGAATGAATCCCAGGAATAATCCCTGAAGGGCTCTGCTGGTGGCTGGCCTCTTTTTAGAGGTGAAATCCCCAGTTCTACCTACCTGGGTCCTGTCTGTGAGCCAGCTGGCTATCCACTGGGTAACATAAAGGTTTATACCTAACCTCTCGAGTTTGTCAATAATGTCTGAGTGGGTACTGTGTCAAATCTTTTGGCCATGTCAAGGTAGGCAGTGTGAACCATTTTGTCCTTGTCTGTTGCTTTGGTGACAGTCTCATATAATTTCACAAGGTTGAGAAGGCATTACCCACCCTTGACAAAACCAAACTGGACTAAGTCCAGTGTCTGGAGGTTTCCTATGTCATTATTGATCATTTCCATAATACTTCTTTCCATGGCTTTGTGTATGAGACTAGTGGGACTTATTGCAGTTTCCAGGGTCTGTAGATGGCCCACCTTTATGCAGAGGCATGATGGTTGCTGTTCTCCATTTGTGAGGCTGAAGCCTGTTTGGAGGCTACAGTTAAATAGCGATTCAAGAGGGCCTGATAGGTCATGTTTCATGCTATTTTTAAGGCATCCTGGGATATTGTCAGGGCCCATTGATGCAGTGTTTTTGGACTTAGAGATAACATTGAAAACCTGTTCCCTACTGATAGTTGTGGGGTTATATTTGATAGCATTTTCCTGAGGAGAAGCTGGACGGGAGATGGGGGTAAAGTTAGAGCTGAATTTGTCTGCCAGTAGGTTCCATTAACAATGAGCTCTGCATACAATTGTGTATTACCTTTGAGGTTGCATACATAGCTAAAGAATGTCTTGTGCTTGTCTTTGGCCTGCAAGGCCAAACTTACCTCAAATTTGGCTTTGCTAGGCTTTATTTGTTCTCTGAGATGTTTGATTAGTTTGACGAGAGCATTTTTTTCCTGATGGCTGATACACTTCCTAATGTTTGCCAATATTTTCTTCCCTTTGTTATACGACCTATTGATGTTGTGATTTTACCACGGTGGCTTGTTTTTGAATTAGTTCTGTACTTATTCCCAGTGGGTACAGTTGCCGCTATGCTGCTGTTAATATACTTGTATAGGGTTTCTTTGAACAGGTCTGCTTAGGTTGCAGTATTCTCAAGGTTTTTTGGGAGACTTGAAAGTTTGCCAGGTTATCACTTAATAGTAGGCAGTTAGCCTTAGAATAGCTAATAGTTGAACTACGCAGTGGCACAGCGGTAGCGTTGTCACCTCACAGTAAGAGGTTCTCCAGTTTGATTCTCGACTAGAGTGCCTTCTGTGTGGAGTCTGTATGTTCTCCCTGCATTCGTGTGGGATTCCTCCAGGTGCTCTGGTTTCCTCCCACATTACAAAGACATGCATCTGGAGTGTTTCTCCCCGGGCCTCCACTAGACTTTCCCAGTTAACAAATGTTAAATAAATTAAAAAAAATAATAATAATAAAAATTCCAGGGTTAGCTGGGGTTCTGAGTTTTAGTTTTACTTCAAAGGAGACTATTTTGTGGTTTAATGTTACCAGAGAGGATGCTGTACTAGGGGGTGTGCTTTGCTTTCTCCTTTTAGTAAGGACCAGATCCAGTATGTTTGTGTCCCTGGTTGGCATATTGACAATCTGGTGTAGGAAATTTGTGTTTACAAAAATCCAGCAATCTCTGTGCATGTATGTTTGGTGCCAGATATGATTCCCAGTTAACAGTGGGGTATTTAAAGTCAACACATGAATATGGTATTGAGTTGGGTGGTGAGTGTTTCCACCATGTTATGGGTTTCCTGGGTCATAGAGGAGGGCCTATAGCTTGCAAGGAATTGGCATGGGATTTTGCCTATGGTGATTTGAACACGGAAAAGCTTGAGTGCATCTAGCTGTTTGATGAGCCTTGAGGTATACTTATGTTTGATGTAAACTGAGACACCTCCACCTTTCGCCTCTGCCTGTGTAGTAGCTGGTCTAAATGTGTAGCAGGCATTAAAGCTTTGAACTGCTGGAGTGCTCTCCCTGGCTTTAAACCATGTCTCAGTGACTGCACAGACATCAGCATTCTCTTGGGTGAGAAGAGCTTGAATAGAGTGGAGTTTGTTGTTTAGACTCTTAGCACTGAGCAGTAACACCTTTAGATTTTTTTTGTTTTTGATTTGCTATATTGGAAGTATTTTGACTTTGGGATTGCCTAAAAAGGCCTTATGGGGGATGGCAATAATTTAGCTAATATTCAAAAGCCTATTGGGGAGAGTTGCAGACCATCCCTGCAAATCAGTCTGGTCTGTTAATCACCACCTTCCATGCTGACAAATATTGCACCCCTTTAGAATGATACCAGAAACTAATCCAATTATTAAAGTCAGTCATCTTTTGTTTGTATTGTACCATCATCCTTGGAGAATGTAGAATACTGTTCAGTGCTAGGCTCATACCAGCCTGGGACACATATTCTGAGCGCTCCATGATGTCTCTCTTCACATAGTCTAGGGAGATATGTCTCAGGTCATTTATACCCACATGGACTATGACTGAGTCATTCTGACACTTATGCTCCAATGACCTGAGTGCATACATAATGTGCCGGATCTTCACCTTGATACGCAATGGACCATGACTTTCTCCTTAGCCTGGTGAGAGAGACATAAGTGTGTCTCACAATGGCCAGAATGTTGGATTGTGTGGTGGCTTGCCTTATAGACTTAGAAGTAGAGGTTTCATGAGATGTGGCTCTATCTATTGATGTCGGTGTTGTTTTGAAAGATTGTATTTAGGGCAGCTGAGGGCATTTGTTATGTGTGCTTCATCTAGCTGGTCTTTGGAGTTTAAGAAGGTTACATTTAAGTGCTTCAGCACATGTGGGTTGATATGTCTGCTTTGTAATATGTGTGATGGATGTAGCGTGTGTACTATTGACAGCCTAATTACATTAGGAGTGCTTTTATGCGAGAGCTTTGCCTCCAGTGATATTGTGTAAATACATCTCTCACATGCCCTATCAATTTGTTAATTTGTTTTGGAATTAGCTGGTTGTCAGTAAGTAGGAGGCAATTTGTACATCGCCTCCTGATGCTCATGTCTACAAAATAATAATGGAGATGGTGGGAAATTCATGCTGCATAAAATAGGGGTGGACTGGGGGGTTCTACTATGAAAAGCCAAGCAGCAAAACCCCAAGTTTCAGAAATACTAAAATGCATAAAACAAACAAGGATGACAAAATAACTTGTGTTTTTTGAAGATGGAGCAAGTACCTCTGCACCCCCTGATATGAAGATCATCATCCTCATACCTCCCACACATACACATATCAACTCCACAGTCCCTCCAATTCAAGAAAAGAAATCTCCCAAACAAAGGGAATCACTGTAGGTACACAGTAATCACACTGCTTGTGATTAGTGACTTCCTGTAGAAAACAGCCATTGACATTTGTGTTCCTTATTGTCTTGTGCTTTGTCATGTTGATAATTAAGGAATTTCACCTTGGACACCCGTAGCTATACCACAGATTGGTCCTTATCCTCCACAGATGTATTGGTGGGTCATTTAGATCCTTCCATCTTGATACAAAACCACAGTATTTGATATTTATAATATTAGTTATTTTCCTATAATAAGAATTCTTGTCTGTTTTTAAAAATCAGGAAGGAACATGGATAAACATCTTCTCTTTTTATAAAGCATCTCTCCAGTCAGGTGAAGAGTGAATTTCCGTTATGCTCAAAGTTACCTATTTCACAAAACATAGACATAAGCACAAGCACCTTTAACAAATTGTTTCCTTCTGTAGTTGTGTAGTTAACATCTTGGACTAGGTCTTTATTAAAATCTCTGGCCTTGTTGCAAAAATCATCACTTTACATTCACTGGTACATCTGACCATTAAACATCACTTCTGCATTCCTGGTGTTATTAAGAATAACTCTAAAACTATATCTATTATTAAAATATCTCTATCTACAGGAATTTATTGTGCATATTAATGGCAGGATTTAAAACCTGACAAGTGGCACAGGAGTGAGCCATGGTATATTAAACAAACAGAAGAAAAGGAAAAAGTCATTATTCTGCTGATTTTTTTACTGTCATGGTGGAATATCTACCTTTGAAGATTATGTAGGGTAAGAAACATAGATACAATTTTAGCAACTAGAAAACTGAAAACAGCAATCAGTTAAACAGAAACTTGACAAACAGCTTGTGTCGAGAAAGGATTTATTTCAACATGGGTTCACAGATGGCAGATCTGCTCTGTCTAGTGTAGGAGATTTTTATGATCCTGTCAGCTCTGCACTAGATATTGACATTTCAGTTGTGAAAGAGTGCACTAACATAGCAAAGCTTTGCTTCATTGCCACATATTTGCCTAACAAATAACTTAGTTGATCTTAAGAGAAATAAATTTATCATAACGTTTATTGTGCAATAGTTGGCCAGTAGGTCACAAAGAGCTGTCTTCCTGTGAAATTGATCCTAATGAATGAAAGTAAAACTCGCTCAAGATCTTCCTCAGGAAGAATTCTGGGATCTATGTTTTTGAATAGGGTCTTTCTATTTTTTACTGGTAACAACTGTATGTCTGAACCCAAAGTGCTCAGATGAAATAAAGATAGGGGACCAGATCAAAACATGTTTGAACAGGATTGATGCCTGGATAAAACAGTTATGTCTAAGGGTCAGCTTACAAAAATGTAAAGTTATGTTTTCAGGCAGTTATAACAGGAAAATATTATAATAGCAAATACTCCACTAGATGCAACTAAAACAATCCAGTATATAGAGCTATAATTAACAATAACCTGCTGTATGGAAAAAATGCATTGGTTCAAGAAATAAGGCATTTAGAGCAAATGGCCTGCTGCAACTAGGGATCTTATCAGTATTGAAAAAACATGTTTTAAACATTTGTGGTCTACTCAGGAAAGTATTGTAGACAAAATAACTTTAATTTTACTATGACCTCAGACAACATAGAGTGTCATAAAAGAATGGCAACAATTGTTAAATAATTTAGTTAAGGACAGTTTCAAATTGGACAGCAACAAATGCAAAATAAAAGTGACAAGTCTGAAATATATGGGTCTATTCTATTGGCATAGGTTCTTAAACTTTATCCAGAAAAGAAAATCTGAGCAATACTGCAAACAACAACGCAACTAGAGAATGGGTCTGGGAATCTTGCAGGATCTTGCAATGTTTGTAACTAATATATTTCTGGTCAGAGCCTTTTATAAAACAATTTAGCAAAGTTTAGCATCTTATAAAACTGCTAGCAAGGTTTATCCTGTGGTAGAGTAATGGAAGGTTTAAGAGTTTTGCAATACTTAGGAATTTAGATCCTTACGCTTTTAACATCAAAATACTATTGGCTACTGCAGTGATCTACACAGCAAAAGCACTAATAATGGCCTAGCCAACCCTCATTTAATTATTGGTTCAGGGAGAAATGGTCATGCCAGTTCCTGATAGGAAGGCATTTGCTGATGACCACTCCTTTACAGATTGAGTGGTCCAAAGATGAGAGGGGCCCTCAGAGACATTAATAAATGTGGGAGGAAGAGTAGGGTGTCAGTAATGCATCTAAAAGACCCCTATCCAGGAAAGAAGTGGAAATGGACGAGCCCCCTGGATGCCCTTAGGATCAAAGACCAATCCCACAGATACAGCAGTATGTCCAGGGAGTAGGAGACAAGTTATAGTCCTGGCATGCATGTGGTGTAATGGCCAACCCAGTGATAATGATGGCCCAAGATGGACCAAAAAAAAAAACATTAAAATACTATTATGTAAATAAGGCAGATATTTGGCAAATTGAGGTCAGTCAAAATAGTATAGGGGCTGTTGTTTATTTATTTATTTATTTATTTCCAGTTTCATTACCAGGGAAGTCCACTGGGCCCAGACTGGAGGCCCAGGGAGAAAAGTTCTATGAGATAAATTACAGTAAAGATACCAGTGCAATAAAAATAAAAGTACAAATACAAATACATATCAAATAATACAAAGCGTGAGCAATATTGCCCATAGTGGAAAAATACCATGCATTAACATTTTGACAAATTCACACAGTTAAAGTCAAAAATCAAAAGCTATTTACAATATTTACACAGTGTGAGAGATTGTATGGGAATTAGCTATAGAAGGTTATAGCCAGCTATAAGGTGCTTAGGAACTCAGGAGGATACCCTCCCAGGGGCTTTTGTTAAAGTTGAGTTTTGCAGTTGTTTGTGTTTGACGTTGTCCTTAGTGTGGAAGGGAGAGAGGTCCATTTCTTACCTAAGGAGAAGGAGAGGAGAAGTTGTCCAGCAAGATGTTTAGGTTTGTGGACAGTAATTAAGTTTTGGTGTTCAGATCTGAGAGTTTTATTTGGGGTGTATGGGGGAAAGATGTTTGTTAGAGCGGGGCATTTGATTGGATTAAATATTAGTCTTTGTGCTGTAGTGAGCTGGAGGAAGTCCAGGTAATTTCTGAATTCTTACCATTTGAGGGATTGGAGGGTAACACAATGATGAGTGGAATGTTTGGCTTTGGTGGCAAATTTAGAAATTTTGTTATAACAGCTTTCAAGTTTGGAAGTGATGGAAGAGGATAGGTTAGTTAGTAGTGGGATGCCGTACAGAAGGGAGGGAAGGAGGTAAGAGGAGGCCAGAGTATGCCTGGTAGAAGTAGAGAGAAAGTGGTTGTTCCTGTATAGCATACCTAGTTTTTGGTGGGTTTTCTTTATATTTTGCTGAATATGGATGTCGAACTGGTGGTGTTCATCTATAGTTACACCAAGTAGTTTGGCAAAGGGAACAACTTTGATCAGAGAGTACTTTGGCTAAGGACTTGGAAGGAATTTTTATCAAATGAGAAAGATTTTGAGGGTGTGAATAGTAGTATTTTAGATTTGTTAGCATTAAAGAGAAAAGTTATTTTGGCGCGTCCAGATCTCAGTAGTTGAGAAGGCAGTCTGAGTTCAGAGAGGTTAGAGGCAGAGCAGACAAGTGTAGAGTCGTCTGCATATTGGACGACTTTGGCATTAGGAATAGCAGACAGAAAGTTATTGATAAAGATATTAAACAGCATTGGTCTGAGGATGGACCCTGTGGTACTCCGGTAGGGGTGGGTAAGGAAGGTGAGGTGCCTTGTTTCCATTTCACAGCCTGAGATCTATCTGACAGATAGCTTGAGAACCAGGAAAGAGTGTTTTGGGAGAGATTTAGGTTTGCGAGGTGACTTAGAAGGTGCTTATGGGAAACAGTATCAAATGCTTTAGAGAGATCTAGGAGCACTGTGGATACTAACTTCCTCGAATCTCGGGCTTGATTAATAGTTTCTAAGAATGAGAGTAGAGCTGTTATGGTGCTATGTCCTGGTTGAAAGCCATGTTCAGTAGGGTTAAGAAGTTGTTTTTTAGTCAGAAAAGGCATAAGTTGGAGGTGTATGTATTTTTCTAGGATTTTGGAGATTGGAGAGAGAAGAGCTGTAGGGTGGAAGTTTGAAATGTTAGTGTTAGTATAGGGCCTGTTATATTTAAAGAGATTTCTTATTGTTGTTCAAGAGCCTTTATATATGCATAAACGAGATATACAGAAAGGACCTGTTAAAGAGTGTGAGTATAAACAAACAAAAGCTATAAACCTTTGCAGATTATTCAAAAGACTTGTACAAAGCGCCAGTGAGACTGTACAAGACGATACCTAATCAACACAAGTGTGAAACAAAAGTGATATGTAGACAAGGCAATGAACTGTACTTAGCACTTAGGTTGAGTAGAGCATATTTATCAGAGTATTATAAATAACTGCTCCACAAATATATTTATTTAAAATGTGTAAGCCATAGCAAAGCACTGACGTCAACAGGCCAGCTTCCCACTGAGCCAGGAGCAGCTCCAGTCTGCAAGAAGTAAAAGTAAAAGTGCAACGACACTGATTTAGAAATGTAACTACTAAAAGATGTTGCAATAAAAGGATAACCTGAGAAGGAAACATCCATATGGGATGAAATTTGGTTTTATTTTTCATTCAAGTAAGAAATAAGTTGTGTCTAAGACTTGATGTTCAAAACTGACAAAATAATAGCTCCCAATCAAAAGTGAAACAAATGCATGTGAGGTGCATAATCCACATCTGGGAATAATAAAAAGAAAAATCAAGGAATATAATGTGCTAGTCAGGAATGTGAACCCAGAACATGAAGTACAATCTGTACCACAAACAACAACAATCAATAAGAAGAAATGCTAGCACAACACTTTCTGATCATACATGAACAAGTACAGATGCAGATCTGTTCCATTTCAGAATCATAAAGTATCTTATGTGTGAAAATTATGAGAGTTTCCCTGACATATTAAAAGTAACAGACATAATGAGTGTGAATGTGATTAGTTAATTAAAGGCAACATTTATGAGAAAATGACGGATACCTAATATTCTCATATCTGAGAAAGATACACCACACACAATGCACGAATGGAAATTGAGACAGATACTATCAAGGCCACGTTATCCTTAGTAAAATGAACAAGTGGAATGAAAAGAAAGATCCAAACAGAGAAAATCCCATGGAAAAAAGGCTGTAACTAAAGCTATGAGACTTGTCTTTCAGTTCTAGAATATTAGAATTCTGTACAATTCATTCTTGTATGAGCTTGATCATTAATGGGCAGAAAGTTGCAAAACAATTACTTACTTCAATGTGTTTCTGCTGCCAGAAAAAAACATAAAATGAAAAAAAATGTTGGACAGAAAGAAGAGGAGACAGAAATGACGCTTTGATAGGAATAGCAGAACACCATCTGATTTACAGGAGGAGACAAAGAAGACATCCAAACGTGAAGGGAATGACTGCATATGAGACTAGAGTAGATGGTAAAGCAGGTGACCCAAGATCCTCTGCTCTTCATGGAGAAGATTGTAAGCTGTACAGGAGAAACTGCAGACATTAAAATAAGACAAATCCAGTGTGTTTAAAGGTCCGGGAAGGTGAGAAAGCAGAATTGCTACAACCAGTCCTTTTGCAAGAAAATGGAGGTTATTAAAACTGTGATAGTTAAGATCTGCACAGAAACCCCTAAAGATATTTGTCTGAATAAAGATGTAATGCAGCAAAATGTGTCTGATAAACAAGAATAGATGTCCAGAGAAAACAGCCATTTTAAATCTGCCAGGTAGACCATTGAAGAAACAATACAGACATATTGCCTGCTCTCAAGAGAAGAATGGTTGTAAAAAATGAAAGTTTCAATATGAAAATGCCATTTAATCAGTTGGAAATATTTCATTTTGATATAAATAGACCATGGCATGCATAGTACAGAGGACTATGATCCAGTCAATGATAATAACAAGCATCAAGACCAGAATGCCAATACATGCACCTCCAAACCAAGCCCAGAACAACAATGGATTATGATCGGAGACTTGATCATAATTCTTTGTAGTGCATGGAGCTTTATCTGCTCCATCTACTACTACTAGCTATAGAAAATAAAAAGCGCTAAGTGTTTTGCCAGCTTTCAAAGCTGTAAAGCACTTAGTGGACGCTGTCAGAAAGGTAGCATAACCCATTTTCTTAGAAGGTTAGGGACAGATTACTGGCAGAAACAGTAGGCATGAAGAAAGAAATCTGCTTTTAGTTCTATCACTGTCATTTCCTTGTCAGTACTGGCAGGTTTAACTGCCAAGCATGATTCCTAATCTTAACAAGTGAAGTAGAGGGGTGATTAACATTTGTTTAGATCAGTGTCGTACTAGAGAAGTGCTTAACGGATGTGTCTTTTTATGGATGCTGGAGGGTAGTCACCACACTCCATGCACTCCACAATGTTAAGGTTCACTTAAAGGTATCAGTGTAACCTGCAGAATATTACAAACACACAGACACACACACACACACACACACACACACACACACACACACACACACACACACACACACACACACACACACACACACACACACACACAGACACACACTCACACACACACACACACACACACACACACACACACACACACACACACACACACACACACACACACACACGCACATTTTGCTTTCCAAAGAAGGACTATCATACATGGATATATACCTTTAAAAGCTAATGAAGTGATTTTACTACTTACAATGTTATGTGGTCCACTTATACCTCAGAGAATTCAGACTGCTATGTAGCTTTCTTGTGTCTGAGCATTATTTTTTAATTCTCCTGGTATGACACTTTGTGCTGTAGGATTTAGGAACTTAGTCCATGAAACCTTAAAACACATTGTGAAACTCATTCCTTAGGCAAGATATTCCTTTTCTGATGATAAAAATTGTGCATAGCATTGGATATGGATATACTGCAGATATGGTGTAACACCCCTGCACTGACCCAGTAGTCAAGAAGCCTCAATCCTTACCAGTAACACCAGTGAGGGACATGCACATTGGGAGGATGACAAGTACACACACAGTAAAGTACAATTTCCCTTAAGATCACACAGAGATCACAGTTAGTCTGGGGCAGGTTTCTCCCTCTCCCTCCAGATACCACTAAGACTCCCAACTGGCACAGCTATAGGGTTAGGATCTCAGCCGAGTGTTCAGGCCAAAACGTCCAGCACCCGGTCTGTCCAACCAGTGCTTCGTGTCCCTGCCCATGTAGCTGATACACACACATACATACACACAGACACACACACACACACACACACACACACACACACATACACAAACACTTTGAGACTGATTTGTATACAAACACACAAACACTCCTGTGGAAGGGTGGTACGGGTTCACTAGCTATGCCCCTTTCTGCCCAGACTATAAGGTAGTACCAGCTGTCACCAATCACCCTTATCAGCCACTATAAGGCCCTTCCCAGAGGGTGACCAATTCTACTGTGGAATGTTACTATTATCCAAAAGGTAAGTGTGTCCAAAGCCAAGGCTATTTAAGAGAGGCCTTTACAGTGTTACCAGATTCATATGCAAGTACCCTAAGAGCTTGAATATCTTAAAAAAACAGCCATAATTAAAACGCTTAAATATATTAAATAATAAATAATAAAACAACAAGGCAATACTCAAAAACTCAATACAGTGAGGACAGAGTTCAGAATCACAGGAAATATTTTAAAATAACACTGCAGGACAGTCTCACATAAATACAGAAAACATCTAATCTAATCTTACTATATGCCTATCTATCTCTAAGAGAGATACTATGATCTAAGTCTTACTTACAGAGCAACACACAGACAGAAGTGCTGGGTGAATGTTTCTTGGTCCAAAGACAAATACAAAATGCACAGACTCACTCTCTGAGATAATTCTTAAATTACTATCAAACATTTCTGCTGGGTTATCTCAGATTACATCATTCTTTGTCACCTCTGTGTCAAAAATACTTATCTCTTAGAAACTTGCCTTGAACTGGAAGTCGTAAAACAGTTACACATGTTTACCTTTGAAACCTGCAATTATTTCTGTTTTTGGACAATAGAAAAACATCCTAGCTCTAGACATCCTGTCTCTTTGGATTAACTAGCTTTAGAGCACAGTCATAAACAGTTTCAACATATTTTCTTAGAGTTTTGCAAGTTAACTCTGTATGTTACAACTTCTACCATGAAAACATTCATTTGCATAGGTATAGAGGGGTTCCTATTACGTTATCGAAAGATAACATAATCGAATGGCCAAAACATAGAAACGGATATATTTTGAAGTTTGAATTGTGAGATCGCAGTAAAGTGAAGATTGGAATATTTTCCCTTTCCTCCCTGTAGTGTGATTTCGGAGTTGGAATATACATTTAGCAGGGGGTGTGGTTTCGAAAGTTTCGAAATGTGGCCATTTCAATGTTTCGGCTGTTCAATTACGTTACCTTTCAATAACATAAAATGAACCTGGCATATAGATTCTACACATTTCTGCTCTTTTCCAGCAGGGTAAGCTGTAGTTACATTTGTGAAGCTCAGTACAGAACATACAGTTCAACACACACTTCGGTACCAGTAGTTTAATATACACATAGCATATAGTTTTCTTACATTTGTAAGACAAGCATACAAATCATATTACTATTCACAAATGACATAAAATTATTTACAAAATTCCAGCTAGCTGGGCGGGCAGCCTTCAGATATGGAATATACTGTTGTCTTTAAGGACTAATTAATCCCATAATACAGTATCAGAAATTAGATGCTTTTCCCATTAAACAACTGAAATTTGTCATTCAGACCAGAAAAGCATGCCAAAAGTGACTGCAACTAATCTATGAAAAAGCCACTTCTATATTACCTCACAATAAAGTTGTTCCACTGAATATCAGCTTTTTATGCCCAAATCGCAACACTTTTATTAAAAAGGATTAAGTTGACACAGTGCCATTGTTGGGTCATCTAACTTGTTTCTGATCTGGAACCTGAATGTGAAGAGCCCCCCCCCACCCAAAAAAAAAACAACTGGACCCCCCAGGTAAACTAGAGATATTAGGGAACTATTCTAAGGCTAATAATCTCCTGCTATTAAGTGAGAACCTGGCAAAATTTCAAGCTCCTATAAACCGTGAAAACACTTCTGCTTATGCAGAACTGTTGACTGAAACCCTCTACAAGCATGTGAATAGCTGTATAGAGGCAGCTCTACCCACCAGAAAGAAGTACAGCACTAACTCAAAAAACAAGCATCCCTGGTGGAATCACAAAATAAATTGGATGCATAACAGGAGGAAGAAAATCATGGCAAAAATTAGGAGGTGCAGCAACCAGCAAGATAAAAGCACTCTTGTTGTTGTTGTGTCTTTCGGCTTAGGGGTCGCCACAGCAGAACTCCGGTCCGCTAATGTTTGGTAGTGGATTTTTACGTGCCGAGTTACCAGCCCTGATGCACAACCTTCAATGAAGGCAAGCCCATTCACGCATGCCTCCACACAGAAGACGCTCTAGCTGAGAATCGAACTCGACAACGCTAATGCAACACCACTACCGCGGTTTAAGATAAAGCACTCTAATTAAACTAAATAATCTCTGAGGGCAAATAAAGTCTAGCAAGGCCAAATTTGAGGTATATTTGGCCTCCGAGGCCAAAAACAACCACAAAGAATTCTTTAGCTATGTCCGCAACCTCAAAGGCAATACACAATTGTGTGCAGAGCTCATTGTAAATGGAGCCACCTACACTGAGCCAGAAGATATAGCAAACCTCCTGGCTGATAAATTCAGCTCCAACTTTACTCCCCTCTCGCCCTCAACCTTCCCTCAGGAAATATCATCAAATATAATTTCCCCTCCTATCACTAGCGAACAGGTCCTTAATGATCTCTCTAAGACCAAGAACACTGCATCAATGGGCCCAGACAATATCCCAGGATGCCTTCTAAATAGCATGAAACATGACATATCAGGGCCTCTGGAATTACAATTTAACTGTAGCCTCCAAATAGGCTTCATGCCTCATGAATGGAGAAAAGAAACAGTCATCCCTCTGCACAAAGGTGGACCATCTACATATCCTGGAAACTACAGACCCATAAGTCTCACTAGTCTTATACATAAAGCCAAGGAAAAAATTATCATGGAGATGATCAATAGAGATATAGTAAATCTCCAGTCACTGGACCCAACCCAGTTTGGTTTCGTAAAGGGCTGATCATGCCTACTCAACCTGGTGGACTTCTTTGAAAAGGTCACCAAAGCAATGGATGAGGGAAAATCATTAACACTGCCTACCTTGACCTGGCCAAAGCATTTATCATAATACCCCACTCAGGCATTGTTGACAAACTCAAGAAGTTAGGTACAAACCTGTATATCACCCAGTGGATAGCCAATTGGCTCACAGACAGGACCCAGGAAGTTAGAAGTGGAGAGTCCAACTATACAAAGAGGCCAGTCACAAGTGGAGTCCCACAGGAAACAGTCCTTGGACCACTCATTCTTGGCATTTGCTTCTCAGAATTCAAGGTCAATGTCAGTGGTCTCTGGCTCACTAAATGTACAGATGACTACAAATTAGGAGCTGTCATTGAATCTCACACTGATACAAATGTTCTCCAAGAGGATCTGACACAGACAAACAACTGGTGTCAGACTCATGGACTAAAACTAAATGCCAAGAAATGCATAATAGTATCTTTTGGTAAGTCATCCATCCCTGGTAACTATCATATTGACAACACACCACTTAGAGTTGATCCAGTAGTCAGGGACTTAGGGACACACATTTTTTCATCCTTGGTAACAGAGCAATCTCCACTCCTTCCACCCTTGGTAACAGAGAGATCTCCATGCCTTCCACCCTTGGTAACAGAGAGATCTCCATGGCTTCCACCCTTGGTAACAGAGAGATCTCCATGCCTTACACCCTTAGTGACAGAGCAATCTCCATGTCTTCCACCCTTGGTAACAGAGAGATATCCATGCCTTCCACCCTTGGTAACAGAGAGATCTCCATGCCTTACACCCTTGGTAACAGAGAGATCTCCATGCCTTACACCCTTGGTAACAGAGCAATATCCATGCCTTCCACCCTTGGTAACAGAGAGATCTCCATGCCTTCCACCCTTGGTAACAGAGAGATCTCCATGCCTTCCACCCTTGGTAACAGAGATCTCCATGCCTTCCACCCTTGGTAACAGAGAGATCACCATGCCTTACACCCTTGGTAGCAGAGCAATCTCCATGTTAGATGTTTGAAGTGGGTTTTCATAGATACCCTTGAGAAAAAAAGTCATCAGCTAGCAAACTTTATTATATATTATTATATTGATTAAACTGTTTTGCTTTAAGAGACTGACATTTTGTGTAATTTCAGCACAAAAAATGCTTAACATAAGGTGAGTAATATGTTTAAAGAGCATGAAGGTGTTGTTATCATGGATGATGCACTTGTGTTTGTTCCTGATACAGAAACACATAACCTGAAACAAGAATGCTCCAAACTATTAAAAATTCAGGTTTGAAACTGAACAGAGGCAGAGGTAGTTGAGGAAAGTTTGAGATGCTGGCAGTTAGTGCAGAGATTTAAAGGTATGAGCTGTCAGTGAGATACTGCCTGTGGTCAAGGGTTTGATTCCCTCAGCTTCAAGTCATTTAGCTCTTCAGTGCTTTAGAGCAATTGGGTGCTTAGACTATGATGCTGAATGGTTTCCTACACTGCATGCCTACTAACTATATAACCTGTATGAAATTCATTATTTCAGTCACAGCATAAGTGGTAGTCAAATTAGACCAGATGGAAACAAGGTCAGAGCACAACTGAACAGGCTATGTAATTAAACCATTTCAGGGTCAGGCATGATAAATTTATTGGACAAATAAATCTCAGATCAGTTACATCCACTGGCACATTTACAAAAGAAAGATGTACCCTAGTTATGGAGGAATGTTCAAGCCTAGGCTTTTAACAGAGTTAAACAGATGCTAATGAGTACTGCTATGAGGTTAACAGACCTACAATTATGAGTGCTGGAACTTGTAGTTGTGGCCTTGGTGCTGCTCTATTTTTGAAGGACTGACAACTTTTGAGGCTGAATACATATTACATCAGAATATTAATGCTCAGCAGAGGTATTCATAAATAGAAAAGGAGTGACCTGCAAACATGTAGTTACTTGAGAAGTTCTCTAGCTACCTACTGGGGCTAGAAAGTTTCCAATTCCAGAATGATCATAACCAACTGGTTCCACTGACTGATTCCTACACTTTGGAGATGGTGATGCCTAGATAACAAAGATTGTTTATGAGTCTGAGACATTATAATGCCAGAGCAATCAAGTGTCTAAAATCTATTAATTAAGGCTGACATGTTGTCCAGAAAATCAATACCTGACCTTTTAAGTGGTCTAACCTTTGGAGTTAAATCCTATGTTTGTTTTTGTGAGAAAAACTGAGAACCAGGATGAGTTGCATAGGTTCTGATTGCTTCCAGGCAGGGCCAAATTTGTGGTTAACTGCTGTTATCTGAGGTCCAAAAGCTTTTTTAATTAGGTCCTCCACTTCTATTTGTGTCATTTCCATGCTATTCAACAAGAGAGGAAACCCTTCTTTTGTTGTGTTCCTAAACCCATTGTCTTTCTTGTTGCCTAGCCTTTATGTTAATTTGACTGCAAAAATCTCTATTTTTCCTGACATTGGCTATTCTGAAGTCACTCCATTTAGCTATGTAAATGCTTTTGCACTGCTATTATTTTCCATAGATCCTGAATATGGGTTCTTCAACCAAAATAATCAGTGTTGTCCTTTTATACTTCATGGTTCTTTACAGGACTTCCCTATGAACTACCATTTGGAAGCTCATAAGCAGTCTCATCTCATCTGCTCACACCATTTAGCACTAGAAGATCAAACTGCAAGTTCATCTCCTTAACTGCTGAAGCTGGAGTTATCCTTTCTGCCTGCTTAATGCACACTCCTCTACCTACATTTATTAGCCTGTTTTTTCCACCTGACTTTAGACTTGCAACACCTGAGACAAGGTTACCATTCAATGGACAGCCTTCTATATTTTATTTATTCCACCACAGTTGAGTACACGCCTGCTGCATTTATCTCACTAGTCAATCAGGGTTGCAAGAGCTAGGATAAGTGGTTCTTTTTCTGTTTTTCTACTAAGTTTACTGAGACAGCTGTACACTTTTTTGTGTTTTTAGCAATCCAGTTAAAATTGCTTGTAGTTTGCTCTAGTGAGAGTAGCCAGGGAACCAATCCATGTCTGGGCCTCAGATTGCTGTAGAACATAAAAGAGTATTGTTTGCTATTGGCCAATGTGCTCATTTTTTTCATATTTTGTTAGGATTGTTATAAACAGTCTAATGCTCATTTGACAAGAAGTGCAACATGCTGTACTGTTAAGCTCTAGATTGTGATGTTTCTAAGGTTGGGTGTTGGTACAGATGACAGGGTAATCCTATGGGCTAGGCTTGTAAAGGCTCTAGGGCCATTAGCCTAGTACACACCTATGAACCTACTGAAACTGACATAATTCTACCTGACTGCATCCTTGCAAGATCTGGGATAAGTGCTTTTCTGTTTTCCATTGAGTTTACTATGAAACCTGTACATTTGCTTGTGCTTTTATTAATTTAGCTAACAATTGCTTCTAGTTTGTTCTAGTTTGTGTAGAGAGGGAACCGTGTCATTTGTATTCCTAATATTGCTGTAGAACATTAATAAGTGTCACTTGCTATTGGCCATTGTACTTACCTGTGTTTGTCACCTTCTCTCAATCTTTCTATAAATTGACGGTGTCTGCACTGTACCACATGTTAATCTTGTATCTTGATCCTTATTTATTTTAATACCGCCAACCTCTCCCTAATCCAGTTAGTGTGAACAGTGATATAGTGAAATACAGCCACTGCTGCACAATGAGAACCACTGTGTACCACGTATTACACAAGATGTTTCTAGCACTCTATTGCTGTTCCACTCTGTCTAAAGCATCCCATAGTTGTGCCATATGGATCATTACACTACAGTAGCTTAGTGACTGCACTGTCCATTGTCACTGTTGCAACTTAACCCAAATTACTTTACAACTATACTATGTAGGGTTTGAAAGTTTGGTTTGTTTGTCTTCAGCTGAGTGATTTTTTTCCCCCTGGGAAAAAATTCACTGAAGTGGCCATTCAGCATTTGCAGAGGTCGATATTTACTTATCAATAAAGACGTGTTTGATTACTTCGTCTTTCGACATTGTAATATAGACCCAGAACTGGTACACCAGCATCATTTATACGACATCAGCAGGGCTTAACATAAACTCACTATAATTTATTCCTTGAACTTCAGTCAAATGTTTCATTTTTCTCATCACAAAACATTTTCTTTCCTTTAAGTCAAACTCAAGAGTGTCACTTGCAAGGAAAATTGGACTTAAGTAGTATGATTATTTCTTATATGCACCAAAGTGTTTTCAGACCAGAGGTAGGCAACTTCTTTTGAAGAGTACCAAAAGTCTAGGCTTCTGCTATTGGATGATTTTCAAGTGCCAAGTAACAGACAAATTATAGTACGGGGGACAGTAGCTTGAGTAATACTTCTGGCACTTGGATATATGCATATATTCTAAATAACTTGACTACATTCATCATTAGTTCTGTAAAATATTGTCAGTAAACTTAAAAAAAAAATAAGAAAAATCCACTTTTCTGCTTCTAGTAACATGAATGCCAAAAAATATGCTTGGGTGTCATGCTTTCACTCTTTGGCACTGGTGTCAGAAGGTTGTCTGTCCCTGAGCAAGGTTTCCCCTACATATGTACTGCAGTATCTGTTATGTCACATTAGAGCAGGAGAAAGCAAAACGAATTAATACAAGAAAGCAGCGAAGAGAAATACAAGCAAAGTCATCCAGATATGGAAAATTTCACAATACAAAAAAATAAGAAAACAAAAGGAGAAAGTAGAAAAGAGGATTAGAAATGGAGATGTTAAAAATAGAAAGTAAAGGTATGGATTACCTGCAAACTAAAGGGATTTAGTGTAGAAAATTATTGTGCAGCTGCATTAATAACTGATAAACCTTACCAGAAAAACACAAAGCAATAAGGAAAAAAGGAAGAAATCAAACGCCATCATGGAAGCATCAAAACGAAAACGCAATTCAGACAAGAAGTGTTACTGTTAGAGGAATATAGAACAGGAAACAAATCAACCAAAATATTTGGAAAGATGGATGTGATAGAAGCAAAGCACAGCATCAGAACAGACCAGGATCTATCACTCACAATTGCAAATAATAAACTAAAGATATGAGCACAGGCAGAAAACCTTAGAAGATATGAAGATAAATATAAACATAAAGTACAAAATAAGTGTTCATTCATGACCCCAAAAAGTTTTATAGAGAATTGAAAAACAAAGCAAAAGTAACAGAAACACCTGTAAAAAAAAGAAAAAAATAGACACATAAAAGAAACAGTAAGAACTTCAAATTTGCAGGTTATAAAATGGAATGAAGTAATGACCAAGGAAACTGAAACAAAATTAAGAAAAGCTCCTTACTGGAAAGCCCCAGGCTCATATGCAGTACTTATCTTCTGCTAAAAGTATTAACAACTTTACATGAAGATTTAGCCCTGAGTAAGAATT
The DNA here is from genome assembly GCF_019279795.1 of Protopterus annectens. Taxonomy (NCBI): domain Eukaryota; kingdom Metazoa; phylum Chordata; order Ceratodontiformes; family Protopteridae; genus Protopterus; species Protopterus annectens. Next base: position 828,926,936 of record NC_056750.1, on the reverse strand, counting down.
ACTTATGTGTATATCCCCAATGAACACCAGCTTGGTTAACAACAGGAAAAACTGTACTCCTCCTTAAAAGTGAACCTGCAAGCTATCCTAGAAACTGTTTTTGTTGACAAAAAGTTTTATAAAGAATTAATAAGGAATCATAAGGAGTGAGATACATCTGAAAAAGAAATATAGACATGGGAAAGAAAAATAGATTTAATATGGTACAATATTTATGCAAAGAGGAAAGCATTTATTCAAAAAAACAGCATCAAAGATATTTGAAGAGAAATCCAGGCAAAGGCATCCAGATATGGAAATGTTTACAGTACAAACAAACACAAAAACAAAGGGGGAAAGTAGAAAAGAGAATTAATAATGGAGAAGTTAAAGAAATAGAATCTAATGTTATGGATTACCTGCAAAGTGAAGGATTTAGTATAGAAAATCTAACTTTGATAACATTACAGGAGGATAGAATAATGAATCCCTAAATTAAGGTGAAACTAGTGAAGCGGGAAACATCTTATCAGTTGCCATATGAAGATACCTTGGAGCCTTCAGCAGGAAACCAGTAGAAACATTCAGTTGGAGTTGCACAGCAAGGGAAGGAACAGGAAACTGTGGCAACTGATGCAGTCAATGTTGTGGAGTAATATGCCAATGAGTTCACATATGAAAGAGCAAAGGATGAGACAGGCTGAAGTTAAAGAGACTATGGCACAGGAAGATTTCTGGAACTTTCTGTAGAATGCCTGCAGGACACTGAGAGCAAAGAATGTGCCCTTAGTTTTGAAGAAAATGATCTAAGAAAAGAATTGTTTCATTTAATACAGATGGATAGACATATTATGGTCAATGAAAGAAACAGACTACAGTAAGTTACTAAGACCCAAAATGTTAGAAGTTTGATAAAACAAATGAACATGGTAATCAAGACTGTTCACAGAAATTCAAGCAATATAACAGAAGTAAATGGGATGTATTTCTGTGCAACTAAATTAATAACAGATAATACACAGGATTCAATAAAATCCATGTAAGAATAGTGTTATTCCTACACGGAGTGAATGGTGTCCGCTTCCACATAGCCTTAACAGCAGCATACCTTACAAATTAATGAAGGCATGCTACTGAGAATGGCTCTGCAGACACGAACACTGAAGGAGTGCAGGGGGCATGTTTCAGTAGTGATCGCACATCTAACATGCCCCCTGCACTCTGAAAGTGCCATATGGCATTTTCTAACTGCTTTTAGTGTCCGTGGACACTGAAAGCAGGAATTTAAATAGGAAGCAATGGAGGAGGTGTGTGACAGGTACTGTCACACACCCCCCTGCATTGTCAAAGTGCCATACGGCACTTTATAACTGCTTTCAGTGTCCGTGGACACTGAAAGCAGGAATTGAAATGGGAAGCAATGCAGGGTGTGTGTGACAGGTACTGTCACCCCCCCCCCCTACATTGCGAAAGTGCTGTACAGCACTTTGACCATACGTCTGAACCTCTTACAGCCAAAAATCTAGACAAAGCCTAAAATGATGGGGAGCATACCTCTCAGCCTCTTAGAGTCAAAAATATGGACAAAGCCTAAAATGATGGGGGGCATACCTCTCAATCTCGTAGACCCACAAATCTGGACAAAGCCTAAAATGATGGGGGCATACTCTCAACCTCTTAGAGCAAAAAATCTGGACAAAGCCTAAAATGATGGGGGGCATACCGCTCAACCTCTTAATGCAAAAAACTGGACAAAGCCTAAAATGATGGGGGAACAAATAGGGACAGATTATAAATATTGCCCTCACAAACTTAGAAAGTTGAGAGAGGAACAGGGTTTGTATTAATATAACATGTAGGGAAGGATTAGAAGTCTGAAGCTCAAATGTATGCCATTATGTAGTGACTTCAATCCTGATATGTCCCATACAGACTTAGACAGTGGATAGAATGACAGGTAGTGCATTACCAAATATGGCTTACAAGTAGTATTGATATATGTAATCAAAATGTTTTTATTAATTTTATTTTTTTTTTCATTCTAAGTTAAGTTTAAGCGTAGCTGAGTGGGTTTGCGTGTTACGGCCCTCTGCTCAGCATTGCTTAAAAATCTCATAAGAGCTAAATACAAATGTATAGCTCAAATCCTTAGCAGCAAGATAGTGTAGTGGTTAGAGTCCTGGGTTTGTAGGCAGCAGTTCATGATTCAAGTACCAAAACAGTCCCTTTATTTTTACATGGGAAAGCATTGTTAAAATTATTTTTTTTATTTTAAAGTATGTAGTAATTGATATTTGTTAACCAGGGTAGTGTAGCTGGTTCAAAATGGAAGTGTGAGTGTGTATAACATGTGAAATTATCCATGTATACACAAATGTCCGATACAGTATAGTCACACCCCAAGGTAATGTAATAAAAGCACATAGGGGGACATCATGTAAAGTAAATCATATACACTTAATATGTCAGTAATGATTAATTAATTTACAATTCTGATATTTTTTTAAAATGAAAACTGAGCAATGCTTAGCAGTGCTCATCTCTGCTTTGCGGTTTAAGCATTGTTTAGACATAAATTCTAAGCAGCAGTCAGCTCAGCTAAGCAGATTTGTGCACTGGTAAGCAGTGCTCAGCATTTATCCCTTTAAGCATTGCTCAACTCAGCTTAGCGGATTTTTGCAATGCTTAGCTGAGCTCAGCATTTTCAAAATGGTCCAATGATGGCAAAGGGTAGGAATATGGCCTTATTTAAACTGCACAGGTGGGAAAACAGCTACAGCCTGTTGTAGTTTGCACTGTGCATGAACCATGTCTGGCATTAGACAGGGAGAGCGCTTTCGGGTGCAGTGCTGGGGCATTCTGGAGTCCAGGGTCATGGCTGGACTCCTCGTAGAACACCATGTTGACAGATTGCTGCAGGGCCAGTACCAGGGCTCTCAGTACAAAGTGGAGGCCTGGGACCATCTGGCACAAGACGTCACCAGTGCCACTGGACTCCCTTGAACTGGTGAGCAGGTACGGCATCATTATGTTGACCTAAAGCATAGGAAGGGGGTGCTGTTGGCCCAGTGGATCCAAGATGCTCAGGCATGGAATGGTCCAGTAGTTTGTAAGTATCTCATCCATAACTGTACCATACTCTAGCTTGAGTATGTTCTAGACAGGTATGCACAATGTTTGTTTTTCCCCCTACAGCTGTGGCAGAGAGGGCTAGCAATGTTGAGGTCCAAGCCAACAGACTGACAAGGCTGCATTAACAGGCTGGTGAGTACAGATCTACCTTGCAGTATATAGTGAAATAAATAAGAAAAAGTAAATTGTTTACTGCCAGTAGGTGTAGTGTGTTCTGTGTCTAATGAATAAATAAAAGTTTGTCAGACTAATACTGATCTAGAGGATATGCAGTAGTAAAGCACTGTGTCATATAAGTAAAATAAAGACGTGTACCATAAACTGTTGTGTTTACTCTTGTATGTCATTGTAGAAATAGAATGTGTATATATTATTATACAACACATTAACTGAGGTTGTTCTGAGAACCATCTGTTAAGCAAAACTGTAGATTGTGGAGCTGTAAAACAAGATATAAATGAAATATGTTCTGCACTAAGATCCGAACCCTGCATAGTAATGTGTAATGTATTATTGTGTGTCCCCTGCAGCATTGCCTTTAATTAACCTTTGCTTTCCAGGTTGTATTATTTCAAATGATTAATAAACAGTACACTAACTATCTGTTATGCATGAATCACATGATTACAAGGTCAGACTGGCTAACCAGCAGGGTATTAGGCAGAAATCAGACAAACAAGGGACAGCAGTTCCCCAGTAGCTCAGTGTGATGTGAAACAGCTTTGTCATTCACTTTTGCACACCCAGACATGGTTTAAATCCAGGGAGTGGTACTGAGATGTGTGCATATATACACTCAAGAAATCTTGAATATTTGTAGAAACAGTCAGGTGGTGTTAACAGATATTTTCTCCACAGATATTTTCTCCACAGGTCTTACAGGTAAGGAAATGTATTGTAGTAGCTGTATGAAGGGCATACTAATACGCAGTGTACAACTGTTCCACTGTCCAACCCCATGCCTGCAAATGACAGTAGGAGAGGTACATACACCATGCAGTCTTCCTAATATATGTCTCTCAAGTGTCATGCTGTCATGGCTAGTGGTCACTGTTGCCAATAACCTTGGACACAGATAGGAATCCCGGTGAAATATGCCAGTAGCACACTTACACAACATCAGTGCAGGGTACCCCTTCTTTATCAGATATGTAACCCTGACATGTACAAGTCCCCTCTAGTAATGTACCCAGAGTTGTCACAGTTTTCCCCATACCATTCTACGCTGACAGTCTAACAGCTATGCATGTGCTACAGAAGCTATGGACCATAGGTAGATGTAAAGTGAGGGCAGACCTGTAGAGTAC
>NC_056750.1:828895018-828917518 GCF_019279795.1 Protopterus annectens | reverse complement strand
GCATTGGCTAATGGAAAGACAACACAGCTGTTCTGGATGCAATTAGCAAGTGGGAGACAGCAATCAGTCCACAGGCCATCATCTCCTCATGAGCATTATCTATAAAAGGCAAGATGCTGCTTATGCAAAACAGGTCTGAGCCTTTACATGGAAAAACTGCAAATACAGACAGAGATACCTCATGATTACTCTGAGAAAGCATTACAACAGGTATGTCAAACAAGTAAACATGTAATGGAATGCAGAAGAGGGGGAGCAATAATGAGAAATAGGAAGTTAAACAATATGTTTCAACAAGACTGCTGGACTGAAATGCTGCTGTTCAACATCTATGGCCTTCCCATCTGGCTCTATCTGCAGTGACATAAATCACAGCTCTGACCCCTGAGTCACCCCAGCAAAGGTCAGCGCACATATGACTACTACTGGAGTGTCTGTTGTACAATACTGACTGTGAAACTGCCAAGCCAGCTACCTGGGATGTTCTAAATATCCATATGTCACTTGTGAATACTACTATGATACATATGCTTGTCTTATAAATCTAAGATACCTATATAGGGTATGTGCATAGTAAACAACTGGTGCAGACGTGTGTGTTGAACTGCATGTGATATACCGAACTCATATCTTTCAACTGTCCAGAGTTTTGCACACTGACCACATGTTTGCCTCAAATTTGTAGTCATTTTCTCATAGAGTTGTGTTATGTCTGGAAAATCACTGGCAAATCGGTGAAGACTGATGTTACAACATAATAGCATACATTTGAATGTCAGATGTCATATCCTCCAGAGTATTCATGTGAATGCAAAACTTATTGTGCTATCAACTGTCTTAAGTGTGCTACAGCAATAGTTATAAACTGTCACTATTTATGGTCCATGTATGTGTGCCTTCATCCAGATGTCTTGCTCTGATAGGTTGAGAGGTATAACTGAGCTGCAAGAGTGTAAACACAGTGTGCCATACTGACATAGAACAGAAATGTATAGCAAGTATTACCTGTGCACATGTATGTATTAATAGGTGTAGCTAAAAGCCTCAAACATACAGATATGAGTTGCAATATGTCAGGTAAATAAGCTATACATGTTTTACAAGTGTGTAATCTTAGTTTCAGTGCATCAGACAGACATAAATGTCTACATCTACAGGTTATTGCATTGCCTTGAAACAGAAATGGTTACTAGCTTGATTATAATTACCAGGTTGAAACTGGAAAAGTGTTCAACTGTGTCATGACCTTGTGTCCAAGACTACAACAAACATCTATATGAGCACCTAGATAGCTGTATGGACTCAGCAATACCTGACTTGTAAAACTCACCTCCCCAAGGTAGAGTAATCCTCTTTGGTGGACAGCAGCAATACACAAACCACCTATTAGGTTGAAATATTGTCTGTACAGGGCCAAGAAGGAGCAGGCACCAAATTGTAAGCAATTACACCTTTGTCTGAACAAGCATATAAGGTCATAGGTGAATCACTGTAAGGCTAACTATGAGTACAAATTGGATACATCCACCAAAGCCAATCACAAGGCCTTCTTCACATATGTCTGCAATCTCAGAGGCAACAACCACATCCACCATGTACTGGTGATCAGAAACACTATATGCACAAATGCCATAGCTATAGCCAACCTGCTGCAGACAGGTTAAGTGAAAACATCACCCCTCTGGCCCCCCCATCAGTATAGGAGGATATTCACAGCACCTACCCACCCATCATCTGGGAGCAGATCCATAATGCCCTCTCAAAGGCAACAAATTGGAGTCTCCATGGGACCTGATAACATCCCTGTCTGCATCCTACATGAACTCAGGCATAAGCTCTCAGCTCCATTACACACTGTAGTCAAACAAAGCCTGAGCACAAGTGTCATCCCATCTGCATGCAAGACAACCACTGTCATCCCGCTACACAAATGTGAATGATGAATGGAGGATTATTCACATTAATGGGATATGATGTGGTTGTTAGTGGTGGATAGTGCTAGTAGATGTGGATGTGCAGGATCTGTAAATAACATTGACCAATGTATGAGGTCCTGTGATGTGTTGTCCTGTTTATGTCTTCCAGGTGGAATGCCATGTATACTCCATCCTGCATACTCAGAATCTGAGACTGCGGCAATTATTAAAGCTATTCAATAGCATCACAGAGTCCTGCTCAGCCATAGCAGACAGCAGCTGTGGGAGTGGACTTGCCTGTGGGCTGACTTAGTTACCAGGGTGAACAACGTGGGTCAGCATGGGCGAACCTATGAACAGATCAGGCACAGGTCAACCAACCTCATACACCATGGCCCGCAAAGGGGTGCTGCCATGGCCAGGGACCGTTTATCCACAGGTGGGGGGGTCCTTGCTATGCAGGCCCCAATGACACCAACAGAGGAGTTCCTTGCCAACCTTGGGGCAGCCACCGTACCCCAGCAAACTGAGTACACCCAAGTCATGGAGGTGGATGGCACCAGACAGGCGAGGAGCATCCAGGTAAGGCCTCAGTGGACATCAACTGAATACTGTAGCAGTCATACTGCATCTGTAAAGTATCTAGATGCATATTTCAGGTCAAACTGCATTTGTGGGTGGGGTTTTGTAATGCACACAAGTGCACATCTATGGTGAATGACAGCAAATTGTGTAGTATTAGAGCTTGTACTGTACATGTGCAGAAATGTAATCCTGTCTGATGGGTGTGGGTAGAGTCAGTTAAGGTGTACACAGCTGTCTGTATGCAAAAACATATATGCACAATGCACTTATATAGCCCAATGAGGGTTTATTTGCTGGCTGTAATTCTCTAAGTGTAGGAGCATGCCCAGTATGACCTTCTATAGTAAGAGTGGGACTCCATTCCAGAGATAGTTGTACTCCATTCTGGGGTTTTGTGTGCTACAGCCATACCTCTCAACCCATTAGTGCAAGGGATCTGGAGATAGCCTGCCAAAATGGGGGGACAATAGCTCAAACATAGGGAGATACTGTACATATTGCTCTTATGAATGTGGAAAGTTTGCTAGTGTAACAGGGTTTGTTTTAGCAGACATTTTCTTTTTTTTTTTCTCAAAATTTTTTTTTTATTTTTCAAATACATTTGAATGAATTCCATAGTATTTATACATAACATCTTAAATAACTATGTACACTATTTACATTAGCCTGATACTATAACAGATCTTAATGTATACAGTTACTTTATAAGTATGTCCAATCCATTATCAGAATGTCTGATCAATTTTCGTATAGTGTCAATCAGCAATAAGACTTTTCCCCAAGGGTTGTTGATAAATGACTTTGGATAAATTCTTAGCTCTTCAATTTTAATTTCCAATAATGCCGTGGTCTTCAGTAGGCTGTAGAAGTCTTCCAAAGTTGGTATTGTGTTGGTATTCCATCTTTTGTTATACACTTCCTTGAAATTGCAAGTATAGTCCATAAATACAAAAGCTTTAATTAAATAAAATGATTAATTAAATAAAGCTTATAGAAAGTTATTAATATCATTCCAAAATGGCTTAATTTTAATACAATCAAAAAAAATGTGGTTCCAATCTGCATTGTGTACTTGCTCACATCTCCAACATATTCCTTTTATGGAAGTACTAATTTTACTGATTCTATCTGGGGTTAAGAATGCTCTGTGCAAGCATTTCCAATTAAAAACGTTCCCGTATTGTGTAAATGATGTATATTTTATTGATAATAAGATATTTGTTTTAATATCTTCAATTGAGTGTTCTTTTGTTATATATTTCCAATATAAAGTTTTGGATGTTGTTTTATAGTTTATCAGTATTTTGTAAATTTTTGAAATACTGTTTCCCATGTCAAAGTCATTATATATGATTTCATATATCAAAAGCATAAACAGGTACCAAGGAAAAGAAGATCAGTGCAGCACGTCTTATATAGCAAGCTGGTTTAATCACATAAATCACATTAACGGACTTCAGAAACAGCATTTTCATCATGTTAGGTCAGACTTCATCAGATACAATAAATACCCAACACAGCTAGTCATTATATACTCATCCTAATTAAAACCACCACCAATAAAAATGCTCTATTTTCATGTAACACTGTTTGTTTAAAATTCAAAAAAAAATGAGAACGAGTCTATTGATAAAAATTACATTTTAACATACATATTTGAATTAAAAAAGCTTTTCCTAAAAAACACAGATGAAAAAGTCAGTTTATTTACAACTCTAACACGCATGTTGAGTTCTATACTGTAAAAACACATACAAGCATTTTAAAAGGCATTAAAATAGTATTATATTAAATGTATTGTGTGTATTCCTTGCCCCCTCTAGTAGTTATTTCTTTAAAAACCTTCAAAAGTTGTTATGAGTTTTGAAGGTTTTTAAAGAAATAATACACTGATTGTATTTTGATTCTTGTGGATTAATTATGTAGATATTTGGGAGAAGTGGCCAATGTATTCATTTTTAGTTTTTCTAAAGCTAAACTAGTTTTATGTGCTAGAATTTTGTTGTATTTATTGTTTAATTCTTCTGCTTTCTTTTTATCTCCAAATGATTTTGATTTTTTTTTCAGCTTTTACTGACAAACATTTGGATTGTATATCTAATGATTCAGAATCCCATTCTCTGATTTTTGTTTTATTCCAAGTTAGGGTTTTACCATATATGTAAGCTTTTAATGAATCCCATACCATTATTTCATTTATCTCTGTGGTGTAATTAATATCTAAGAACTGCAATTCAGATAATAACCAGGGTTTGAACTCTTTAATTTTAGTTATATATGCTGGAATTCTGGAGTTAAAGATTAATGGTCTGTACCCATTTTGAAGTTTTAGTATCAGTGAATTGTGGTCTGAAAAGGGGCAGGGAGTGATTGAGAAATTAATGATTTTAGAGTGTAAGTCATGGGCAGCAAATATTTCATCTATTCTAGTCTGGGTACCAAATCTGTGATCTTGATGAGAAAACAACAAAGATAGCAGAGATTTTCTGACATATATGACATCTGACAATGAAATGTATTGCGTGATTACTTATTGACAGACATCCTCAGATCCTCACAGTGGTTTACCTGTGGAATACAAGTTGTATGATGCACAGACCAGAATTATGAGCCAGACTGTAGACAGTTTTGCCCAATTCAGCATGTTGAGAGGTGTGCCTACAGCCAATTGGCTGATGATGCTGTGTAAACAGTCCAGCACCTCAGTGATATATTGGTTGGGGATCACCTGCTTGTGTGGTACTCGTCAACTGAAAAGTCATATCCTGGTGTGTCATACCTCTCAACTGTACAGTTTTTTGCAGGATGTCCAGATGTATGCCTCATAGATTTGGTCCGTTTTCCATAAATGTGTGGTATTCTGGCAAGTTAGTGGCACATATTTAGAGACTGCAGTTAGGAAATAATGACAGCACATTTGAGTTTCAGACTTCATTACCTTCTGAGATTTTGTGGTACTGCAATACCTGTTATTCCCTCAACTTTCTAAGTTTTTGAGAACAATATTTAAATATCATCCCTATGTTTGGGCCTTTGTCCCACTTTTATTTATGACCTTGTCCAGATTTCTTGCTCTAAGAGGTTGAGAAGTATGGGTGTGGGCACAGAGTGCATTCTATTGAGCAGGGATGTCCATTTTATGTGTGATATATTTCACATAGCACTGTGAGTTCCAGGTATGTCAGTGGCAGAGCAGTATAGGGTAATGTGGTGAACTGGTGACTGATATTTCTTCATAGGTTGATACGTTGGTATGAGGTTACTGGGCTATTGGCCCTGATGCCCTTACAACCTTCACAGACAAGAGTGTAGCCCATGGTAAGACATGTAAGCACCTGGAGCCCTTGTACAGCAGGGACACAAGTGGAATCACAGGAATGTACTTTCTGTTTCCCATGCACTTATACAGGGAACACTTCACAAGTGGTATTGAGGCATTCAGCTTGATGTGGACATGGAGTGCATTCCACAGACAGATGGGGGAGTCTGTGGGACACATATCTGTCACACCAACAAGCCCTATCAATAGGGTTGATGCTGCATCTGCAGGTTGATTGAGTGGGCCTTGACGTCCAGATGTGCTACAGTCCCATCAAGGCAGGGTCTGGATTGCTTTGTATGCCAGACAGAGGTCACCTGTATGGAGTCTGTATGGAACTGAGTGCAGGGACAGTGCTGTTAGCCTATCTATATGGGTTGGTGTTCGGCGTCCTGGATTCTTCTGGCGAGGAACCTCTGTGGTCTCTCCAGCTGCTGCATGTGCTTTCTGAGGTACATGCCGGAGGGGACGTTACACAGAATAGTTGGCTTTATAGGGTTAGGCTACATGGATCTTATGACCTCTTTGTCCCTGGATGAGATACCCTTAATGCTGTGTTGGCCCATCTATGAAACGTTCTGTACAACAGAAGCAACATGGTGCTCAGACTTCAGGTTGCTATCAGCCTGGGTGGCCAAATGCCTCAGTACTGACTGTGTATGTAGGACATTGTCGTTCATGTTATAATATGTGGGGACATCAGTTTCCCCAAAGGGGATGATGATGCACCTGCAGGCATTCAGCTTGAGGCAATGTTTCTGGCAGCAGTCATTTGTTTTGGTGAGACCCTGTTGTGGGACGTCCACATCACTTTGGGTATTGATGACTGTTCCCAGAATGCAGTCATCTGCCAACCTGGTCAGCCATAGGCCAGTGTTTTTGGGCTGCACCTTAGGGAAGTATTTCCCATATACCAGAGGCCCCCAGACCAATCCCTGTGGTATGCCACTCATTATAGGTGCACTGCTTGACTTGGCTACCTCTATTATGATTACGTGGGTTTTATCAATGAACCAGTTCCCTACCTATCTGGTAACATATGGATTGCTGCTATTTGACAGAGTTCTTGTACTATGGCCATGTGGGGAATAGTGTGTAAGGCTTTTGCCAACTGAAGGTGGCCAGAGTGCACCATCTTTACATCATCCATGCTTTTGTTGGCTGTCTCAGGGGAAGTCATCCAGAGTTCACTGACATACCTCCCCTTGGGGAAGACCGACTGTGTGGAGTCAAGTATTTGGAGTTTGCCAATGTCCCTGTTAATGAGGTCCATGATAATCCATGATGATCCATAATAATAATACCTCAGACGGGTTGTGTCCATGATAATCCATGATGATTCATAATGATAATACCTCAGACGGGTTGTGTCCATAATAATCTGTGATGATCCCTAATGATAATATCTCAGATGGTTTGTGTCCATGATAATCCATGATGATCCATAGTGATAATACCTCAGACGGTTTGTGTCCATGATAATCCATGATGATCCATAATGATAATACCTCAGACGGTCTGTGTCCATGATAATTCATGATGATCCATAATGATAATACCTCGGACGGTTTGTGTTGCTATGTTATTACGAGGCTACATGTTGGCCCTAGCTGTCAACCTGTCACAGACATCTGTACAGGCCCATATATGACAGTGAGACACAGACCCACACATGGGGACAGGTGTTAATACTCTGCCAAACATTGACAGCTGGGAGACCAGTTTGGCATAAGCTTGCTTTTTCTTTGTGGCATGGCATCTGCTTCTCCACTGTCTGCCATTGATGTTTCAACATGAACCTTTCTTGTTTGGCACATATTTTGGCAGGCAAATGCAATGTTAGGACAAGCAGAAGTGTTATACAAGGCATATTTGTGATCCTTCTGTGACAGCCTGCCATTCCAGGGGTATGGATAGTGGCCAGTGACTTGTTGTCAGTGCTGACACAGTAAGGTAGCAGCCATTAAAAACCTGGCAGTACACTGACTTTCGAGTACCTGTTGACCTACTAGGCACTGTGTAGGCTACTCTGAGCTGTATACTGTCCATATGTGTGTGTCCCCTGTCCCTGACTTGTCCAGCTTTTCTGCAGTGACAGATATTGACTTCTGGACAGTGTGTACAACTCTTACCATAGGTGTAGCTGCATGCTAAATAGTTTACAAGGAAAGTCTTGGAACATGGACCCTCTCCACCATAGCACCGTACCTAGACCACTAGGCTCAACAGTTGAGTGTACATGCTGCCCACTTCCTAACAGTATTGACCACACATATACATAACTCACTGAAAACTGCATATTGTAGACATGTAACAAGTGGTCAGGTTGATTGAGACAGCCCTGAGAATGTGTGCTGTGCTGCTATTACTCTGCAAACATACCTGTTACTACATTTCTATGAAGACACGGGTGTGTTGGGGGCATACCTGTCAACTGTACACGTTTGCACAGATTGTGCAAATGTTGGCTTTACTTTTGGGTTCCATTTAGCATAGTGTTGTGCCTGTCTTGGAGAATACAGGCATATCACTATATACTGGGGGTTGGAATGTACTGCCAGGTATATGAGTTTCAGACTTCCTACCCTGCTGAGATGTCCTGCAATTGCAACTGCAAGGTCTGCTGTGATATCACTGTGTAAGTCTGTGAGAGGACTATTTCATCATTGTCCCTATTTTTGGGCCTTTGTCAGACATTTCTTAATGGTTTTCTACAACTGACTTGCTGGGAGAGGATGTGGGGTGAGTATGGAGCCCCAACATCCATGCATGTGACCTATGACCCCCCCCCAGTTTATTTGTCCCACACACACTGCAGTGTGTTTTGTCCCCTAGGGGACTACTGCATACTCTGGAGAAGCCAGTGTTGGTTGGACATTTCCTGTTGTCCCACATAACTGGCAGTTGCCTGCTGCTATCCCTGTAGGACACCCCATTCCCTTGCATACATGCAGCAATACCTTAGATATGCTACCAACATGTACTACTCCATTAATGTATTATTGAGAAGAATGACTTCCCTTGTGCCTGCAGCAGTTATGAGGACAGTGCTTGAGGGATGACTCTGTCAGATGCATGCAGTACACAGCCTATACATGGTAAGGTACAGGTAGTGTAATATGTGTGGCATACATTTTACTTGTGTACAAGTCAGAGAGAGGTGTTAATCCCTGGGTCCCTAGGGTGTCAGTGTATGTGCTATGCATTGCCTCTTTGCCAAGACCAGGGCATACTGGGCATGCCTACATCTGCTACAGGGGCAGGCTCAGGGGGTTCTTCCTCTGAGTCCCCCTGTGCCTGTGGAGACCTTGGCAATGGTAGGGGACTGTGTGCCCCTTCCCTGTGCTGTTCCTGCCACAGCTGTTTCCGCAAGATCATATTGTGTAGCATGGCACATACTATGAACAGGTGTGCACATGTGGGTGCAGAATACTGCAAGGATCCACCAGATATGTCAAGGCAGTAGAACCGTGACTTGAGCATCCCAAACACACACTCTATAATGTTCCTCGTTTTTGCATCTGCCTCATTATGGCATTCTTCAGTGGGTATGTGTGCATTTCTGAAGGGTGTCATCATCCATGGTTCTAGTGCATAGCTAGCATCCCCTACAAGATGGCCATATGGGATGTCCCCCCTGGCAAATCCCTGGTACAGCTGTGAGGAATGCTAGATGTGGGAGTTGTGATAGCTTCCAGGGCTGCCAGCACACACATTCATAATAATGCCCTGGGCATTGCACACAACCTGGCAGTTGATTGACTGAAATCCCTTGTGGTTGACATATACTCTACTGTTTTCACCTGGTGGTGCTTTGATGTGGATGTGAGTGCAGTCTATGGCACCCAGTACCTCCGGGTAGATTGCTACATGGTGGAAAACATGCATATTGCTGGTCCTCTCTTCAGGGGTGCTGGGGAAATAAATGTGCTCACTGGCATGTGGTAGCATGACATCCAGGAACTGGTGGAGTACCCTGAATGCAGATGCCTGTGAGACCCCCATGCTGTCTCCAGTAGGTCTTTGGAAGGTACCTGTAGCTAGTATTCTTAAGGCTACACATACCTTGGTTTCAACTGGGATGGGTTCCCCTCTGTTGGCTCTGGGTCTGAGGTGAGGCCGGCACAGCTCGATGAGTTTCTGAAGTAAGTCCCTGTCCACCCTGTAGTGTTCTAGTATCTCCAGATCATGTAGCCCCTGGTAGGTTACCCTGGGTCTGAACACTCTTCTCCTCCTCCTCAGTCTGGGGCAGTTTGTCAGGATTATCCTCCTCACCACCCTCAGCCTCTAGCACATACTGATGGATCAAAGTGACAGCCCCTAACATTTTGTCGGTTAAAATTCCCAACTGTGTATACCAATAGTGCAGAGTTTGTGGGAAAAACAGACAGAAAGGTGTTTGCATAGTTTATACCGTTGTGCTGCAGGTGCTGCCTGTGTGATTGGCTGACTATGATACATTCTATCTGCCAGCTATATTATTGAGGGGTGTGAATGAACCACTGTGACTGGGAGAGGCCATTTTAGTGATTTGTAGGTCATTTCCTTCATACTGCGGTTTCCTTTTTTCTTTCTTTTTTTTTTCATTCTGTTTAAGGCCCGGTCCTCAGTTCTTAAAAGAGCTAAGACCAGCTAAGCAGCCTCAAACATACCCCCTTGCCTAGCTGTGCTTAGCTGAGTGCAAACAGGAGCTGCAGAGCTCCAATGTGCTTACACCAAGCATGCCACACCCACTTTTCATGTCAGCTGCTTCTCCTGCTTACACCACCACATTATAGCTTCTACACGGTTAGGTGCATGCAGACACAGTCTCCCATTTTGCTATTCAATAAATTTAGCTCATTTGCATACCCCACTGCCTTAGACCCTTGTTACACCACTACACTGGAGCCTGTGTCCTTAGCTACCACTGTTACCTGTTGTTGTTATGAGTCTACCTCCTGCCCCTTATAATGGCAAAATTAATCTTTCACATAAAATTGTCTTTTTACAGTTTTTTTTTATTTTCTACATGATTTTGTTTGTGTGCTGCTGCTCTCTGCTTAAACGGCCAAAATCGACCAAAAAAAAAAACTTTGATTTTTATAAGTTTGAAGCAGTTTTGCATGTCAATGGCCATATTTTTGGCCATTGGCATGCCTAATACTCATAATACATGCTTTACTTTGAGCTGTCATGCCCCTGTTTTGATTTTTGCAGAAATGTACACGGTTCATAACTGAATACATTTCTCCAGCGTACACGGCTCCAACATGGATGCCTGTCTGCTTGCTGAATCACTAATTCACCTCATTTGCAAGGTTTTCACCAGCAAATGAGGTAATTTGCATTATTCCGTGGTTTCCATGTTAGAATAGTGCTGGCAGACTCATGCATGCCCCCAGCCTTGTTTACTGGATTGCTAGGCAGCCATATTCTGTGTTCGGGCTGCTACACTATTCCTACACAGAGAATTGCTCTGTGTAGGGTTTATTGAATTCCCCCCAATGTCTTACCACAAATACACTGGGCAGTAAGGGAAAGGAAATCAAATGCCATAATGGAAGCATCAAACAGAGAAAACTATAAAGCAATGAAGACAAGAAGTGTCACTGTTAGAGAAGTACAGAAGCAAGGATAGATCAACAAAAATGTTCCGAAAGATAATGCGATAAAAGCAATGTGCAGTATCAGAACAGTCCAGGATCTATTGTACACCATTGCAAATAATACACTAAAGATACCAACACCGGCAGAAAAAACTTAGAAGATGTGTAGATAAATATAAGGCAAAAGTACAAAATAAGCAATTCATTGATGATCCAAAAAAAGAAAAAATCAACACATTATGGAGAAATATCTATGAAGATCCTGTGGAACATAACAAAGATCATGAATGGACAGAAGAATTAAAAGAAAAAAATAAGACATTTAAAAGTACAGCATATAAAAAGGGATGGCATAACGGCCAGAGAAATTGAAATAAAATTAAGTAAAGCTCCTAACTGGAAAACCCCAGGTCCAGATGCTGTACCTAACTTCTGGATAAAAGTATTAACATTTTTACATGAAGATTTAGCACTGAGTAAGAACTACTTAAATGCACACCCCTAACAGGCACCAAGCTGGTTAAGAATAGCCAAAATGATACTCCTCCTTAGGAACGAACCTGCATGATATACTAAAAACATAGATCAATAACTTGGCCTTCCAACGATGTATAAACTATTTACTGGAACTGATGGCAACAGAGTTTATAGTCATTTAGAAGAAAACTCAATAATGACAAAAGAGCAAAAAGGTAACAAAAGAAAGTAATATGGAACAAATGATTATTTTTCTGTTATATAAAGCCTTAATGGAGAACTGTAAAAAGGGGAGAATTAAAGTATGGCATGGATAGATTACAAAAAAGCATCTGACAGCATCCCACATTCATGGATAAAGGAGTGCTTACAGATGTATAAGATTCAATAACATTACATTGACCATGAAACAGGTGAGCTACTTTGTAAGTAAGCCATGATGAGGACAAATTATTATCCTGGAATTCAAAGGGGGATATTCTACGGTTACTCCTTGTCACCACTGTTCTTTTGTCTTGCCCTTAACCCATTAAGCTCTCTACTTAACCGATTAGGTCATGGCTATAATTTGGCTCCCAGAAAACAATAATATGTAATGACTTTTCATCTTCTTTTTGTGGATGATTTAAAACTGCATAGTTCATCAGATGAGGAACTGAAAGCACAACTGCAACTGGTCAAAACTTTTTCAGATGATATAAGGTCATTTGGTCTTTATAAATGTGCAAAAGCAACATTTAACACAGGAAAACTGAAACACCAAGAAAATAGTCTGGGACAGGAATGTGGTATAAAGGAACTTGAACAGGAGTGAGTGTATAAATATTTGGGAATTGATGAAGGATCAGCAATAAAAGCATGTTTACATGCAGCCAACACAAATACAAATAAAACAAAAAAACTCATGTTGTGTCGAAACAGCATAAATGGCCCACTCTAAAAGTGAACAATAATTTTAGGAATAAATTTAGACTTAAGTGGAATCCTTTTTCTTGTTCCTCGACCTTTAAATGGAAGTTTCCTTTTTCATTAATTTGCGTCACATGATTAATTTGTGTGTATTTAAATCTAATAAGAACACTGCCAGTAAATGGAAGAACAAGACACCACAACCTTCTTTAGCGCTTTTGTCCAATTTAATAAAACATGAACTTCATCAGAAACAACACCCATACTAATTACATTTAAATAGCTAACAATCATATCACATGCTACTAAATAAACCAATGAAATGTAATATACGCTCCATATTTGTATCATGATTTACAAAGTGTTTTAAATCATGAACTATTTTTTTAAAAAATAACAATTTAAATTAAAATTTGTTACTTTATAACCTTTGTGCTTGTAAAAAGCACTTAATATTTATCATGTTGTTTAATCCAGGAAGTTGATCTGCATTTAACAGAATTTGCCATAAGGTTTCTTTACATTCTAAAATAACTTTAAAATCTCCACTAAACATGTCACTGTTGACTCTCTAAAATAAAAAATGAAAACTTTTTGAAACTAGGACAAGTCACAGAATGTTTTGCTAGTGCATTAGACGTGTCCTTTTTATGTATAGCCAGTGTGCTCGTATATGCATTTGTTCAATGCTCTTGTTGTTTTTCCTATATAAAAATGTTCACAGGAACTGCACATAGCTGAATAAACTACATTAGTTGTTTTACATGTGTAATATTCCTTGCCTAAAACAACTTTATTCATATGTTTAAATATTACTGATGTAGTCCCAGTAATATATCTGCATTGTTTGCATGTCCCAAAAGGGAAAGTACCAACATTAAAACATGTTTTTTCTCCTTGTTCCTATACAAAGCACCCCTCTCTAAGATAGTCTTGATGTTAACTACCCTTTTATAGGTGAACACAGGTGAATCCCCAATAATTCTACTCATTTCTGTGTTGCCCAACACCACTTTCCAATTATTTAAGATGGTATCTTTAATGTATACCATCTCATTTGTGATGGGAATTGGAAAGACCAAAGAGTAATCACTTACTTTTGTAGTTACTTCTAGTTTACGATGGACCTGATTATCAGCTTGCCTTAGAATAGGGTGAGCTTTGTTTGATCTAAGACCAATGACCTCATTTATTATGCCATTATACCAGGCTAGGTCATAACCCCTTTGTACAAAGAAACCACTAAGTTTCTTCATTTTGAGTGTGTATCACTGTATTTAAATCTAATTTGAATGTTTTACACCCTTCTCATGAAGTCCCAAGTTCAGGGATGAAAGCGCTTAACCATATAAGTGTATTGTGTATTGTGAAGTACTTTGTGTGTGCAGCCTACTTTTTATTAGGCTTGTTTTTAGGTTTAAATTTATTCCTAAAATTATTGCTCACTTTTACAATGGGAAGTTTTTGCTGTTTCTACACTATGTGAGCTTTTTTGTTTTAAGAATAAAACATGAACAAATGGAAATAAAACGCAATAAGGAATATTTTTAAATACTAAAATTAATATTGAAAACAGCTCTGGCATTTAGGAACAAACTCCAAGCTATAAACCAATTTGGTCTTCCAGGTCTAACTTAAAGTTTTGGGGTGATTGACTGGCTCCAAAAAGTACTGGATCAGTTTGACAGGAAAACAAAAAAATGCTTCGTACTTATCATATGATGTATAAAAATCAGTGTGCTTACCAGTATTATATATTGTTCATTCTGAAGGCGGCATGGGCCTCCTTGAAACTGATTACATGTAGAGATCTGTAGTCGTAGGACTGCACACATATCTGCTGACCTCACAAGATCTAAATGTACTGAAAGTTTTAAAACATGAGACGAACAAGTCTAAGATGATCTCCCTGCTTAGTTTAGGAGAAGCATATTGGTGTCAAGCGGGAATGGAAATCAAACCAGAAGTATACAAAAAACAGCCAGAAAGTGAATATGCCAAAAAAACAAATGAAAGAATATAAGGTGAAGGATCAGATGAGGAAGGCAAGAAATGTGGAAAATGTATAAATATAGTTGCAAGTACAGAAAACACCTGGAACAACCTCATGTCATTCAGGATCAGAAGCAGGAAAAGTTAAGAAGAGGTGAATTTAAGCAAAAAGATGAAAGGTTAATGTTGGTGGCTCAGGACAGTGGACTATGCACACACTGGTTTACAAAGTCCATTGAATATTGGGGGAAGCAGACAAGTGCAGATTCCGTAAAACAGAACTGGTAACAGTCGTACATCTTATTGCTAGATGTGATACACTAATGTTAGTGGGCTTGTACACTGAAAGGCATAATAATGTGGCAGGACTGTTGTTCTGGGGATTGTGCACACATTGCAATACTGAAGTAGCTGAGAACCAGTGCAAACGTGAGCCACAAAGCATTACAGGGAATGACAAGGTTTATATCACATGAGATCATCCATAGCAAACAATTCAAAAAATAGATGAGAGAAAAACAAATATAGTAGTCCATGAAAAGAAGACAAAAGTAGCACTGGTCATTGACATTGCTTTAACGAAGCATATCTAAACAATCCTACCTTGGTTTGTGATTTACTGTAGAGTTGACTGGTAAGAGAAGTTTTATTTGAATTTATATTTTATTTGTTAGCACTGTTTCTCACTGTTTGTAGGTAGGAAGGGATAGCTTGTTAAAAAGATTTACTTTGATTCATATTTTGTTGTTTTACCTTTAATTTCACTGCTGGTTGTTAGAAAGGGATAGGTTTTAGACAGGCAAGCTCTAGCCACCACAAGGGGCCTAGAGAGCTATAAATTCACACAGACTGCATATCTAAACAATCCTACCTTGGTTTGTGATTTATTGATCTTTACTGTTAGGAAGTGCGACTGTGAGTGATAGTGAGCAGAAGCTACTACACACCTTCGCGCACAACGTAAAGGAATTGCAGCTTTTGTCTTTCTTGCATAAAGTGTACCATCAGAACAACTTTACTGTACTTACTTTAGTATTTAGTTGTATATTGTTTGTGTGATTTTTTTTTGTCATAGAAGTTGATTTAAGTTCTTTTTAAATTCTGTGGTTACTGATTTGGATTATTCTTTTCTTTTACAATATTTTTCTTGCTTGAAGATGAATATAGATTATTTAAATGAGTATGCAATTAATGATTTGCTAATACACAAATATCTTGTACAGTGTAATAAATGCTATGTATATTTAAAGGTAACAGGTGATAACACTGGTGATCTGTGTTCTTCGTGTCAAAAGTTGGATGATTTGCTTACCATTGTTAGAAGTAAATCTCGACTTAATGATGATGATTTCACTTGTGCAACTGGCATGGCTTGGAGAATTGTTGTTTCATATATTAATGACTGGACTGATGAACTAAATAATGTTAGGTGTAGAACAAACAGGACACATTTAGGAAATGATGCATCTGTTGTCTGCAAAGATCATTCAACCCCTATGAAACAAGACGATGCCCCTGGCCACTTTGGAATCCTGGATGCAAGTACTCAGTAATCTGAGGATACAGTTTGTTTAGAAGGAAACAAAAAAGAAAGAAAGGAAGAAGTTCTCAACAAATAACAAGGAAGAAAAAGAAACTGACTAATGACTGTAAAGGAAAGAGAATACGTAGTAAAAAGGATTCTGCTTTGTTATGTAACACACTGGTGACAGGGAATGAAGATATCTGTCTATCAAAAAACACTCAGTCTACAGAAAAGGGCATCCCCTTTCCAATGGAAAAGGTAGAAAAAAGAGGCAAGGGGTAGGTGAAAAGGAAAAAATCAAAACTGAATGTGGAAGGATTGAAGAACATTAATGTAAGTAAAAAGAAGAGAAAGACAGATGTTGACTACATGGCTCAAGCTGTGGATTTACAGTGCCAACTGGATAAGAATTTAATACTCAATGAAAACAGTGGAATTAATAAGACTGATAGTGATGAAGATCTGTCCTTTGTAACAACTGATAGAGTGGATATTACTGTATTAGAAGCTGAAGATTCTTCAGAGCTGGTCAGCAAAGATATTTTTGTAACTGGAGATTTAATTATTAGAGGAACTGATACTTATATTTGCAAAGATAATGAACATTAAATAATGTTATATTTGCCAGGATCAAAAATAGAAGATGTGAGGCAAGCCTTGGAACACCTTCATGTAAGGAAGTATGGATCCGTTTTTATTCATGTCGGTACAATGATGTCGTTCACAAGGATTCTTGGACTGTTAATAGGGAACCGACAGTCATCTTAGAGATAATTTAGCTTGTACTGGTGTTAGGACGTATTTTTCACAAATCACCTATAGAAAGGATAGTCAGGTCACCGTGAATGAAAAGATTTTTTGGATAAATACTTACGTGGAAAAGATGTCCTGCTTTAAAAAAATGGAAATGTGTAGAGCATCCAAGCCTAGTTTTGGGCACACGTGTTCAGACAAGATGGTGTGCATTTGTCAAGATCAGGGAATAGAATTTTTGCAGCAGATATTTTGTAATATTTGACAAACACTAGGCAGGATTTTGGCCAAGTTGAAAATTTAACACTTCGCAGATAGCACCACCTGATGCATCTCTGATGGTTGCTAATGCTAGCAGCATTAATAATAAAGTATTTTTATTGGAAATTTTGCTACGTTTCCACAAGATTGACGTTGTTATTGTTTGTGAAACATGGTTAAAGAACAATGACCGGAAACCAGTTCTGTCAAGGTATCAATTTTTTTTACTGTAACAGACATCAGGTGGAGGTGCTATGATAGGACTCAAAGATAGTTATGAGACTTGTGATTATTACATGCTCAGTGATAACACCAATACTATAGACTGTGTAACTGTAACAATAAATCAACCCTGGAACATATAACAATTGGTTGGAGTATATAGACAGCCAAAGTCAAGGAATTCATGCATTTCTTGCATGAAACACTGGAGGGAAGAATAATATTAGATGGGGACTTAAATTTCCCAGTAACAGACTGGAATAATATTGTTTCAACAACGTTAGTAAGGAAATTATTCACAACATATATACAACAACAACAATTCCTTCAGATTGTAAAAAACCTACCAGGGGTGGAACATACTAGACATTGTGTTCCTAAAGAAATTACTGTTACTTCAAATCAAGTTTTACCACCGTTGATGTGCAGTGATCATGGAGTTATAAAGGTTAATTTGTTGCTAGATAACTCTACCAAATTGAAATCTAAACCAATGCACAGAAGGTTAATTACAGATTATAAGAAAGCAAAACAGTCACTATGTAAAATTAACTGGAGTGAGGTGTTCAGTGTTAAAGTGCATATAGAATGTGTAACATCAGGATTTAGGCATACAATGTCAGGGCGATATATTTCCATAAGAACAAGATATCTGTTTAAAATGAGTAACAAAAAATATAAGAAATGGAAGAGTGGTTAAACTACAAATTTGAAAACTGAAATAAATAAACTGGATAAATAGACTGAGCATAGTGTGAGACAAGATCAAGAAAAATTTGAAGAAAATTTATATAAAGATATTGAACATAATAAGAAACCTTTTTCTAGATACATAAGATGTGGAAGCAGGTAAGACATGCAAATTGACAAACTGTGTGCAGATTCTAAAATTTATTCTCAGACACAGTAGATTATAGATATATTTACAAAATCTTATGCAAAACAGTTTGGCTCCACAAAAGGGGTGATAAGTTGTTCTAGTGATATCCAGGTAACCTGAGATACTGGAATCAAATTAGATTATATTGAAAAAGAACTGCACAAACTGGATCCAAATGAAGCATAGGGAGGAGACCAAATTAGTAACAATGATCTGAGAACACGTCAGCAAGAACTTACGGTACCATTATATCTATTATTCACTAGATCATATAAATATGGGAAGATTTCTCTAGATTGGAGACATGCGCTTTTTAAACCTGTCTTTAAGGGAAAGGGGAGTAGGACAAACCCAGAGTCATATAGACCCTGAAGTCTAGTTTCATGTTGTAGAAAAATAATGGAGAGGGTAATATTGGATAAGTTATTGTCAGAACTGGATAGGTTTTGACTTAAACCATATATCAGCATGCATATGTTGAAAACAGATGTATTGCCAGCTGTAACATGATGTTCTATAACAATATAAGGTTCCCCTTTATAATCTCAAAATACTGAAATCTCGAATTTCAGTATCCCGAGACCATAAAGGCGAAACTTCAAAATAGCAAAAGTGCATAAGCGCAAATACGAATATCTCGAATCCACGCTTATGCATTTACTCTACGTTACATGAAGTGTTTGGCTGGGATGGTGTCCAGAATTTAAGGTATGTGAGTGTTTTTGTAAGTTGTAAGTGTGGGTTAGGGTAACTAGGTGTAAGTATGAGTGTGTGTGTTGGATGTGTTGGTGTTTGTGTATGTGTGATGTGTGTGTGTGTGTGTGTGTATGTGTGTGTGTGTGTGTGTGTGTGTGTGTGTGTGTGTGTGTGTGTGTGTGCGCAAGGGACTGTAGAATGTCTGGGTGTGAGTTTTTTTTTTTCTGTTTGTGCGATCTCAGAGTTGGTATATATATATAAGTAGGGGGGTGGCACATGGGGGGTGCAGGGGGTGTAGTGTAGGGTTGTATAGTTTGTGTGGTGTGGGTAGAATAGTGTGTGTGTTGTGTGGTGTATGGTGTATGTATGTTTGTGATTGTGTGTTTCGTGCTTTTGGGTTTTGGGATTTTGAGTCGTTCGGTTTTATAGTTTCGAGATACTGAAATTCGAGATTTCAGTATTTCGAGATTATAAAGGGGAACCATATATAATAACAGCTATGAATGAAAAATAACTTCAGAATTTGACAGGGTCATACACAAAACACTGATCAATAAATTATTACAACTAGGTATTGATGTACTCTTGATAAGATGGATAGCTGCATGGTTTACAAATAGGATATGGCAAGTATTATACAACAACTGGACAGGTGAAATCCTTAATTACAGTCAGGGTATACCACAGGGCTCTGTCCTAGGCCCTTCCTTGTTTAGATTGTATCTTTCAGACTTAACTTTTTCATCTGAGGTGTTCTACTGTCCATATGCAGATGACCAGAAACTGGGTAAACTCTTTACATGTGTTACAGATAAGGCATGTCTGCAAAATAACTTGACTAAAATTGACCATTTGGGCACAGGAGAATAATATGCTGTTAAATACATCAAAAACTAAACATATGAGATTTGGGAGACATAAACTGAAAGGTAAATATTTAGTGCAGCACACAGTGATTGAAACTGTAGATTAATTTAAGGACTTGGGTATATGGGTAGGTCCAGCTATGAGTTCTTCTAATCATATCAACCAATTGCATAATGACAGTTATAAAGCTATAGGTTGTATAAAAAGATTTATAAAGTCTAGGGAATCAAAAATGATGAAGTCTTTATTTGTTAGTTACATTAGACCCAGACTAGAGTGTGGAATAACAATATGGAAACGCTATAAGAACACAAGCATGAGTAAACTGGAAAGAGTGCAGCGGAAACATACCAAGGGCATCCATGGATGTGAAAATTTAAGTTATTATGAAAGACTAAAATATCTGAACTTGTACAGTGTCTCTTACAGATATTTAAGAGGAGATCTTATTCAGGTATATAGGGCATTTAGGGACAACTACCTCTGGGAATGTTTAGGGTTATCAAAAACTACTAGAGAATCATCAGACAATCGATGTAGAAGATTCTATAGGAATGAGACGTGTACTAACTGGTTCTCTAACATAGTAGCTGATGCATGGCACAGACTACCAAATTACATTAAAGCAAGTACTAGTTTAGATAATGCTTGAAATATTTCTATGTATGTATGTATGTACCCAGTTATTAAAGTGTCTTACATACAGAGAGACACAAAGTCATAAAATACAGAGATTTGCAGCCCAAAATGAGGGTAATAGGGAAGAGAGATACCTAGAGAGTTCCAACAGTCGTCTGAGCAATGGGTCTTATAAAAAAATAATTTACAGTCAGATTTCGATATGCTACTGATGCATGTAACTCTGTATGAATTAAAGAACAAGTCAGTTCTGGGCATATTGTGGGTGCTGCAAAGAGTACTTCTGGCCAGCATCAAAGAAACAATACTATTTTCATGAAATTTAATCGTTGTTTGATTTAAGAATGGGGTCCATTCCTGTCAAAGTATTAGGATCTCAAAAGGCTTGGCGCAAATCAGTGCTCTTTTGCTAAGGCAAGTAAAAGAACAGGGGATGAGATAATGTAAGGAAGTCACTAATGGTCACTGCAGACATCTGGCTTCAGGGCTAATAAAAAGTTGTTAAACTATTTACAGACTGCTAAATCATTTCTTTAATTGGGATCTGTCAGTCATAGATGACCGGCTACCAGGAGCGACCCTAGGTCAACTGGTGCCCTAGGCAAAAGGGCTCCACGGTGCCCCCCAACCACACTACCCAGTGCCCCATCCTGGTCTACCTACACCAAATAAATACTGGAAAAGTGCCCCTGCTAGACCGGTGCCCTAGGCAGCCGCCTAGTTAGCCTATGCCTAAGGTCGGCTATGCTGGCTACATACCTAATCAGAAAGGATGTCCAGGATCCACATTAGCAATTCTTGTAAGCCTGATAGAAGTGCATGCTGCCTAGTGGCTGGTCCCCATCAAAAATAAAAGGAAGCCATTTAAAAACATCAATAACTTCCTTGCTCAACAGTATGTTAGTCAACGGCCGCTTGATCAAATCATTCTGGGTGAACAGCATTTGTGCAAATGTTATATTAAATGCAAAGTGTGCTGAAACAGAGGTTTGGAAGAATGATTGCATATAGTTAAATACGGTTACTGCAGTGCTTGGACACACTTTTCACATTAATATTAGAGCTGGGGTTGAGGCTGATGCTAGAAATAAGGTTTTGTTTTTGGTTACTAAGTTAGAGCGGGTTACATTATTTTGGATCAGACTTATGATGTATTGTGTTTTTTTTATTTTAAAAATGGGTTTCATTTTTCTTTTTGATTAATTAAAGCTGTTCATGCTGTCTATATTTTCAGATAGATATCCTGCAACTGTTTAAAAAGATAAAGTGACACACTTTTTTGACTAAAACAAAGAAAATCATACTGCTTTACTTTAGAAAACATTGTTATGCAGGTGATACAATTCCTAATTTGATAAACATAGGTTTCAGAATTTTTCGTGTGACAGGGGAGGTTTTTGCTTGTCAGAGACAGTCAAATAAATCATAATATTACACTATTCACATTTTAAGCCAAAAGAGAGAAAAAAAAAACAAAAAGAATATTTTTTTCTGTAATGTAATCACACTGTGAAACAAGCAGACTTCTAAGTAGAACAGCAGAAATGACAATGTTTTGAAAAATGGTTCCAGTACAAGTTTTGGAGCTATATCCTAGAGAAAACAAACCCAATGATCCCAGTTTTCTAAATCTTATGGGGTTAAAGACTACAGCTTTCAATAGAAAGTCTTATCACACCCAGTAAAAGGAGTCAGATCATTTGTTTTCTGAAGACTGGAGAAGCAATCTTACAAACCACACAATGTGGGGATTTCACTTGGTCCGTCAGACTAATGTGTAACCACATTAAGGTAACACAATCTCAGAGAAGAGATAACATAATATACACACACACACACACACACACACACACACACACACACACACACAC
>NC_056750.1:828827518-828890018 GCF_019279795.1 Protopterus annectens | reverse complement strand
CAGGAGAGAGTGACCAATGACTCATCAGGCGAGACTGACCAATGACTCATCAGGAGAGACTGACCAATGACTCATCAGGAGAGACTGACCAATGACTCATCAGGACAGAGTGACCAATGACTCATCAGGAGAGAGTAACCAATGACTCATCAGGACAGGGTGACCAATGACTCATCAGGAGAGAGTGACCAATGACTCATCAGGCGAGACTGACCAATGACTCATCAGGAGAGAGTGACTAATGACTCATCAGGACAGAGTGACCAATGACTCATCAGGAGAGAGTGACCAATGACTCATCAGGACAGAGTGACCAATGACTCATCAGGAGAGAGTGACCAATGACTCATCAGGACATTATCTTTGGGTTCTAATTTATCATCCAGAGGCATAATTGGCATTATAAGCCTTTGCAAGGGGGCTACTCAAATGCCATCAGTGTGTTACGCTGTGTTGTATTTGACATTTGCAAAGCCATTGTGTCTGAGGCCATAGTGCATATATATATCTATATATATATATATATATATATATATATATATATATATATATATATATATAGTATAGTGCATGGCAGTGATTACACCTGGGCATTGACAGTGCTCTTCATAAACTGTCCTGCACAGTGTGACCAGAACATATAAATGACTGGAAACCCTCACTGGGCATGTGTGAGGTGTACCTATTTATTTGTCAACCAGATTAAAGGGTGCAAACTAAGAAATGACCAGTACAGAGGTGGGGAAGGCATATTGAATATTTATTTATGGATCAGGAGCCCATTTTTCATGCATAAAATAAAGATGCTTTGGTGAAGGAATTAAGGGACATAACAGGAAGATAAGAGGGTTAGGTTAGATAGCAGGAGGACAGATATGACTGACAGGATGTGTGGTGACACAATGAGGGAGGGAGGGGGGAAAACAAAGGTGAAGTAGACATCAGACAAAGAGAGGGAAGGCAATGTTGTGATGAGGACCGAACAACCAACTGTGGTGGGCATTGACAGAAAAGGGAGGTGAACACCAGGTGGGGGAATAGGATGGGGTGATTACTCACCCCCTATGTATAATCACAACAGTACCCTGTCTCAGATGATAGAGACAGTGCTGGACAGTCACATGAGTGCCCTGTCTCAGATGACATGAGTGCCTGTCTCAGATGATAGTGACAGTGTTGGACAGTGACATGATTGCCCTGTCTCAGATGACAGAGCCAGTGCTGGACAGTGACATGAGTACACTGTCTCAGATAACAGAGACAGTGCTGGACAGTGACATTTAGTGCCCTGTCTCAGATGATAGAGATAGTGCTGGACAGCGACATGAGTGCCCTGTCTCAGATGATAGAGACAGTGCTAGACAGTGACATGAGTGCCCTGTCTCAGATGATAGAGATGGTGCTGGACAGTGACATGAGTACACTGTCTCAGACAACAGAGACAGTTCTGGACAGTGACATGAGTCAGTGAGTCAGTAGAAGAGGTTTCCCATATTACCGATGTCTCCCCCATAATGTCTGCCAGCTGCTGATGGGTAACAATGGTGTCACCTCCACTGGAAGTGCTACTGGTGAGTACAACTGTCTTGGCATGTTGTCAGTGTTAAGTAAAGTGCACATTATGTGGGCCCAAATGCATTGCCTGTGTTTCAAGAGATTGCTTGCTCAATATTCTGTGCTTCTCAGATTTAGTGTCAGAGATCACTTTGATCATGTAAGCTTTTAGCTGTAATGCCCTGATATGATAACTCTTTTAATGTTCAATTGCAGTTCTACTCTTAATGACATCACTTTTTCTTGAATTTATTCATTGTGATAATTATCACGATTAATTTATTGCACTGTGTTTGTCCATATCTCCACATAGTTTTGTAAAAGTTTATCAAATGCTTGTCATCAACTTATACTATGAAACAGTATCTCACAAGAATTGGGCTTTGATTTTATTCTCTAACATTTATGCATTTAAGTGTTTAAATTGTAGTTAATACACACACACACACACACACACACACACACATATATATATATATATATATATATATATATATATATATATATATATACACACACACACACACACACACACACGTATATATATATATATATATATATATATATATATATAGGTGGCACAGTAGTGCAGCAGTTAATGTAGTTGCCTCACAGGAAGAGCATCTCCAGTTCGATTCTTGGCTGGGATGCCTTATGTGCAAAGTCTGCATGTACTTCCTGCATTCATGTGGTTTTCCTCCCACATCCATACACCTGGAGCGTTTCTCCTCAGGCCTCTTCTAAAATAGGCTCTATCCTAGTCTGACTTTCCCGGTGAATAAATGTTAAATAAATAAATAACATTTTCTTCATGTGTTTTTTGGCTTCCTAATGAAATTATGATAGTTCTGAGAGTGTCTTATAAAACAGCTACTGTAAAATATGAAAAACACTTGAAAACTTGACTTCCAGTTTTGGTGAAGAGACTGATGGCTTCATCTTGAACTCTGGCAAAGGCCAAGTGCCTTTCCCATTATTTAAATCTCTCCCGATCCAGCATCGGATGTTTACTATGACAGTGAACTCTAGGTGATTTCGACATCATCTGGTCACCTGAATAATTAAGGATTATTTACTTCCCATGGGAATGCTTTTTGACTGTACAAAATGTTTTGATAATTCTTGGTTCATAGGTTCATAGGTTCATACTAGGCTATCTGCCCTGGGGCATTTATAAGCCTAGCCTGATTGTGTTTGGCTTACGCCACCCCTTGATTTGAGTATACTGTGCCCTTTTTAAAGTTTAGTTTACTGTGCCTCTGTCTAATAGTGACATGGAAGTAATCCCCGGGACAAACCTACGATCCCCCATCCACTCATCAAGATTCTTCTTGAAGAGAGTCAGTGAGGTGCTCTGCCTAACATGAATTGGAATTCTATTCCAGAGTGAAGGGAGCCTCTGGGTTATGAATCTGTCCCTCCAGCATGTTCTTTTTATTTCTGTGCTGAGGTTCAAGTCCCTCAAGCGCGTGGCTTTAAGGGATTTAGATTTACTGAGGTGGAGCATGTCCATTAATTCTGGGTTGGACATAGCTTTATATGTCAGGCATAGATCGCCTCAATGTAGGCGGTATGCAACTGAGTAGAGCTGGAGTTTTTTTTAACCGAGCAGCATATGGCATCTGTTTGAGTCCCTTGATCCTTCTGGTGAGGTACTTTTGGGGTCTTTCTAATTGCTGCAGGTGTCGGGTAAGGTACATCCCAAAGGGGGCATTGTATTCTATGATGGGCCTGATGAGGGATGAATAAAGGGGCACGATTACCTCTCTTGATCTAGATGTGAATCCTTTCATGATGAGGTGGGCTATGTAGAAGGTCTTTCTAACCACTTTGGCAATGTGGTTGTCAAAGGAGAGATTGCTATCAACTTGGGTCCCCAGATCCCTAATTACTTTCTCTGTACTTAATGGGTTACCACCTATGTGGTAATTTGTGGGCACATTGTTTTTGCCAAAGGGTATGACTATACACTTTTTGGCATTTAGCTTTAGACCATGGCTCTGGCACCAGTTATCCATCTCTGCGAGACCTTTTTGAAGGATGTTTGTGTCAGCCGAAGAGTCGATTATGGCACCCAGTTTTATTTATACCAGTTGGTATTCTAATAAAGATGGTAGCTTTTGATAGTATTATTCATATAGGGAGTTTTCTTCCTTTTAATGGAGGAATGTTGGCTTATGTCGGTTTATAATGTTTTATAAGAGCTCATTTTGCATTCAAATAAACAGTGATGGCCTGACTCTAGCCTAAAGGGGTTGACAGTTTATTTGTTTATTAATTTATTTGACATTTGTTGGCCAGGTTAGTCTGTCTGAGCTGGCACCTTTTTTCAGTGGGGGCCCGGGAGAAAAGCTCCACAGTACAAATTATACAAGTAATGCAAAAGTCATAGTTTAAGTTTTGCAAGTAAAAAATCCACAGTATAGCGTTTGAAAGTAAAATTAAATAAAATAAGTTTAGTAAAAATTATATACAAAATTTTAAACAGGTGAACAATAGCAGAGCATGTTAAAGAACTCTGCAAGTGGGGCAAACTAATTAGAAGTGAGGATTGAGGAGGTTAGTAAGAACAAAGTGGCAGATAGCAGAAGAAATGTTATTGAAGGTCTAGTGTTAGATTCATAGAAGTAAGTTTGACAAGCAACAGTGTGAGGGGGATAAGATATATACATCTATATATATATATATATATATATATATATATATATATATATATATATATATAAAAAGAGAGAGAAAATTGGTATTATAATACAGGGGCAGGAAATTGGGGGGTACAGAGAGCAGTCATTGATTATAGTTGTAATACACAGGAAATTAGAATATGTAGCATATATATGGGAAAAGAGGAAGTGGTAAGGGCAAATATGGGGGTGGAGAATAGTGAAGGAGGAAAGAGGGAAAAGAAGATTTAAGTGGGGTGATTGCAGTTACATTTCCAAGCACTGAATAGGTGATTTCTGACAGCTGTCTTGAATTCACGTCCATGGGTAATATTTCTGAGGGACATGGGAAGCATATTCCATGCTAGAACAGTATGATCGCTGTAGAGGTTTTATCCTAATTATTTGTTGGGTTTGTGAATCTGTAAGAGACATTGGTCTGAGCTTCTGTGGGAGCATAGTGGGCTATAAAAGGAGACAAGATAGGATATGCTAGGGCAGGAGGATGGCTTGTTTAGGATAGTGTGGATGATGACAAGTTGAGTAAGTAAGAGTTGGTTAGGAAACTCTAACCAACTGAGTGCTTGTAGAGCAAGACAGTGGTGTGATTTTGGTGGCAAGTTAGCTGCAAATCTAGCTACTCTGTTGTATGTGAGTTTGAGTGTGGATAGCAGAGAGGAGTGTAAATTAGTAAGGATTTAAGAGCAGTAGAAGAGATTAGGGAGAAGATAAGCTTGGATAAGTGAGATTCCGGAGATGGGGGTGGGGAACCTTTGGTTTCTATAGAGTAGGCCAAGTTTTTGGTGGGTTTTCTTTATACAGTGGTGAACATGGAGGTCGAGTTTAAGTTGGTCATCATCAATGATTACTCCAAGGAGCCTTGTGTGGGGTTTACTTGAAAGAGTGGTGTTGTTAAGGGAAGAGATAGTGAAAGAGGATTTAAGATGATTGAGCAATTTGGGTAGGAATAGGAGGAGTTTTTTCTTTTTAGGGTTCAGTATGAGTTGGCTGTTAGCAAGCCAAGATTCAGTGAGGTTAAAAGAGGTTTAAGTTAGGGTGAGGAGGTCAGAAGGGTTGTCTGCAATGGTTCATAGGTTCAAAGGTTGGTACTAGGCTATTAGCCCTAGGGCCTATACACGCCTAGCCATAACAATTCCCTGGATATTTCTTCCCACAAAATTTACTTTCCTGGACCCCTGTCTAGCAGGGCAACTGATGTGATCCCTGGGATGAATTTCCTATCTCCCATCCAGTCATCAAGGTTCCTTTTGAAGAGTGCCAAGGAGGCACTCTGCTTGACATGTATGGGCAGTCTATTCCAGAGTTTGGGGAGTCTCTTGGTCAGGAACCTATCCCTCCACCATTTATTGTTCATTGTGATGACAAGGTTTAGATCCCTGGAGTGTGTGGCTCTGAGGGATTGGGATTTCTTTAAGTGGAGCATGTCAAACAGCTCAGGGTTTGACATGGCCTTGTATGTTAAGCAGAGATCACCTCTAAGTAGATGATATGCCACAGAGTATAGCTGGAGTTATTTAGACGGTCAGTATAGGGTATCTGCTTTAGGCCTGTGATTCTTTCATGAGGTATTTCTGGGCCTTTCCAGCTGTTGCAGATGTCTTGTGAGGTACATACCAAATGGGGCGTTGTACTCTATAATGTGTCTAATGAAGGATGAGTACAGTGGTACACTGACCTCCTTTTTTTCTGGATGAAAAGCCCTTAGTGATGAGGTGTGCCACATAGAAGGATTTCCTGACTGTTGTGGCGATGTGGTTGTCAAAGGTGAGACCACTGTCCACCTGCGTCCCTAAGTCTCTCATCACACTTTCGGTGTTTAATGTACTGCCACCTATGTGGTAATTCATGGGTACATGTTTTTTCCCAAAGGGGATAACTATACATTTCTTGGCATTAAGCTTGAGCCCATGGCTCTGTCACCAAGCATCCGTTTCTGTAAGGCCCTTTTGTAGAATATCCACATAATTTGGGGATTCAATAATGGCTCCCAGTTTGCAGTCATCTGAGAACTTTGTTAGCCAGAGTCCCTTTGTGTTGGCCTGTACTTCAGAGAAGTAGATGCCAAACAAGAGCGGTCCCAGGACTGAACCCTGAGGTACTCCACTTGTCACTTGTCTGGAGCTGGATTTGGAGTCAGCTACTTTTACAGTCTGGGTTTTGTCAGTAAGCCAGTTGGCAACCCATAGAGTGATGTACAGATTTATGTCTAGCTTAGTAAGTTTATCTATGATTCCAGAGTGGGGGATGGTGTTGAAGGCCTTGGCAAGGTCCAGATAGGCTGTGTGGACTGCCTTACCCTCGTCCACAGCTTTGGAGACTGATTTGAAGAAGTCAGTCAGGTTCAGGAGACAAGATCGACCCTTCACAAACCCAAACTGGGTAGGGTCCAGTGTTTGAAGATTGCCAATGTCTTTGTTTATAAGTTCCATGATAATGCGTTTCATGATCTTGCAGATCAGGCTCATCAGCTTGATGGGATGGTAGTTCTCGGGATCCAAGGTGGATCTCTCCTTGTGGAGTGGGATAACTGTAGCTGTGCACCACTCAGTAGGCACGAAGCCTGAGGTGAGGCTATAATTAAACATAACACTTAGGTGAGGTGCCAATTCATTTTGTAGTTCATGTACTACACAGCCCGGGACGTCATCTGGTCCCATGGATGCTGTATGCTTAGCTTTGGAGAGTGTGGTTTCTACCTGTGTGACCGTGATTACCAAAATTTGGCAATCTTTTGGTATTGAGATGGGCCCTTTAGGGGTGAGGGGGGTGAAATTTGCACTAAATCGATCTGCCAGGATATTGGCAATATCCTTGGGATAAGTATATTTAATGATAAGTATAATTAATACCATTCTGTTGTAGCTCAGAGCATATCTGAGCATTGCCATTTAGATTCTTGACATAACTATAGAATGCCTTGTGATTGTCTTTGGATGTTTTGCAATTTTATTTTCGTAACTAGCTTTGGAGGATTTTATGGTGATGATAGTGGAGTCATACGCATACTGCATGAGGGATGATGGATGACAGAGGACAGGATGTGTGGAGCTGGTTAGTAAAAATGCTAAATAGAAGGGGGCCTAGAATAGAGCCTTGTGGTACTCCCATTTTTATGGGGAGAAAGGGAAATTGAGTAGACAGCCATTGATGGACTGCTGTTTGTTAGTGAGGTAGCTTGCAAACCAAGAGATCGTTGTGGGAGAGAGGTTTAGTTGAGCAAGTTTGGAGAGGAGGAAGGGATGGGAGATGGTGTTAAAGGCTTTGGGGAGATCTAAGAAGAGGCAGAACACTAGTTTATTATTGTCTCTGGCTAGGGTGATGGAGTTTGTAAAGCAAATAAGTACAGTAGTGGTGCTGTGGTGGGGGTGGAAGCCATTCTGAGTGGGGGTGATCAGATTTTCTTGAGTGAGGCAAGACAGAACTTGTTTATGCACACAGTGCTCAAGACTTTTGGAGAAGGAAAAGTGTATGGCAATATGACAATAGTTAGAAAGTTCAACAGAGTTTCCACCTTTATGGATAGATATGGTGTGGAATTTCTTCCAAAGATTTGGGACAGTGGATTCACAGACTGAGCAGTTAATCAGGATGGAGACTGGGTAAGCTATGAAGCTGGTGGCAGCCTTTAGGAAGAGAGATGGCAAGTTGTCAGTTGATGGAGAACATATTTTTAAGTTTGAGAAGAGGGTTTTTTATATAGCTAGTGGGGATGGGATTAAGTGAAAAAGGACAATTGTGTGGTAGGGGTGGTGGGAGGTGAGTGATTGGTTTGGTTGGAAGTTGGTATATGTTTGCTAATGGTATCAATGAAGCAGGTATTGAAGATGTAGCAGCTTCTTGGGAAGAGTTATTGAGGCAGGGACTGGGTGTAGAAAGCTTGCCAAGGTGGAGAATTTGGTTGACAGAATTCCAGAATTTTGGGGGTTAATAGATTTTGTGGTTAGGGAAATGTGAAAGATGTTTTTCTTGTCAATGTTTATGTGTTTTTTGGCCAGGTTACAAGTTCTCTATATTTTTGGAAATGAGCAAGTGATTTTGTTTTTGTCCAGAGTTTTCACACAGAATCTCTGTTTTGGATGATGGAACGGGTTAATTCAGTGAGCCAGAATGAACATTGAGATTTGACATTGACAGTTCTGGGGGGAGCTAGGGAGTTTAAAGTGTTTAAGAAGATGGAATTGAGCTGGAGAATGGCTTCATCTAAAGAGAAGTCAAAGAGGAAAGTCAATTGCAGAGAGATGGTTGTTGAAAGTCTCAAGGTTGAAGTTGGTTAACTTATGGCATTCTTTAAATTTGTGAAGTCTAGGGAGATGAGAGGAGGACTAGTATGGGGGAGTGATCACTTATTGAGTCTGACAGGGATTCAGGGTGATGATAGAGGTTTGGATGAGAGACAAGAATTTAGTCAAGGATGGAGCTGGAGTTTGTTGGTTTGTGGAGAAAAGTGGGAGAAGAGATATGCTGGGTGTAACCATAGAGGTGTATGCTGGTGGTGGAGAGACAGCAAGCCAATTGATATTAATGTCTCCTATTATGATAGTTTCATTAGGTATATTGCTAGCCATCCAGTGAAGAATTTTCTCTAGTAAGGGTATGCTGTCTCCAGGGAGTATATAGCCAGCAACTATTGTTAGGGTTTTGTACTTGTTTAGTTTACAATTAGCAATGATGAGTTTGGCAGGGTGAAATAAGGGAGTTGGGTTGGCTAGGGGGGATATGGTTAGGAGGTCTGAGTTCATAGTAGTTAACTCTCCACATTTACATGTGTTCTGTCAAGGTGTAAGATGTTGTGGTTGGGGGGTGGGGGTGAATTCATTGTCTGTGTTATGTGGATTGAGCCACGTTTCAGAAAGTGAGATTATTTTGGGGGAGTATTGGGCTATCCAGGAGTGAAATTCTGATGTCTTATTAAGAATGTTGTGGATGTTAATGGAGTAAAAGGAGATATTTTTGCGACCTGGGGTAGGTGCTTGTAGGACTGTGTGAGTAGTGCTGGAGGGAGTAGATGAGTTGTTGTGGGGCCTGAATTGGGGTGAATGTCACCAGACAGATGAAGGGTGTTACAGAGGTGTATTAGAAGTGATACAGTTTGGTGAGATGGGGGAAATTTTGGTTTGGGTTTATGATGTGGAATGTTTTTTGGAAGGAGTTTAATTCTGGGAGACAGTGTTCAGTGCAGAAGAAGAGAGTGGGTGTTATCAGAGATGATTAGTGGATAGTGGTGCTTGTAGGGTAGGAGGATGTAGGGGAGTTGAGATGTAGATTTAACTGAATGTGGTAGGAGGTGAGGTGTAATAGAAGAAGACGAAGAAAGGATATGAGATGAAGGAGGAACATAGTGGTGTGAAAGGTGTATGAAGGGAGGAAACTGAGTGGAGGTGGGTGAGTGAACTAAGTATGGGGGAGGGGGGATGTGAATGGAGAGAGTGGGTTGGAGGTATACATTACAGTATGTAGGATGGTAGAAGGGGCCTGGGTAGGATAAGTGGGGGATCTGATTGCTTGAGGATAAGTGCTGTGAAAGTGTAGTGGGAGTGTGGTAACATAAGGTTAGCTATAAAATAAATTGATGCAGGGATGGGTGGGAATAGGGAAATGGGGGTAGGGGAGCAGAGTGTGCCTGAGTGTAGTGAGGGCAAATGGAGCAGGTTTGGCCTCAACACAGCACAGTGCAAGAAAAAAAACAATCTGAGAAGCCCATAATGTGAGCATATCCACTATAAAATGGATACTGTAGAAAGGTCAGACAATATAATCATGAAAGCAGCAGGGGAGAATATTGAGGCAGCAAGAGAAGAGAGAGGAGATAGGTACTGGGAAACATGTTTAAGTTATATGGTGTTAAAGATATAGGTGGCTTTAGTTAAGCACTAGAATATTTAAAAGAGCAGGGGTGGGGTGAGAGTGAGTAAGTATAGGTGAGGGAAATTAGTGCAGTCAGCACAGCTCAGCAATGTCAAATATACTTGTTATATAGCTAACAAACTGGTTCAGAGTAACCTAGAGTGAACATACAAGTTTGAAAGGTATGCTGTTGCTGGTAGGGATGATTACAGCCAAGTGGAATCAGATGCTAGAATGTCTATAAAAGGACACAACAGGGCTTAAAAGTCTGTTTGGTTTGCATGTGATATCAACCTGGAAAAATAAAACAAAGAGTAGAGGGGGAAAGGTAAGTTTGAGAGTGGAGGTGGTATAAGCTTTACACTTTAAGG
Organism: Protopterus annectens; assembly: GCF_019279795.1. NCBI lineage: Eukaryota > Metazoa > Chordata > Ceratodontiformes > Protopteridae > Protopterus > Protopterus annectens. The sequence goes on along the minus strand of NC_056750.1, from coordinate 828,879,565 downwards.
AAGGTCAGAAAGGGGAGAGTACAGAGAGTGAGGTTGGAATCAAGTAGAAAATAGGAATTAGCTTATCCTGTGAGTTATTGAGGTGGTATAAGCAGTGACAGGTAAGAAAGCAGGTGGAAGGAACACAGAGAAGAGACAGAAATGGAGAAGGAAAGGCAGCAGGTACTGTTAGCAGGTTAGGAGAAGATACAGGGGCAGAAGAGCAGCAAAATCAGCAAGAGTGAAGCAGAGTACACATAATAAAATACAACAGTGCAAGCAAAAAATAAGAATATCAAAACTGGTTCTGTTCAAAAACAGGTTCAACAACAGTTTGTATGAATTAGGAATAATAGCAGCAATGTTCTAGAGAGCAATGAGCATAACTGAATACAATGTATCAGTGGTTTAACATGTTACAGCTCTTAAATACAATGTATCAGCGGTTTAACATGTCACAGCTCTTAAATACAATGTATCAGTGGTTTAACGTGTTACAGCTCTTAAATACAATGTATCAGTGGTTTAACGTGTTACAGCTCTTAAATACAATGTATCAGTGGTTTAACATGTTACAGCTCTTAAATACAATGTATCAGTGGTTTAACATGTTACAGCTCTTAAATACAATGTATCAGTGGTTTAACGTGTTATAGCTCTTAAATACAATGTATTAGCGGTTTAACATGTTACAGCTCTTAAATACAATGCATCAGTGGTTTAACATGTTACAGCTCTTAAATACAATGTATCAGTGGTTTAACGTGTTACAGCCCTTAAATACAATGTATCAGTGGTTTAACATGTTACAGCTCTTAAATACAATGTATCAGTGGTTTAACATGTTACATCTCTTAAATACAATGTATCAGCGGTTGGTTTAACATGTCACAGCTCTTAAATACAATGTATCAGTGGTTTAACATGTCACAGCTCTTAAATACAATGTATCAGCGGTTTAACATGTCACAGCTCTTAAATACAATGTATCAGTGGTTTAACATGTCACAGCTCTTAAATACAATGTATCAGCGGTTTAACATGTTACAGCTCTTAAATACAATGTATCAGCGGTTTAACATGTTACAGCTCTTAAATACAATGTATCAGTGGTTTAACATGTTACAGCTCTTAAATACAATGTATCAGCGGTTTAACATGTTACAGCTCTTAAATACAATGTATCAGTGGTTTAACGTGTTACAGCTCTTAAATACAATGTATCAGTGGTTTAACATGTTACAGCTCTTAAATACAATGTATCAGCGGTTTAACATGTTACAGCTCTTAAATACAATGTATCAGTGGTTTAACATGTTACAGCTCTTAAATACAATGTATCAGCGATTTAACATGTTACAGCTCTTAAATACAATGTATCAGTGGTTTAACATGTTACAGCTCTTAAATACAATGTATCAGTGGTTTAACATGTTACAGCTCTTAAATACAATGTATCAGCGGTTTAACATGTTACAGCTCTTAAATAAAATGTATCAGTAGTTTAACATGTTACAGCTCTTAAATACAATGTATCAGCGGTTTAACATGTCACAGCTCTTAAATACAATGTATCAGTGGTTTAACATGTTACAGCTCTTAAATAAAATGTATCAGTGGTTTAACATGTTACAGCTCTTAAATAAAATGTATCAGTGGTTTAACATGTTACAGCTCTTAAATACAATGTATCAGCGGTTTAACATGTTACAGCTCTTAAATACAATGTATCAGTGGTTTAACATGTTACAGCTCTTAAATACAATGTATCAGCGGTTTAACATGTCACAGCTCTTAAATACAATGTATCAGTGGTTTAACATGTTACAGCTGTTAAACAGTGGCTAAAAGTGACAGATTTAAGGCTCTTAAAGGCAACAGATTTTACATCTCTTAAAGAGTGGCTAAAGTTAAACACTGAAGTAATCCAGCAGCAATTTCCATGACTTTGTGATACAAACTCTTAAATATGTAACAAACACTACAGTGCAATGTCTTTGCTTGTGAAACACTGATAGGTTAATGACCATCAACCCTCTCCCTAGGAGTTATGTTAGCTGTGCATACAGAAAACAAAGTAGCTGGATGAAAGCTTGGTGTAGCTTCAAGGCATCAGGGGGATGATAAGTACTCTTTAGAATGGAAAATAAAATAAAGTAGCACAAGGGTCGTTAAAGTACTGCAGGATTAGATCTTGGTAGGCTAGGCAGGCTCGATGAGCAGCCGCTATAATAGACAGCAATGAGCAGAGCAGCAACAGTCCCGCTAGCAGTCACTATTTGGCTATTGAGGTGGGGGGGGGTATGGATTACATGGGTCTGGATCTGTAGCAGTCACAAGTGGACACTTGCTAGAGCTAGCGAAATATATTACAGCCCGGAGGTCCTAGAGTTGTCAGGACAGCTTGAAATGTAAAAACACTAAAGCCATCAATCTCAAAAGGATAAAATGGGAGCAAAAACACAATGCTAAGAGTAATTTCTAGAGGGAAAAAAAGTAGGAAACCCAATTGGGAAATACAGGAAAATTAGGGAAACCCACTAGAACCTATGAAATCTATACAAAAACAAAGTTATGCAGTATTTGAAACAACACTATCCACGTGAGCCTGCAAAATATTGATATTGTCACCAGTAAAGATAAGGTAGATAAACACATGATGAAAATTAAAAGATAGCAAAAATAGTAAAAAATATTTACAGTTACAGATGTCACTGTGCATTAGCTTGCCGACTGCATTTACTGAGGGGAGTTAGGAAGATAGAGAAGGTGTGAATGCCAGAAGGGGAAGTTTTGAATGACACAAGGCATTGTGGGAGGTAGAAAGTGAAAGTAAAGGGAGTGTAAGGCAGGAACGGGAGTCTAAAAGGTAGAAAAAAGGTGAGAATAGTGAGAAAGAAGAAGAAGCTTGGCCTCGACTTAGCACAGTGCAAGAATAAAAACAATCAGAGAAGCCCAGAAGATGAGTATATCCATTATAGAATGGGTATTGTAGAAGATCAGATAAGGGAATTATGAAAGTAGCAGGAGAGAATATTGAGGGGGAAAGAGAAGAGAGAGGCGATAGGTACTGGGAAGCATGTTAAGAATATGGTGTTAGAGATATAGGTGGCTTTAGTTAAGCACTAGAATATTAGCAGGGAAGGGGTGAGAGGGAGTAAGTATAGGTGGGGGAGAATTCATGCAGTCAGCACAGCTCAGTAATGTACAGTACACTTGTTATGTAGCTAATGAACTGGTTCAGAGTAACTTACAGTGAACATACAAGTTTGAAAGGTATGCTGTTGCTGGTGGGGATGATTACAGCCAAGTGGAATCAGATGTTCAGGTGTCTGTAAAAGCTGTTATAGCCTTGAGCTGTGAGCTGTTAGCTGTTGTGTGCTGTTTACTTCTTTGCACTGAACTGAAGCAAAGAACTTAAGTAAAGAAGCATTTTTTTTTCATTTTTCATGGTGGATGTATTTTCTACAACCCTTACTTAGCCATTCTGGTTCCACAGAGGGTTGCTTGGAGTGCCGTTCTGGATTTTGTGGTTTCTTTAAAGTTTGTTTGTAAAGTAGCACCCTATTCTGAGCCTGTGTACTTGTTTTTTCATGGCTGTTATATACAATATATAAATATATATATATATATATATATATATATATATATATATATATATATATATATACATATCATCTGAAATCATCATCATCACCCCCCTTTTTCCCATTTTCTACATGGGCTCAGGGCGCCGTCTCCACTGTTGCCATCTGTCTCTAGTCAGTAGCACTTTCCTGCCAACGTTGACACTCATGCTTGATTGCTGCAGGGCTTCTCTTACACAATCCATCGGCCTGTTTGCTGGTTGCACACTCTAGTTTCCTTTTGCCTTCTTCCTGTCTGTCCCAAATCTTCTTCCCCAGATTGTCTCCTGCTTTTCTGCACACGTATCTGAACCACAGTAATTTGTTCTGTTTGACATTTTCTACAATTGGAGCCAATATGCCTTCTGCTCTTATGCCTTCATTTCTTTGTCTGTCCCACAGTATATATCCTACCACCCATCTCAGGCATTTCACCTCCATCACCTCTATCTTCTTCAACTGCTCAGCCTTTACTGCCCAGGTTTCTGTACCACATAGTCTATATTATTTGAAAATTTCTGTTAAAAATAGAAACAGATCATGTATTTAACAGCTTTGTGTTGTTTTTTCAAGATAAAACTTTAGTGCATTTTAGATATCAGGATTATAAATGTGAGATTGTATCATATTGTTGTCTTTTATAACATCCTGATGTATGAGGAAAGTGACAAAGTATGTTTCAGATGGATATGAACTCTTGTAAAACAATAATATAGAATGTAAATGGCCCTATGAATCAGACTAAGTGGTCCAGAGTATTTGCATTTTTGAATGAAGTTAAACCCCATTTTGTCCTCTTTCAAGAAACACAGTTAATGTTTCAGGAACATACTAAGTTGAGTGTTTTGGTTACAAAGGATATTTTGCCTCATATCCTGGTTGCTGGAGGTGAGGAGTAGCATTATTAATAATGAAAGGGATGTCTTTTGACCTCTGGAAGTGGCTCATTGACCCTGAGAGTAGATTTGTGATGGCGAAGGGCAGACGAGAGGCAGGGCGTCAACACTGTTACGTGTTTATATCCCATTGACCACTAATCCTAGATATTTACTAAGAATGAAAAATAACTGAGCTAAATTTCAGTAAGGGATGTCTCTTTGTGCAGGTGACTAGTTGTGTTCCATACAAGAGGCACACCCATGCCTACATTGTCATTTTATTCCTGCAGTAGGTAAAACACCTAAACAGTTTTTGAAACTGGCGGGTATGGTTGATGTACATAGTTATCTGAGGCTATTTCTATTATTATATACAGTTCTGCTTTAGATTTTCTACATACTCCAGAACTGACAGGTGTTATATAACTAAGGAGAAATTGTATATATCAGTGGATATACAGCACCGAAAACTGCACCTTTCATGTCATGTGCCTATTATGTTCTACTTTCATATAGAAAAAGTGAATTATGACAGGTATTGGGAATGTAATTTGTATTATTGTGTGGGGGGGGGGGGGTATTTTAGATTTGGCCTATTTAATTCAATGACTGATAGGCTGGAATGGGATGCAATCCCTGATTCTTCCATTATGTAGTAATAGGTTTAAGGTGGAGTTGATAGCTTTCCTGATGGGCTGTGTGGGTGCATCTGCCAGCTATTCTTCTATGAAGTCGCACTCATTGCAAAAGGTATTGCTACATTTACAGAGGCAAGTTAGTACAAGGCTGCCTGAAGGAGAAACAGGTAAATTAGAGGACTTAAAGAAACAGACAGTGGCCCATTTAGACTACAAAGTGGAACTAATGAAAATTGCGTTACGCATAAAATGTCCTGACAATTCTCCAAGAGGTCAGAAATTTCTCACTCTGTATCTTGGGCAATAGGTGAGTGACAGATATATCACTATAGCAGAGACCAGCTTATAGGCAAAATAGTAGCAACACCATCTCAAATTTTAAGTAAATTCATGTTATCCTTTTTTCATCTCTATGCTGGCAAGCCACTGGATTTGACAAAATGGCTGAAAGTTGAGGATTGTCTTATTCAGTTCCTTTCCCTGCAGCAGCAGGACCTTCTAATGCAACAAGTTACAAAGGTAGATGTTGAGCAAGTTCTTGTACAATTGTCCATGAAGAAGACTCTGGGTCCTGATGGTGTACACTTGGAGCTATATAAATGGGTGGGGTAGAAGTTTATTATAGCCTTCGCAAGGCTAGATGTCCATATATTGGTGCAAGTTGTTCCACTTCCTTCTCCTTTGTACCAGGTCTTTATTTCTTTAATGCCCGTCATGATGTCCATCTTCAGTTAGCCCAGTATCTGTACTGGACTACTATCACAGCCTTGAGACTTTCCACTTGCCTACCATCCTTAATTCATTTAGGTCAGATGGGGATTATTGCAGGCCATGCCTTATTTCATATTAGATGCCGCAGGTAAGAAAAGCTCTTCATTGTTTACAGGCAGCCTGGTTGCTGGGAAGGCATTTGGCTGTGTTAACTGGGATTATCTTTTCATATTGTTAAAGCATATGACCTTTTCAAATGCTTACATGGAGTTCATCCACAGGTTAAATAGAAGCTTCTCACTAAAATTAGAGTATGCTTATGGCTTTCTCCTACATTTTTCTAGCTAGGGAGACATGGTAGGGTGGCCCTTGTCTCCCATTTTATTTGTGTTATATTTGGATCTTTTGGCATCAAAGTTTAGACAGGCACCTATATCTGGCAATAGATCAATGGGCATTGAATAAAAAATGTATCTATGTGTTGATGACCTCTTGCTGTATTTGCCAAGAGAGATCTGTTAAATGTTTCCAGAATTTTACAGTGGTTTTGAGAGCTTTCAGGTTAAAAAATAAACATTCACAAAATGGAAGTCCTCAAAATACATAATTTTTCCATCATAAGAACTAATACAATAACATTATCCTTTTCTTGGCAAAAACTCCCCCATCGAGAATCTAGGATTGATGTTAGCTTCTTGCTTGCAAACCACAGTAGATGCGAAGTGTAGAGTACTGTCCAGTAGCTTGAATGACTTATTACAACAATGAAAGCTTGCCCAGTAGCTTGAAGGACTTATTTCAACAATGGAAGCTTCATCAATTATCTATGCCACAAAGAACATAAGCAGTTAATTCATTTGTCTTTCCATTGAAGGGTAAATGCACATACAACAAGGGTAAGACACACACAAAATGGATGAGACCCCTGCAGCCTTAAAATAAGCTATGATAATATAAAACCTTGTAGAAAACATGACATTTCATTAACAATGGAGTTTTGTTAAAGTACAGTACAGTTATTTGTTGTCCGTTCAATCAAATGGTCTTTGATCAGATGGTCATCAAATATCCAACTGCTTACCTAGTTGAGGTAAAGTTTTTCTGCCCATTTGTTTAGGAAAATGGACATGCATAATATGGTTACAAGTAATGACCTAGTCTTTTACATTTGCAAGTCCTTGGACTACTCTCATTGTGCACTGCGAGTAGTAGTGCACATCTGCTTATGAATAAATGGTATCCTCCCACTAATTAAAGTATCAGCTCTGATTAGAAGTAGTCCTTACTTAGAAAAAATGCTGTAGTAGGGACTGCTAAAGGAATGGAAATAAATGTATTTGAGCAACATGTTTCCACATTTTAAAAAAGTAATTCAAACAAGCTAGCCAATCTGAAATTCACACAAAATTGACAGATTTTTTTTCTATTAACCATGTCTTCTTGGCAGGAAATAGGAATGGTAATACCTCTGTAACGCTTATTCTTACTGTTGATATTAACTCAGAACCTGGAACAAGATAGAACAGGTGGGGCTAGCATCATTAATTTAGGAACCACCTAAGGCAGCTATGTTAACGTTCCCTAAATGTTTCTGACTGTTAGTGAAGTTGCCTTGTTTTGCAAACCTGACATAGTTCAGCTCTCTGCATTTTAGGGGAGTAAACCGAATTCTTACAAAAGCTGCTCATTGCCTGCTTCCATATGGCTTAGTAGCTTGAGTCTCAACAGTCACGTATCTACATTTGCGCTTTATTAATTAAAATGTTCAAACACAAATGCCAGACCATTTCAAAATAATACAAAGGAACCAGTTTCATTTGATACAGTGATATTCCTAGTTTGGTGGTACATGAACGCACACCTGAAAATTAGTTAAGAGGCCCAGTTATAAGTGAATGCTGACAGTCCCCATTTAGTCTGGAGCATACAGGACCAACTCTTGTTATACTTTTATAGATCCACTGTGTATACATGAGCAGGCTAGTTGTCTCTTTGATTAGAAGTCCAACAAATACTCAGAATGAATCTTCATAGAAATCTCATTGCTAGCCCCTCCCCCAAATTAATTAGCACTCTTACAAGTTTAGCAAATTATACAAAGCTATCACATCTTCCTTTTTTACTCTCTGCCTACAAGCAGCTGAACAATTAGTCAAGAATGCACTTTGAGAGCCCCCTGGAAAGGATGAAATGTACAGTGCAGCTGTGCAGGAGTTTTTAATAAGGCACGGCCTGCAGGGGCCAATGGCACTGCACTGGCATCGTGCTGCATGAGAGCTCTGTGTTTCAATGTCAGTTTAGAATGAAACAAGAGATGGAAAAAAAGTACAGGAAAACAAAAAACGTACACTGTCAGGGACAATTTCCCCCTTTCTTTTCATCTTTATCGCACAAAGCAGCTGGTGAGGGCCACCAGGGACTGAGCCAGCTGGGACAACAGCTGCCTGTCCGCACAACACAGGATCTTACTGAGGTGTAATCCACAGCAGTGCTAATTATTGCATGCCTGCCTGTTTCATGAGCCCATGTTCGTTAATTAGGCACCTTACACTTTACACAAAGAGCCTATACGTGTGTGTGTGTGTGTGTGTGTGTGTGTGTGTGTGTGTGTGTGTGTGTGTGTGTGTGTGTGTGTGTGTGTGTGTATATATATATATATATATATATATATATGTATATATAAAATCTTTTGCATGTTTTTCTTAACAGTATGTCATTATGTACTCCTAACTGTGTGGAAGTAGCTTTACTGATATTTGTTGTGAGTATTATGTGTACTCACTGCAAGAAATGCTTGCTTTATTCACTTATAAGATTTTAGAAAAGAACAGAGACTGCAGGACAAAGAAAGAAAAACAACTATGAAGAGGAAGCCTTTTCACACATAACTGAACACTGAGTGGAACACTGAAATAACTGTATATCTCACTCAATACTGTGCTAAATTAGAAAGTCAGGGAGAAACTATGCTTTCAGTAGTTTTAGTCTACTTTGTGTAATGTCTGTTCCATTGTATATGAGTATGTAGTGGAAAGTAACACATGGCTTGATATACTCAGAGCAACTACTGCCAGAATAAATGCTTACAGACTTTTATGCATTTTTCTTAAATTAGTGGGCATCTTGTCTCAATTATTTATACCCGTGTGAGTACAGATGACCTATAGTTTTGAAGTTCTATCTGTGACTTGCTAACCCTGCAGTTTAAGTACTGGTACATCCACTTTTGGCTTAGCTTTTGGTGTTCTACCTTCAGCTTGTTCACATGTGCATTTGAATTTGGAGCTATTACAATTCAAGTCCTAAGGTAGTGAAAGGATTTTACCAGCACAACAGCAGCTGAGTGAATCTGTTCCTTTTTGGATTCATAACATTCAGAAGGCAAGATACAACAGCTATTGGCATAGAATATTACATTTATATTTTATTCAAAATCTTTGCTTTCAAACTTTCTATGTTGTCTGTCTTTCTTTTTCCTGCCAGCAGTTACTTACTTTACACTTCACTTTAACAACAAAGTTTTGGCCTGTTTTCCCGATAGCCTATATCTTCAGTATTAGTCAGAGCTTCGTTGCTTTATCTTTTGTCAATTTAAAGCATCAGAAATATACCAACTATGGCCAAAGAGGTTTTAGTTTTGGTTATGATCACCTTGTTCACCTTGTTTTATGAGCTTTTATGTTGGTATACTTTCTTTCTCAAGCCTAGCAGTCACTCCAAATTTAAATTAGTTAACTAAGGCCCTGGAACCTGATGATATTTCTTTGCTGACCTTTTGTTTTGTGCTTCTTACTGATTTAGTGTTAGATCTGGACAAGGACTTCACCTATGGACTTTGCACAACTGTCAATAAAATTACTGCTACTTTTTGCTTGTGTGTGAACAAGAACCAGAGTTTTTATTATCTTATCATTTGCTGTCTTCAAAAGTGATGATGCCAGGACTACTTCTTTTTGAAATGGTTAGAGACTTAAAGCTTGGCATTACCTCACTACCAGATATGGCATTATACTCCAAAACTTACATGTTTTATCCAGGATAGACTGAAAGAGCAAATGTTTATTTGTTCCAGTCCCATGTTCGGGATAGAAATGAAACTTCAATGTAATATACTGAAAAAGAGCTACAACATTCATATTATAATTATATCTGGAAAAATATTAAGACAGTAAAGCAATGTCTTTTGGCTTTTCCCGGTTAGGGGTAAACACAGAGGATCACCAGTCTGCAGATAGATTGGCAGTGGAGTTTTTACGGTGCCGAATTGCAAGCGCAGTGCCCAACCTTCACTGAAGTCACAAAAACATTAAGACAATATCTTACTATTTTGTTCACATGGTCATTTGTGGTTGTTGAAAATCATAACTTATGTTTTGAAAATATTTTTCTTATATTCTGTAATTTTTAGCAGACTTATGCCTTTCATTACTAAAATTCCATAAAATTCCATTGATGAGAAAAATCTCATGTCTCAATTTCTAGGCAAGGGAACTGCTTTTTTCCAACAGCAGATAGAAATCAAGTACATAAAATTCATACTTCTGCAAAAATGACTGGCTTGAAAGTGGTCATGATGTAAGAAGGGAACTGACCTTCCCAAATATGCTGTAGTCTCAAACTTTATTTTATTAAATTAGGGGATACAGGGAGGGATATTAAATTAGGGGGTTCAGGGAGTGAAGCAATCTGACTGATGTGGGGAACTTTGTCTCCACAGAAAGCACATGATAAAAATGTTGTGCAAAGGCCAGTTCCAGCTATTTTTTTTTCTTTTTTTGACACGCAGAATTCACGCAGATACTGCTTGACCAGACACCCAAAACTCTGCAACACTTATTTGAGAGGATTGACAGCTGAGGAAAACCAGTATCATAAGCATCCTTAGTGACTGCTGGAGAGAGCTATGCTTTATATAGGGCAGGTTGAGTTTATCCCCTGTAGGTTGGCAAAACCTTATTTCAGTTTTAATTGCTTTTCATCTTCATTAACTCCATCTCTTTCCCCATGCCTTCCTAAATAAAGGCAAGCTTTTATTTTCCTCCCTTTTTTGTCATTAGCACAAAAATAAATAAATGCATGTTCTACAACATCAGCTCTGTTCTACTAGTAGTTCTCACTATATTCTTTAAAGTAGTTAGTATTATAAAACAGGCCATGGTCTCACAGACTTCAGATGGTTCTAGAATTTATTTATTTCATCCCACAAAACAAAATATATTCCATTCAAGTTACAACTCCAGTAAAAGTAATTAGCTTTCTGCTCCTTCCCCATATTGCATTTTAGGAACCTATATACAGAGACAAACTTGGCTTGTTTATCTGCATGTGCACTTTTATAGAAGGTCACACCATAACTGAGATCTGTTGTGAGACTGTCTGAGGATTGTGAGATAGTTAATACTCATGTGGTATAACTTTTACAGTTGCAGCCTTTAGTGGGTGCTCATTAGCGGTGCTGACGCATCCATTTCTCAAGTTTGTTTTCAGTTAATTAGTGCTACTGAGAATCAAATTAACAATTTCATGTGAGTGTGAGGTAGGAAACTTGGCCAAAGGACAGATGGCCATCTGCATTTACCATAAAAGGGGCGGCTGAATAAACCTCGGACACCATGTCTTGCCAACTGGAGCAATACACTGCAATGCTTGTTTAAGTTGTGCTCTGTCCCAGGGGAGAGCCTGACTAGAGCTGATAGTCCTGCTACTAGTTCACAGCAAAGAGCACCAAATGCTTGCAGTGTCACCTGACCCAAACCTGTTATCATGCGTTTTTAGGATCAACTTTCTTGGCTGGGATCATAGATTAAAAAGTGCTTTCCATCATCAGAGTGTCTGTGTGCTGGCCTAGAGTTCAACTTCTAAGTAAGGAATCCGCCTGAGGACAGGAGGTGGTGGCCAGCATTCTGCAGCCAAGTGGGCTCTAATTAGGCTGGGCCACAGCTTCAGATTTCAGGTTTGCACGGTACTGCTGTATTGCTAATTAATTGAAGCATTTTGAAAATGCATCTCATTAACAGCAGAGTTTGGGTAATGAGGAAAGAGAGGGGGAGAGGCAGAGGAAGGAATTCCATAACCCTGTTACAGCAGCTCATTAGGGGCCCTGCTGAAGACTGCATATGTTCTTAATTAATGAGTGCTAATGAAGCCACGTGTTCCCGCTGATCTGAGAAGAGAACGAAGCTGGGAAGTGGGGGTTGTTGCTGCAGTGTGGGAACCAAAGTTATAGAACAGTAGCATTTCTGAACAGCACAGACCTTGTACAGAGCTATTTTTCAGTACATTCCAACACCGTCTTTCACGAAATACCAATCATGAGAGCCATAATCTCTATTTTATGCCACAAAGACAACAAAATACAATCCCCAAATTTTCAGAGTATGTTGTAAGAAATGCACTTTAAATCTGACAAAAAATACTGGCTTACTATGATTTCTTATATGTTTACTGTCTATGAATCTGCATTGCAGCCTCTTGTATGCATAATGAGTTGTAGACCGCTACTGCACTCCTGAGACCGAGCACACCTGGACCTGTTTACAGTAGCCCTCAGCTACATACTGAGGTTACCCTGATCAAACCACCAAACCACTCAGTGCTTCATGATTCCCCTGAAAATAGATCTGTCAAACTAGGGGGCCTTTCTTGGTAACCAAAGACATAAATAAGCATATATGAGTGGGAGGTAAACTGTTTATCATTTCTCATACTGTTTCACCTTGAGTAACCTCACATATGATATAATGTTAGTAAGGTGTTCTAGGTCACAAAGAATGTGTGAATGCATATACATTACTCAAGAGCATTCTCCCTGTAGATTTATGCAACAAAGAATAATTTTCAGTAATATACCAGGATATGAAGCATATTTATAAATCCAGAAACTACAAGGAATGAAGGCTGGTTTTCATTGTGCGTAGTTCTGTTACAAAAAGTAGCTGTCTAATGACTGATACACAACATTAAATAGCTTTGTATTCATGGCAGTGGCACAGTGTGTTTTCACTGTTGGCTAGGTTCATGTAGTTATTGTGTAAGAGTTATGACTGCAGGTCTAATTCACACTGTAGAAGTTGGGAAATTAGTTCAGGTTGAGTTTTACACTGTCTCTGTCTCCTGACTGAGTGACACGCTTCTAGTTTATATGGAGTTTGTCTACATGCTGGCAGACAGCGAGGATCTCTTTAATTTTATAACAGTTTACAAAACAAGATGCCCTTCTGAATGTATTTGCACCAAGCTGAATACAAACCCATCCCCCAGACAGTGAATGCTTCTGAAAAGTGCACCAGTTCAGGTCTGCTAGTTGTGTATCCTCCAGTAAAGAAAACAGGTTGTGGAACTGATGAAGAGGATCCTCACTGAATGATCATACCTGCCACCTTCCAGGTATGACAACAACTGGAAAGGCCGCAGAAATACCTCACTAAAAGAATCACAGGCCTAAAGCAGATGCCCTATACTGGCCATCTAAAAAAACTCCAGCTATACTCTGTGGCATATCGTCTACTCAGAGGCAATCTCTGCTTAACATACAAGGCCATGTCAAACCCAGAGCTGTTGGACATGCTCCACTTAAAGAAATCCCAATCCCTCAGAACCACAGACTCCAGGGAGCTAAACCTTGTCATTACAATGAACAAAACATGCTGGAGGGATAGGTTCCTGACCCAGAGACTCCCCAGACTCTGGAATAGACTGCCCATACATATCAAGCAGAGTGCCTCCTTGGCACTCTTCAAAAGGAACTTTGATGATTGGATGGGAAATTGGAAATTCACTCCGGGGATCATGTCAGTCTCCCTGCTAGACAGGGGTCCAGGGAAGTAAATACTGTGGGAAGAAATAGCCAGGGAATTGTTATGGCTAGGCTTGTATAGGCCCTAGGGCTGATAGCCTATTACCAACCTATGAACCTATGACCCTAAACAGCAAATAAACATACAAATATGTATGCAGTGGTGTACTTGGAGTATACCTAGCTACTCCTTTGTTGATGGTCTTATGTTTAGTAGACTTTATGTCCCCTTATTCCATCAGGACGGAACTTTACTTTCTATAAATTAGTGTGAGCACAAGTGTAGGACATACTCAACTGCTAACAGTGAAGCATAGGTGGTATTAGCAGTCACCATTCTATACCCACATGATCGTAAATAGCTAAATGAGATTTAACAGTGGGACTGCATATGTCATTGATGGTGGTATGTGTGGGACCTGCACATGTGACTGTGGAGAATGAATACTTACAGCAGAGTATGCCTTGCACGTCACTGCAGATATTATCAGTGCTGAGCTTTGTTAGAGGTGAGATACTGAAGTGAATGCAATATTAGCATGTATAGCTGCTGGCATATTACTGGTCAGTTTGCCTGCTATGTCTTATTGTAAGTAATGTTGATGTACTTGAGACTTGTGTGTAGATTTTGGGCTGGATGTCTTAAGTGAAACCTACAAAAAGGAATTTATTCATCCCACCAATAAGGTTCTGCCATCAGGAGGGACAACATTTTAAGTGGAGCTACCCAGCTTTTTTTCTTCCTTTTTTCTCTAGAACAAAAACATTCCTGCAGAAACAGAAGACTGTTGACCTTTTCTAAAAGAATGATAGACAGGTGATTGCTAGGAAACAACTCCAGCCCCCACCCAAGATATAAGCTTCAATTAATAGCACAGCTTCACCGTACATTAAGAACTCACCATAGTGCTCTTCATTCTTTAGAAAATAACAGTTGTAAAAAGAAAAAAGCCACTTCAGCTACTGTACCAGTGATAGAAACCACCACCGTTTCACCACAAGATAAAACAAGTGTGGAGATCTATATATCTATATATCTATATATATTTTTTTACAGTGTTGCCTTCCTTATTTTGTTTAATTAGCACCAAAATTGTTGTATATGTTGTTGTTTTGCAGTAAAGCAAGTCGATCCTGTTGAACTGATATCACTCTAAAAGCATGGTCAAAGGGTGTTCAGTTAGAGTATAGGTTTGAGTCATTTTGAGTAAACCATCTCCAGAAGACACAATTTCTCAAGCAGGAGTATACCAGTTAAACATCTGTCTACTGCTGGCTTCTGTCTTTGCATTGCAGGTTGTAAGGCAGTGACAGTTACAGACAAGGGTAAGTTCTTCTGAGGTTCCTTACAGACAATTGCATATTTTACATTAATTCTCTCATTCTATAACTTCAGCTAGTTGGTCCTACTACTGTTATATCTGACTATAGACTTCACTACTTTCAGTGATGTTGGTTAATACAATGCATTCATGAAACTCTGTGGATCAAATGATCACTTGGTCTGTCCTTTGTAACAATTTTATAATGTAGAGCAGTAAGCATAGAGGATTTAGGTTATGAGTTGTTAACAAGCTACTTTCTGTGGTTTGGGGTTTGAATCCTTCAGGCCTCATTTGACTGCTGTGTTACCTTGAGGGAGTCACTTAATCAGATTTTGTAGAAGTTGGACTTGGTTTCTCAGTGGTGTCCTGGACTGCATGCCTAGTGGCTACTGATATACTAATACCCATCATTTCACATTTTTTCTGGTCTGTGCACTGACTTATATTGCCTGTATACAAGGACAGATACTTTTCCTGCCACTTAATTTACCATTGTTCAACATTGTAGGACTCAATTTGTTGAAGAAGCTAATACTGGGCGACTAGTTTGAATGAAAATACTGCTATAAAGATCTCCTGTGAGAATAGAAATTAACAAAATGTCCGTTGGTTTAATAAAGGCTAGTGTTAAGATGGTTACATGCTCTTTAAGACTGCTTTGGATGGAACTCTGTTGCCTTATGGAAATGCCTGTCATTTTTTTAATTTATGACATACATAAATCTGTTAACATTTTACATCCTCTTTGTCATCATATGAGGACTGTGACTTTTGTAGTTTCTGTAGTCATTACTGATTCCTTAACTTTCGATGTCAACCAGTGTACGAAAATAATTTTTACTCTGCATATTAAAGTTGTTACGCGGTGGTACAGCGGTAGCGTTGTTACCTCACAGCAAGAGGTTTTCCCATTTGATTCTCGGCTGGGCTTGGGAGTGCCTTCTGTGTGGAGTCTGTATGTCCTCCCCGCGGTTGGGTAGCATTCAAAAGACATGCGTGCATAAAATGGGCATGCCTTCATTGAAGGTTGGGCGTCAAGCTGGCACCTCAGCTTTTCGTAAAAATCTACTGCCAATCATTAGCGGAAAAAGCCGAAAGACCAACAACAGCATATTAAAGACGTATCCTGATTCCTCATGTCAGAAAATGTGCCTGAAATGAAATAAAGTGAAGGGAGAGGCAGTGTAAAGGACTGGTTAATATTCATTACAGATTTGGCAAACATTGTTAATGCAGATGTTTTGTGTTCATTACCTGCAGACATTTTGGTGGCATAAATGTCCACATGGCATAAATGGATTATTCAGACAGTATAACAAAGTTGTGGACATTGACTTCTCTGGACTATGGGCTAAGATCTAGTCTCATGTTTATGCTAATCCAACTGGGAAGTCAATGTCAGAGTGTTAAAACCAATGTTAAAAGCAAAACCTTTCACACCAATGCAACTAAGACTACATCTGCCAGTACTTATCTCCTCCCCACGCTTCTTTATGGCACTACCATCCTTACAAACCTCCAGATCTCACAAAAATTAAAACTTAAACAATGCTATAACAAAGTTGCTAAATTTGTAGCACATACCCCTTTCAGAACCCATCACTGTATAATACTGAAAAGCCTTGGTTGATTAGAACTGCCACATCAACTAACATATACACAGCTTCTTACCACCTGTAAAATTATCCAACATCCATCTTCATACATTCTAAACAACTATGTTCCCAGTGGGTCATTGCAATCCAGTAACCAAAAAGTCCTGTCTGCCTACAAACCTAGCAAATCTGCTGGGCATTGTCCATAGTTGTACAAGGTTGCTAAGGCCTGGAACTCCTTACCTGTATCCATGAGGTCTATATGCTCCCTCCCATCTTTCAAAACCACTCTGAAACACTTCCTAGCAAAAATCTGTCTCTGTTCTTGTTCAAATCCAGGATAAACTCTATCCCTAAATGTGAACAAGTCCCTTTTCATTTCTTATACCTCCTAACTGACCTTCTTATATTACTTCCTTACTGTGATTTAATTCCCTTCACTAACTTTCTCTTTAAATATACCATAAGCTTCATACTTCAGTTCATATTTGTATTAGAATAACTTATCTTTAATTTCTCTACAAACTCTCTAAAATTTCTCTAAATATTAAGTATACCTTGTATCAATTCTTAACCAATGTTTTTATATTATCCCTGGGATTCAGTAATGCCTACACTAAGTGTGCACCATTCTGAGTGAACAGACAACACAGGCATAACTCACATCTTCTTCCTCCTAATTTTAGTTTTCCTGTTTATTTACATTTGATTACCAGGTAGTGTCCGACTAGGCCACTATCCCATTTTCAGCGGAGACCAGGGAAGAAAAGCTCCAAGTTACAAATGTTAAAGAAAAAACATACATGGTACAATAAGATAAAGCAAGGGTAAAAACATGACAAAAACAAAAGTTAAAATACACATATAATAGAAATAGAGATAAAAATTACATGCATATAAAGAGTTTTATTTATTTATTTTTAGAAAGTATTAATGTGTTAAAATGAAGATAGAAGTCTGAATTTTTTAGATGTTAATAGGCTAAGAGAGTGGAAAGTAATAGTAGACAGAAAAGCAGGGTAGGAATAACTAAGCCAGAGGGTGTGCAGGAACATAACCAATGATTTGAGAAATATTCTTTTAGGAGCCGTTTGAAGTTCTGAGTATCAGATATAGGTAGAATATGCTGGGGAAGAGAATTCCAGGATTTGGCTATTGAGTGGCTGTATACTGAATCACCATGAAAGTTATGGGTTTTGATAACTTTGAGCAATATTTTATCTGCTGACCTGAGTGAGATAAGATTAGCGTAGGATTGAACAAGACCAGATAGCGCTGGACAGTAGTCTGGTTTATGGATGACAGAATGGGCAACTATTAGCTGATTGAGAGTAAGTTAGGGAGCTCTATCCAGTTTAGATGGTGTAGGGCAGCACAATGATGTGATCTATGAGGGTGGTTGGAGGTGGATTTAGCTATTTCTTATAGCAAGATATGAGGTTATTCAAGTCTGATTTACAAAGGTTGGTGAATATTTGTGAACAGTAAAGAAGGGTAGATAGAAGGTGAATCCTAGCTGTTGTAAGTCTGGCATGATGTGTCAGGTACAGTTTAGCCCTATAAAGAGCATTAAGTTTTACATAGACCTTTTTAATTGTTAATGGTATGTGTCTATCAGACTTCAGGCCATTGCCTAGAGTAACACTAAGACGTTTTGTTTGTTCTACAGGTTCAATTATTGTGCCATTGGAGGAAAAGATAGAGAGAGGTGCTTGTTTATTTATTTATAGTGGAATTGGTAAAGACCATAAGCTTGGTTTTGCTAGGATTTAAAATGAGTTGGTGGTCTGATAAGTATTTTTCAATGCTAGGAAGGGCAATCTGAGTTTTTTCTTGGAGTTCATTCAAGGTGGGGTGGAGCAGATAAGGGAAGCATCATCTGCATATTGAATGACTGAGGCAGGTTCGGGAGCAGAACAAAGATCATTAGTGAAAATAACAAAAAGAAGACGGCCAAAAATGGAACCCTGTGGGACACCAACAGCAATGGGCAGTAGGGGTGAGAGTTTATTATCCCATAAGGTGGCTTGTTTATAATTAGAGAGATAACTATGAAACCAGCATAACGTTTCAGTGCTGAAGTTGAAAGATGCAAGTTTGTTAAGAAGTATTTGATTAAATACAGTATCAAATGCTTTTGACATATCAAGGAAGGTGGCAGTGACAAGGTGTTTTTTTTTTTTTTTTGTTTTTGAGGTAATTTACAGTATTGGTGAAACTTAAGAGCGGTATTAGTACTATGCTTGGGGCAAAAGCAATGTTGAATATTAGGTAATAGGTTGTTCTTAAGGAGGTAGTCTAATGTCTGTTTACGTAAACATTTTTTGTAAGATTTTGGCTAGTGGTGAGAGAATGGCTATAGGTCTATAGTTGGAAAGGTCAGTGAAGGGGCCTCCTTTGTGAAGGGGTATGACATGAGATGTTTTCCAGAAAAGAGGAACATACTGTTCAGAGCTGGAACAGTTGACTAGTATAGATATAGGGTAAGTGATGGATGTAGCAGCAAATTTTAGAAATTCACCTGGTAACTGATCCGCAGTAAGAGTACAAGGTTTTACTTTACATAGGAGGTTTTGTATATAACTAGTTTAGATTGATTTGAGAGAGAGAAAAGAGAAGTCTTGAGATCAGTGGGGGAGGGTATGGAAAGAGATGAATCTGCTCTTTTGTTAAGTAATGAAGGGCAATTAGTTGTTGGTGCTGGAGTGGTAGGTTTTCCAGGGTTAAGAAGGAGGTTGATTGTTTGCCAGAATCTTTGGGGGTTATTTTGGCATTTCACTTGACATGTTTGAAAGTAAGTTTTTTTGTCTTGTTTAATTTTTTTTTTGGCTTGATTTCTGAGTTGGTATGAGGCATAATTGATTTTAGTTTTGTTTTTATGAAAGATAGTCCAGGCTTTGTCCCTTTGCTTAAATAGAAGAATAGTTTCTTTCACTAAATAAGGAAGTTGTTTGGATTTAGCACAAATGTTCCTGATTGGAGCAAAGTTGTTAAGTACCTTCAGAAAAGCATTATTAAAGTACTGTACTGCGAGATCCAATTGAAGGGTATTTAGAGGTGACCAGTTATATTCTCATATAAGTGTGTTGAATATACTAGGGGGAAACTGTTTTTTTATTACATACATAGTGAAATGAAACATTGTTGGTACTATGTATATGTTTTCTGATAAGATAGGTTGGGTAGTGATCACTTTGAGAATCAGGAAGACAACCAGTATCATAACTATTATTGGATTTGTTTGTTAGAATCCAGTCAAGTATAGAATGCCTGTTGGTGACCTTGTCAGTGCATGTAGGATAAGTGAAGGCATATAAGTTAATAAAGTTGTTAGGAGAGTTAGAGGAACAGGTAAGCCATCAAGGTTAAAGTCACCAACTATAATAGTTTCTTGACAAAAATTGGAGGAGGCCCATTAAAGGATGTTTTCAATATGTGTGAGGTTGTTTGCAGGGGGAGGTAGATGGCTATTATGATAATGGACTTTTGGGTGTTAATATCTAGATGTGTTGTTAAAATTTCGGCTGTAGGGAGGTGAGGTGGACAAGTACTGAGTTGTACTAAACTGAGGTTGTCTTTAAACATTATAGCAATGCCACCGCCGTGTTTGGATAATCTATGCTTTCTGAGAATACGATAACCAGCAGGAAGTAATTCTTCAGTTTTTATATGTGGCTTGAGCCAGGTTTCAGTAATTATGGCTTTATCTGGGGAGTACAGGTCAATGGCAGCCTGAAATTCATGATTTGAGCCATGATATCGATTTTCTTGCAGCTTTAAATATCGACAGACATTCATAAAGGTTTCCACAAAGTGTAGACATGCTTAGTGTAATCTTTCTGAGTGACTAGAAAGCAAAAACAATGTGGTAGTGACGTTCTTGAATACATATTGTATACACTTAGTGTAGGCATTGTTAGAATTATTTAAACTGCAGATGTTTTGTTTTATTTTTGATTATTGTAAAATTATTGTTCTTAAAATGTTTAGTAATAATTTGGAGCTTTTGTCCTCGGGCATCTGCTGAAAATGGTCTTCTACCCAGTCAGAATTTCCTAGTTATCAAATTCCAATAAATAAATAAATAAATAAATAACAATAATATTTCTAATGTAAATAAATGTTTACAAGTCCTCATTTGGGTCTGCTGATATTTTGAGCTATATTGGGAGAATGAATATATTTACCAGTCCTGTTAGGACAGCTAACTCCACAAGATCACTTCCTTAGTATGCATTATGTATATAAATTACTAATATAGCCTTCAGCCTTGTCTTTTCTATAGAAATTCCCTGAAGCAACAGGTTTAGGCATAGAAAATGGACATGCAGAAACTATACATTGTTTTTGCCTCAAATGAACTTTGTTCTGAATTGGTTAACCAGATAAGGAACTTTAAACTGGAACACCAGTGCATTTCCAGCTTTTATATACTTATCTGAGTGGCAGTTAAGGATATATAGTTGGCAGACAAACATGTCTACTGGTGCAGCTACCTTTGCTACCCTTTTCCAGTTGTGTGTGTATGTGTGTGTGCGTGCGTGTGTGTGTGTCTGCGTGTGTGCGTGCATGCACGCGCGCGTGTGTGTGTGTGTGTGTGTGTGTGTGTGTGTGCGTGTGTGTGTGTGCGTGCGTGTGTGTGCGTGTGTGTGTGTGTGTGTGTGTGTGTGTGTGTGTGTGTGTGTGTGTGTGTGTGTGTGTGTGTGTGTGTGTCTGTGTTTAAAACTAGATATGCCATCCTCCGGCCTTATTTACTTGTAAACATTATACATCACAAACCAAACCATATTGACATCATTTTATTTGTGAACGTTATACATCACTTATAATCTATCCACTCACAAACATTCAGATCCTGCTTTCTTTTAAAGCTCGTTTCTCCTCTACATGTATTGTTCCTACACTTCCCATTTTTTCCTATGTAGTTTGCTCCTACCCTTTTCTAAAGATCCCATTTCCAGTTGTTTTATCTCTGTTACTATTTTCAATACTTCTAGTACAGACGGTTTAGACTTTGAAGCATTCAGCAAGCAGTTGAATGGATCTCCCATCATTATCCCTGATGTCTTTTTATGTCAGTAACATGGTAACAATTG
Organism: Protopterus annectens; assembly: GCF_019279795.1. Taxonomy (NCBI): domain Eukaryota; kingdom Metazoa; phylum Chordata; order Ceratodontiformes; family Protopteridae; genus Protopterus; species Protopterus annectens. The sequence goes on along the minus strand of NC_056750.1, from coordinate 828,857,922 downwards.
TATGTATGTCTCAGATAGTATATCAAACTAGGTATACAAACATTAAAAATGCTTGTAGGTGTTGATGTTTTGTCAAAATACATGGATAAAGTTGTGGCACAAGTTGAAGTCGGACGGCAATTAATTGATTTATATGTCAGTATTACCCATTATGGGATTTTCTGATTTTTGTGACTTTTGTTCATTCTATGTAATTTTTACTAGGCATTGAACCAGGTCATGTTGAAGATAAATGCACTATATTTAGTTATATTCTTTCTTCTAATTTTGAGATAGTTAATTACATGCTATCTTCCTGTTAGCTCAACATTTTTCCTTCATTCACATCCTGGAATATATTTTTACGCACACAAATGCACACACACACACACACACACACACACACACACACACACACACACACACACACACACACACACACGGGTCTAGCTAATAACATCAAATCCACAGAATGCTGAATCACAGTTCATCGAGACAAATGTATCAAAACTGCGGAAGAGTGAAACTCCATATCATCAAACCACAATTCCATGAACTGAAAGGACTTCCTATTCCTCCGTAGCAACAGTAGTGAAGGGAACGGATATACTGTAAATGTACAGTTCACTGGGCAGCTCTGTGGGAGATGTGGGAATGCTGTGGGTATGTGCTTTATTCTACAATGTAGTGTGATCTCAGAGTTGGAATATTTAAGTTGCAGGGGGGTGTGGGGTGTGCAGGGGGCTACAGCCTCCCTGCTAAAATGTAGGATGGGGTAGTGTAGGAATCTGGTGTTTTTTGGGGGGGGGGGTTGTAGGCAGAGCTTGTGTAGTTTTTTGATTTAGGCTTGTGGAAGTGGGGTTCGATGATATGGAGTTTCACTCTTCTGCCGTTTCGATGCATTCATCTCGATGAACTGTGATTCAGTGTTCTGTGGATTTGATGTTATAAGGTAGACCCACACACACATGTTGTACTACTTCCATTATAAAAGTTTTAAAACAAATTTATTAAGACTGGAATGTCAAAAGACTCATGCTTGAAGTTCAAGAAGTTTCTTTCTTGTATGACTATTTGAATATACTTTTTATACCATTTGGCATTTGCTATTTTGGGATCACAGCAGGTCTGACTGTAGTTATTAACTAGGACACAAGTTTCCTAATTAACAGCACATACCTGTGTTCTGAACTATGTGTTGCCTGACACAAAGAGAAAACTATAATTCAAAGTGGAAAGAGATGATGACGAAAAGGGGGGAAGCTCAATAAACAAGGAGAGACTGGGATTTTGGATGCAGGCCTTTAAGGAGAATAACAATAATCATGCAGAATATTATATCCATAAAGTAGCAGAAAGTATTCTAAGAACTAAACGAACATGGGAATTAAGAAAGGAGATTCTGCCAATAGGGATGACTGCAATTAGGGATACAGACAACAGGCAAGAGGGGGCCAGAATTTATTGGAGAAAACTAGCAAAGGAACCAAGGTATCGGGAGCAAATAACTAGAGAGGGAAAGGTAATAGAATGGGACGACGCCAAGAACTTATTTGGACTGCCTTCCCTATCAAGAACTGATGTCAGAGTATAGGCAAGATGTCAGAGTATATGCAAAGAGAAAGAAATAGGGGGTCCTAAATGAAATACCAGCACCGGGAGAGTTTTTATTAGAATCTAGAAAAGAAACTGCTGTTAAAAAGGAATAACTAGTAGACCATATAAAACATTGCATGATAACTCGATCAGAGAAGGTTAGAAAGGATTGGAAAGAGAGAATGAATAAACAATTCACAAATAAACAATGGCGGATATATGTTTGACTCCCAAATATGCAACAAAGTCAAGAAGATTTAAGATCTTTGCTTGGAAGTGTTTACATAGATATTGTTATACCCCAAGTAGTCTCCGATTAATTTTTCCTGAGGTAGACATCAAACATTGGAGGTGTGATGGGGAAGAAAGTGGTAATTGGGACATAGTTTCTGTGAGTATAATGACTTGGCAGACTTCAAAGATTCCCTACAGGCTGCTCTGTTAGAGATGATGGGTGAGCAAACTGGTGTCATTTTTTTTGAGTTATCATACAGAATTGGAATAGCCTAGACATAGTAAGGCCTTGCTGAGTCTAGTTATGATGGCTGCTAAAAAAGCAATTACTAGAAAATGGAAACCGAAGTGTAAACCAACTTTACTAGAAGTAGTGAATGTAGTAACAGACATAAAAAACTGGAATTGGGATCTTTAGAAAAGGGTAGCAGGACATTACATTTGAAAAAAATGAGAAGTGTGGGATCAATACATGCAGATGTGGAATGAGGTTTACAAGAAGGCAGGAATTGAATGAGTTATGCAATGGCTGGCTGGCAATGACTGGATATATTACAAGTGATGTATAATGTTTGCAGCTATAGTTGTATGAGCATCGTTTGTGGTCATAGGATTATAGGATGTTACTAGGCTAATGGCCCTGGGGCCCCTTATAAGTCTAGCTAAGAGTTTATGCCCAAAAAGAAACTTCAGTCAGCACCTTTCACCCCTGTCACTGAGGGACAAACGTTGAACCGTTGGGACAAATTTGTGGTTTCCCATCCACTTGTCAAGATTTCCCTTGAAGAAGGTCAGTGAGGTACTCTGTCTGACATGTCTGGGAAATCTATTCCAGAGAGGGGGCAGCATCTGGGAGACAAACCTGTCTCTCCAGCAGGTTTTATTGATGTTGCATATTAGATTAAGGCCTTTTTAGTGGGTAGTGTGTGAGGAGTTAGATTTATGGATATGGAGCATGTCTAGTAGTGCAGGGTCAGAGATTGCCTTGTAGATGAGACACAGATCACCCTTGAGCAATCTGTATGATATCAAGTACAGTGATAGTGATTTGAGCCTGTCTGCATAGGACAGGTGTTGGAGGCAATGGATACTCTTTGTGAGGTATTTTAATGGCCTTTCTAGTTGGTGCAGATAATGTATAATGTTTGCAACTGAGATTGTGTTGGTATGGTTTATTTTCATTTATATAAATGTAAGATTGCCTATATTATACATGATAATTTAGTATAGATGTTTCTTGTTTAACAAAGATACATAAAGACTGTTTACTTGTTTACACCATTCATATTGAGAAGAATAATGAATTGTAAGCATTATCTGTTCCAATATGACACCCGTTTGAGTCAACATTTTAGTAGTTTGCATCACATCTGCTTGCCCTGCCAGTGCACTAAGTAATTATAAAGTATAGTATCTGTAACATGGTAATGCTGTACTTTACCCAGTTAATTTTGATGGTTGCCATCCTTTTGTAAATATTATTTAGATTTCTGAGTTACAATGCGTGTTCTTTGTTGACAGTGCTTGGAGATGTTAAGGAAATTTATATTACAGGAAGTTATTGTTTATTGGACTAAATCCAAACAGTTGATAGTTGAGGAACAAGTAAATCTTAGGATAGCTACGGAAGTGGTAGCGTATGAGAACAGTAGGAGAATCTAACTTTACTCAGTTTTCAGCTGAGAAACAAGTTGGTCAGGATTCACAGCTGATTAATTATGCTAGGTTAGCCATAGTTTCAAGGCCCGAGATTTAGCCATCATGTCTGTATTTCCCTTGTGAAAATAACAGGTAACTACACAATGGCAAGTTATGAATGACACATCCTCCTTGGGTATAACAATAATGTTCAGGAAGATCAGAAGGGCCAAATGAACAGACTGCATCAGACTGTGGACAGAGACTTATTATAGCAACAAAAGTGAAGTCTCTCAAGCTACCAAGGTTATATCATAGGTTGTAGTATAAAAGTAATTATGGAAGATTCATTCTTTGTGGTACTGTGGGGAAGCCCAGCTAACCCCACTAATGTAATACTGGCTTACGTAGGCGTACCTTAAGATTTACTACTTGACTGAGTTTTGAGTCTGAAGAAACTGCATGCCCTTCATGAAGCCAGTATTCTAGATTCAGTAGTCTTTGCGTTTAATCTGTAAAGATAGTAATTTTTCTATGAAACCAAAATAGCAGCAAACTGGTGAAAAAACAAAAACTAAAACCAATAGAATCACCAGCAGGACTTATAGACCACAAATTTATTCATAAGTTAAGCGCTTTCATCAAGTAACATTGACTTCATCAGAACAATTAGAAAGGCAGTCATATGATTTAAATACATCACAATTGCACAGGATAGGCTAAATTCCCACCAATCAATGAAACTAATTTTGAATAAATTATTACCATAAAATATACAATTACAACTGAATAAAACACAGTGCTAATTGTAAACACTTTTTAAAAATTAAACCCTTTCTGCTTTTTCTTTTAAAACAGGTAAAATAGATATAAAGTCATTCAATCCTGGACACAGGTTTGCTGCTAAATGGAGTTGCCACATCAATTCTCTCTTGTTTAAAGTGTTTTAACAGTTGCCACCCCCAAGGTTTATATCTATCACATCCAGGATGCCAAACTTAAACCCAGAAAAATTAGCACATGATTTACTATGCCTAAATAGAGCATTAGTTTCTTTTAAATTCTTGGTATCATATACATGCTCATATATCCTGGACCTGAGAGCCCTCTCAGTTTTCCCAACATAAAACCCCGGGCAGGAATTACACTTGGCCACATACACTATTGACAATTACCTTTTTTAAAAAACACTGTGCCCTGATTAAAATTGTCTAGTTTTAAACTAACAACTGATAATATAAATTTACACTGTGCACAACAACCACAAGCTTTGGTGAATTCATTTGATTTTAAACCACTGTTGTTCATATTACACTCTAAAGTGAACTTTAAATTGCGACCTACTTTAGTACAAAAAATAGGTTCTTCACCCACTGCTTGCAGAATACTTTGGTCACCCCTGAAAATATTCCAATTCTTGTGAAGAATGTTCCTTATTTCATTATAATGAGAACTATATTGTACAACACAGGCCTGCATAAAGATGTTATTAAAACATTCTACTTTTTCAATATTTTTTGCTTCAGGAAGTCCTTTACCTAACAAGGGCTTATATTTCAAACCCCACTCACTCAAAATCATGTGCTAATTTTTCTGGGTTTAAGTTTGGCATCCTGGATGTGATAGATATAAACCCTAGGGGCGGCAACTGGAAAAACACTTTAAACAAGAGAGAATTGATGTGGCAACTCTGTTTAGCACCAAACCTGTGTCCAGGATTTAATGACTTTATATCTATTTTACCTGTTTTAAAGAAAAAGCAGAAAGGGTTTAATTTTTAAAAAGTGTTTACAATTAGCACTGTGTTTTATTCAGTTTTAATTGTATATTTTATGGTAATAATTTATTCAAAATTAGTTTCATTGATTGGTGGGAATTTAGCCTATCCTGTGCAATTGTGATGTATTTAAATCGTATGACTGCCTTTTTAATTGTTCTGATGAAGTCAACGTTACTTGATGAAAGCGCTTAACTTATGAATAAATCTGTGGTCTATAAGTCCTGCTGGTGATTCTATTGGTTTTAGTTTTTGTTTTTTTACCAGTTCACCACTATTTTGGTTTCTGGTTTTATTTGGTGGCGTTGGGCATATGGATTAATTGGATTCCATAGGTCTGCCTGCGGATGTCGGATTTGGGCAGTCTGTGGAGATTTTAGAACCCAAGAAAGATGTTGCTGAGCTCAGAAGTGAGTTGGCTCATTTTTTGCAACTTTTTTCATCAAAAACGACTTATAGTCACTCTTTAGAGCTTGGCCCTGATGCAAAGGGAAGCTCTGAGAGTCCTGACAGTGTTTCTGGCAGCCATCTGGTTACTGTGGATGTAACCAATGAGTGTCAACGTCGGAGATGCAATGACATCATTACTGAAGCCGTTGTTCATTCGAAACAAGCTGTTTCTACTTTGGAGCACCGTGTGGTTTCTTTACCAGATAAAAATCTGTTTTCTGGTTCTAACGCTTGTTCGGTGCATCCTAACACCAATGGAGTGGTGTATTTTGGCAAAGATGTGGAGGTTATACAGGTGAGTGCACCGGATTTACCGCCAGAAACTGTGAACAACAAGCCAGGTACTGTTTGTCATTCTGTTTTTATGGGGAAGGTTGAAGCCAACGTCATGGCTTCTAATAAACAAGCTGGTTGTTTTACTGGTGCCTCCAGTTCACCCAAAGCCTCAGGAGAGGCTAGTTCTATATTCAAAGTTTTTTTGAATAAAAAGTTTAATTTCACGGCACTCAATAACTGTGGTGAAAGTAACTGTGAGATTAAGAGGAAACAAGATAAGAATTATTCCTCTATAAGAGACATGATTTTTGGGTTTGATAAAAAATGTATAAACTCAAAACTTTGCAAATGGAAATGTTTTATTTCAATGAATGTGTTAGATTGAAGGTGGTTCCTCAAGGACTACATGTTTTCAAATTTCCCTTTGGACTGTATTACGACACTGATATGGTTAAAGATTTTACAAGTCTGTTTGATAAATGGGGTATTGAGCTACTTAACAAGGTGTTAGTTTTTCAAGAACAAATGAAGGTTAAATTACAAAAAGAGGTTGAAATATTAAACAGGGATATTTTGGAAGATTTATTATTTCCTCAGTATGAGGAGCTGTATTTTAAGGTTCTTGATAGGGTTGAAAAAAGTGTAATATACAGTTTCAGAAAAAGAAAAGGAAGCTCAATAGAGATGTTTAACAGTACAAATCTAAAATGGTATACCCTATTGATAGGCTTTTTATTGATAGACAGAGTAAGGAATTTGGATTGGGTAGGTACAATTACCAAGAAGGGGAAGTTTATTCAGAAGTCCCTGAGAATGGGACCCCTTTTTGAGCAACCATTTAATGATGAATTCCATGTAGAGGAGGATTTTTGCCCTCTAAGATGCTCAGAAAGAATAGCGAACAGACAACGAGGAGCCCAATATTATTACAACTCCGACTACCCTGCCCGCAGAGACCATTACTACAAGGGGAGAGGCAGGGGCAGGTATTAGATGGAATTTCTCCCCATTCTAATATTATTTTTTCCTCTAAAGGATTCAATATTTATAATTATACTGACAGGGTTATCTCTGAAGAATATTTTTCCCTTTTTTCTAAAGGGTTCAAGTTTGTTCCTGCTAGAGTACCCGATATAGCAGAAGTATTGCTTGATATTCACATGTATACAAGGAAAGTTAATTTTTGGCTGTTGTTTTCTGGTAAAAATACAGATAAAGTTGGGCAGAGAACCACGGCCTTAAGAAAAAATAGTATATTCAGCCCCCCCCCCCCGTATCCTTTGGTGGCTAGTTTTGAGAATGTGGTTAAACAAGATCTTTATCAACTTTGGGCTAATAATAAGAGCTTATTTTATAATTTGAATTCCAAAGAGAAGGAATTACTTAATTCTCTGAAGTATGACAAAAGCATTTGTATAATGACCCCAGACAAGGGAGGGGAGTTGTGATTTTTGATAGTGAAGATTACAAAAACCTTATTCAAGCTATTTTGTTTCAGGAAGAAAGTTAATTACAAATATCCAAAAACCAGATTAATATTTCTTATCAGTGAATTGATGGCTTTTTGGAAGAATACTTGTTGGAACAAAGGATCAGTCAAGAAACTTATTCTTTTTTATTAAACACTTTTCCCAAGGTGCCCACCATGTTTGGCATCCCCAAGATCCACAAAGATGATTTGTCACCCCCCCCCCCCCTTTAGGCCTATTGTAGCAGCAGGCGGATCTAAGACACATAATTTGGCTGTTTTTGTGGACCAGATGATTAAGCATGTGGTTGAGGATATGCCACATCTTGTCAAGGATTCTTGGGATTTCTTGGGGCAGATTAAGCAGGACTTATGGAATCCTGATTTGTTTTTTCTGATGATAGATGCACATGATTTATTTTCTTGTATTCCTAGGGAGGAAGGTTTAGATTATTTTGAAAAAAATGTTATTTGACTATTCCAAATTATCACCAGAGTGTGTGCAGCTTGTTTGTGAGATTATGGCCTTGAGATTAGACAACAATTGCATTTTTTTTGAAGGACAATACTTCCAACAAATAAATGGAGTTGCTATGGGGGCAGCTTGGGCCCCCAGTTTTGCAAATATTGTATTATTAGGGTGGGAGAAGGAATTTGTTTTTGAAAGAGATTCTACTCAGATATTTTATTTTACAGCAGGTACCTGGACGATATTTTTATTTTATGGAAGGGTACCAAAGAAAATATTGCTGTTTTTATTGAATATCTCAACAGCACTGCCCAGTATTTAAAATGTACTTATGAGTACAATGAGAAGGAGATCCACTAGTTGGATACTACTATTATTAAGGATTTAGGTTATTTTAGATCTAAAGTATATAGGAATAAAACTTTTTGTAATTCTTACCTCCATTTCCAAAGCCATCACCCACTTTACTAGAAAAAATATATTGTCAAGGGGCAGGCCATTAGAATTTCTAGGATGACTTCTCATTTTGAGGACGTCATTCAGGAATTCAATGGCCTTAAGAGTATGTTTTTGGAGAGAGGGTACCCTTTGGAACTTGTTGAGAATATTTTACAGGATATATTGAGTGAGTGCGGTTTGAGATATAAGCCCTTGTTAGATAAAGGACTTTCTGAAACAAAAAATATTGAAAATGTAGAATGTTTTAATAACATCTTTATGCAGGCCTGTGTTGTACAATATAGTTCTCGTTATAATGAAATAAGGAACATTCTTCACAAGAATTGGAATATTTTCAGGGGTGACCAAAGTGTTCTGTAAGCAGTGGGTGAAAAACTTATTTTTTGTACTAAAGTAGGTCGCAATTTAAAGTTCACTTTAGAGTTTAAAATGAACAACAGTGGTTTAAAATCAAATGAATTCACCAAAGCTTGTGGTTGTTGTGCACAGTGTAAATTTATATTATCAGTTGTTAGTTTAAAACTAGACAATTTTAATCAGGGCACAGTGTTTTTTAAAAAAGGTAATTGTCAATAGTGTATGTGGCCAAGTGTAATTCCTCGCTGGGGTTTTATGCTGGGAAAACTGAGAGGGCTCTCAGGTCCAGGATATACGAGCATGTATATGATATCAAGAATTTAAAAGAAACTAATGCTCTATTTAGACATAGTAAATCATGTGCTAATTTTTCTGGGTTTAAGTTTGGCATCCTGGATGTGATAGATATAAACCTTGGGGGCGGCAACTGGAAAAACACTTTAAACAAGAGAGAATTGATGTGGCAACTCCGTTTAGCAGCAAACCTGTGTCCAGGATTGAATGACTTTATATCTATTTTACCTGTTTTAAAAGAAAAAGCAGAAAGGGTTTAATTTTTAAAAAGTGTTTACAATTAGCACTGTGTTTTATTCAGTTGTAATTGTATATTTTATGGTAATAATTTATTCAAAATTAGTTTCATTGATTGGTGGGAATTTAGTCTATCCTGTGCAATTGTGATGTATTTAATCATATGACTGCCTTTCTAATTGTTCTGATGAAGTCAATGTTACTGATGAAAGCGCTTAACTTATGAATAAATTGGTGGTCTATAAGTCCTGCTGGTGATTCTATTGATTTTAATTTTGCTATGACCCTTTGTTATCTGACTGTGACATTTTCAATTATACTTATTGTGAAGATATGTGAAGGCTGCTAGCCTAGCTAGAAAGGATTTTGTAGATAATTCTGTCATTTGTAAATATTAATGTAAGCCACATGCTTGTTCTCTTAAATGTAAGATAATTATGGTAAATGCTGAACTTGAAAAATGTAACCACATTGCACTCTGCTGGTGGAAAGCTGGTAAATCAAGCATTGTGTAATTGTTTGATCTCAAAACTCAGAGCTGAGATGTCTGAATGAAGGAATTCTTCCTATTTTTTTGAGACCAGAGTTAATGGCTAGAATTTACATGTATAATGTATTTTATTGCTCTGGCTTCCTGACCAGCTGCAAGAACAAAAAGGATGTTACACTCTGAGTTTCTCTTTGCCTGGAAAACAGAAACTAATGATGTAATCTGAAATGAGTCAGTGGTACTGTGTTATCAATTTAAGGACAGAGAGAGAGAGAGAGAGACAGAGAATCAGAGTATTTTGCATTTGTCTTCAGAACATCCAACAACATCAGCACTGTATTGCTCTATGTGTAGGTTTATTTTAGAACTGTGTTTGCTATTAGATATAGCTAGGGAATAGGAAGATTAGACTAGTTGTTTCTGTATTGAGGTCAGAACTTTTCTACTGTATTATTTTAAGCATTTATCTGTGATCTCTGAACTCTTGGCTAGCACTGTGTAGTAAGAAGTATTGTCTTGTGTTTTTATTATTTATTATTAAATAGTTTTAAACCTTTCAACTGTGGCTGTTTTGTGTAGAGATAATTTAAGCTCTATAGTACATTGCATGTATATAGAGATACTGGCCAAGCCACCCCAATAGCTTTATTCCTGGGTCACACTTACTATTTGTATAATAATATTGCACAGTTATAATTGGACACCCTTTAGTAAGGGCCTTATTAGTAGATAATAGTGGTTGGTGGCAGTGATTTCTACCTTATAGCCTGGCAGAGAAGGGGGCATAGCTGGAGAACCTGTGCCAGCCTTCCCCAGGAATGCCTGTGTGTTTGTATATAACTCATATCTCAAAGTGTGTGTGTGTGTGTGTGTGTGTGTGTGTGTGTGTGTGCATGTGCGTGTGTGTGTCATCTACTTGGGCAGGGACATAAAGCATTGGTTGGTCAGAGAGGGTGCTGAAGGTTTTTTCTTGACCACTAGGCTGAGATCTGGACCCTATAGCTGTGCCAGTGGGGAGTCTTATTGGGTATCTGAAGAGAACGGGAGAACCCAACCCCAGACCGACTGTGATCTCTGTGTGTTCTTAAGGAAAATTGTACTTTACTGTGTGTGCTTGTTATTTTTCACAATGTGGATGCCCCTCACTGGTGCTAGTGGTGAGGATTGAGGCTCCTTGATTGCTGGGCCAGTGCACAGGCATGACACATATATTATTGCCAGACTGGACTTCAGTCTTTCTGATTGTAACCATTCCACAGTTTGTGTATGACAGTTCAATTTCCAATCTAAAAATATATTATTTCAAGTATATTACTATGTCTCTCTCTCTCTCTCTCTCTCTCTCTCACACACACACACACACACACACACACACACACACACACACACACACACACACACACACACACACACACGCACACACACACACACTTTGCTGATGGTGGTATTCATAGTCTGGGGCTTTGCATTTTCATGACGGTGATCTGCTAAGAGCAGAGCTATCTAAACAGGCAATCAGGGAGCCTCAATCCTCACAAAAAAATCTTGCTTTTTCCCACTTTCTGAAAGTTAAGAAAGTTCAGTTACAGATTTGCTGTTCTGAACTGTTTGGAAGTTTCTAGAAGGACAGTGCTTGCTTGGGCTAAAGGCAAGTCTCTGCGTTCACCAGTGGGAGTGGTTAACACTGAACAGCCTGCCTGTCACTGGAGGAGTGGTTACTACCTAGAAGCTGTAGTTTTATTGGCCATTTTGGGTAAATTCTAAACTCCTTGATCTCTCTCTCTTAAAACCCTACAACTCTCTTTTTGTGCAGTTTTGCGCACTGAGCAGCGTTGGGCAGTGCCGCCTAAACAGGTTTAAACTATTCCAGGCTCCACAAAGTCTGCTCTTCACTTTTTCCCTTAGAACAGTTCAAACTCTCAAAGTAATCACTCTGTTCTCTTTCTAAAGCCCTGCACTTGCTCAGCTCTTATTAGGAAACACTAACTAACTAAAGCACTACACCCTCCTTGACTTCTCATAAGTATTAGGCTCCCGATTGGTCCTTCCTGATCAAGTGAAAAATCAGTTCCCTTCCCTAATCTGATAAGTAAAAAAACAGTTCTCTATACTAATCTGGTATGTCCAAGGGTCCAAGGTTACTCTCCAGTCCAGCTGGTGAATCTGGGAATTTTGAGGCAATGTTACAATTGCCTTATGTACACAGACAACCCTCTCCTCCTTCCAACCAACTCTAATACATGTGAGAGATGCAGTTACACAGCCAAACTGGAGGCAGAGCTCTCTCAACCCAAGACTGGCACAGTCAGTCAGGAGGAAAAGGTAACCAACCACACCACAAATCCAGTCTCACACAGACCTATTGCACCTGCATACCCAACACATAAACACACAAAAACATACTCAGAGGCTCTAAATAAAAATCTGCCTAAACAGAAAAGACCTCCTAAGCAGATATCCAAGCAAAAAACACCCCTCAACAATACCCACGAATCACATATCTCACAAAATCAGTGTGCCTCACAGTCACAGCCCTTAAGGCCAAACAACACACCAAATACACTTATTATAGGAGACTCTATTGTCCGGCACACTGATGTCCTGCTCACCAGACTGAACAAGGAGAAGGTCACTGTAAGCTGCCTGTCAGTTCCCAGGATCCGCCACATAATGCAAGCACTCAGGTCACTCCAAAGCAAGTACAAGTATGACTCCGTCACTGTCCATGCTGGTGTGAATGACCTGAGACGTACCTTCCTGGACTACATGAAAAGAGACATAGAGGAGCTCTCTGACCATGTAACCCAGGCTGGTATGACCCTGACCTTGAGTAGCATCTTGCCCTCACCAAGAATGATGCCACAGTATAAAGACAAAATGATCAGTTTCAACATTTGGCTAAAGCAGTGGTGTCATTCAAAGGGGATCCAGTGTCTGTCAGCCTGAGATGACATGCTCGACAAGCCACGTTGCTTCGCTAGGGATGGCTTGCACCTGTCACCCTTAGGCTTTCGTATACTGGCCAAGACTCTTGCCACCCCCATAGTGCCTTTTTTAGGCAAGGCTCAAAGGACAAACCCACCTCCATAGACAACCCAAGGATAAAAAAACTAAAGGTAATGCTACTCAGTGCCAGAAGTCTAAACCTCAAGATGCATACACTCGAGGCTCTTCTCAGTATGGAGAAAATCGATGTCTGTGCAGTAACAGAAACCTGGTTCAAGGCTCCTGAGAGCACCCCAGCACTACCAGGTTAGAACTCATACCATGCGTTTTGGCCACAAAACTCAGACCGAAGCACAAAAGGAGGGGGAGTATCTATATTCATCAAAGATACCTACACCTCCAGGTTAGTGGCACTGCACAAAGCATCGGAAATCATTCATGTGCAACTAACAGCGGGCAAAACTGCCTTTCAGTTTGTAGCCTGCTACAGAACACCCTCCCTATTACAGGAACCCCACTTGGCATTCCTGAGAACACTGGAGAATATGAAGGTCTCTCCAAACACTATGTTATTGGGTGACTTCAACTACCCAAACATTGACTGGGAAAACTACTCAAGCCCAAACAACCTCGCCCAACAATTTCTTGAATTTATAAACTCTAACACAATGGAACAACTGGTCACCACTTCCACAAGAGGGAACAACATATTGGACCTGGTCATCACCAACATGGGGATTCTATGTTCCACACCAGAGGTAAACCCCTCATTGGTAAGATCAGACCATAAACAAATTTCCCTGGACATCCATATCCCATCCCCACCCCCAGCCAAGGAAATCACTGTAAAGAATTTCTCAAAAGCCAACTTTGCACTTCTCAAGACTGAGGTGGAATCCTTCAAAGCTCCTGGGCCAGAAGATAATACAGCCCAATCCACAAAATCCTTTACAAATGCATTCTATGAGCACCTGCAGGAATGCATGGATCGTGCTATCCCAAATAAAACCAAGACTCACTCCTCCAAAAACAGGAGACCAGTCTGGTGGACCCCAGCCATAAATAAGCTATACAACAGAAGGAGGAAGCTACTACATGACAGAGCAAAATCCCAAAAAGGGAAGGCATCCCTGATCAGTATTAGCAAGAAACTTCGATCCCTCATAAAATCATCAAAGGCCAGTTTCGAAAGAAAAATTGCCCTAGACACTAAAGATAATCACAAGGCCTTTTTTAGTTATGTCAGAAACATGGGCAGAAACTCCCAGATATGCTCTGAATTGTTGCATAACGGTACAAAATATACCGAACCTACAGACATAGCCAACATCCTGGCAGACAGATTCAGCGCAAACTTCTCCCCCCCTTCCCCCCCAAAGGAGCAAATGCCTATCTCAACTGAATGTAACCTCCCTGACATCACAGATGCACAGGTGAAAGCTGCCTTCTCCAAAGCAAAAAACACAGCATCTATGGGACCGGATGGTGTCCCAGGCTGTGTCTTACACGAGCTCTAAGAAAAACTGAACCCTCACATTAAGTCACTGTTCAAACTTAGCCTTACTACAGGATATGTACGCAAAGAATGGTGTACAGCTACAGTGGTCCCACTCCACAAAGGTGGTGCCACAACGGACCCCAGAAACTATTGCCCCATAAGCCTGACTAGTCTGGTCTGTAAAGTTATGGAGCGTATTATCATGGAACTCATAAACAAAGACATTGGGAGCCTCCAGACACTGGACCCTACCCAATTCGGCTTTGTTAAGGGCAGATCTTGCCTCTTAAACCTAGTTGATTTCTTTGAATGTTACCAAAGCCATAGATGAGGGCAAGGTAGTCCACACAGCCTACCTGGACCTTGCAAAAGCCTTCGACACAATACCCCACTCAGGCATCATAAATAAGCTTACCAGCTTAAATATCAACCACTATATCACAAGATAGGTTGCAAACTGGCTCAGAGATAGAACCCACATGGTCAGAATCGCAGGTGCCATGTCTGAATCCAAACCAGTTACAAGTGGCGTCCCACAGGGCTCAGTTCTGGGACCTGTCTTGTTCGGTATATACTTCTCTGAGGTTCAGGCTAACACAGGGGGATTATGGCTGACAAAGTTCGCAGATGACTGCAAACTGGGGGCCATAATCAAATCTCCAGCTGACACAAGCATCCTCCAAAAGGGTCTCACAGAGATGGATGCTTGGTGCCAGAGCCACGGCCTCAAGCTAAATGCTAAAAAGTGCATAGTCATCCCCTTTGGGAAAAACAAGGTTCCCACAAATTACCACATAGGTGGTAATACATTAAGTATGGAAGAAGTAATTAGAGATTTGGGGACCAACGTAGATAGTAATCTCTCCTTTGATAATCACGTTGCCAAAGTGGTTAGAAAGACCTTATCACGAAAGGGTTCGCATCTAGATCAAGAGAGGTCATTGTGCCCCTCTACTCGTCACTCATCAGGCCCATAACTGAATACAATGCCCCTTTTGGGATGTACCTTACCCGACACCTGCAGCAACTGGAGAGACCCCAAAAGTACCTCACCAATTGGATCATGGGCTACAAACAGATGTCCTATGCAGCTTGACTAAAGAAACTCCAGCTCTACTCAGTTGCTTACCACCTACTCAGAGGCGATCTATGCCTGACGTACAAAGCCATGTCAAACCCAGAATTAATGGACATGCTCCACCTCAAAAAATCCAAGTCCCTTAGAGCTACACGCTTCAGGGACCTAAACCTCAGCACAAAAATAAACAGGACATGCTGGAGGGACAGATTCATTTCACAGAGGCTCCTCTCACTCTGGAATAGAATCCCAATTCATGTTAGACATAGCCCCTCGCTGACCCTCTTCAAGCGAAATCTGGACGCGTGGATGGGAAATTGCAAATTTACCCCTGGGATCTCTTCTGTGTCCCTGCTAGACAGAGGCACAGTAAACTAATCTTAAAAGGGTACCTTCTGTGATCTACTTTACAGAGGCACAGTAGGCTAATCTAATAGGGAGGCGGAAGCCAAATACACTCTGGCTATGCTTATAAATGCCCTAGGGCAGATAGCCTAGTATCTACCTATGAACCTATGAACCTAAATCCTGGATTTTCAGCATAAATAAGTACATGCAACACACCCCCAGTGTAGAAGTGTAACATGCATAATGAATAAACAATAGGGAGACAGCTATAATACTATTAAGGGGCTTTACATGTATGCGTATGATTTCAATTCATAGACATGAATCTACAATGAGCTCATTTGCATACTAAGCATATAAGTAGCCCTGAACCTATGCCAGTAAACAACACTTTTGCAGGAGAATTTGGAGATGTAAGGGAAGATTGGTGGATGTTGTCCATAGGCCTGGACATGTTATTGAATGGGTTGCTTAGGTAAATGTTTCATATTGGTGTTTGTGCATACTAGGACATGTTATGTAAGAGGTCATGTGGGTAAGTGTTCCATTTCAGTGCTTGTGCATACCTGGACATATTACTGAAGGGGTTGCTTGAGGAAATGCTTCATTTTGGTGCTTGTGCATACGTGGACATTTTACAGAAGGGGTTGCTTGGATAAATGTTGCATTTTGGTGCTTTTGTATACCTGGACATACCCCTAAAAGGGTCATTTTGAGAAATGTTTCATTTTGGTGTTTGCATGCACCTGGACATATTACTGAAGGGGTCACTTGGAGGAAATATTTCATTTTGGTTATTGTGCATACCTGGACATGTTACTGGAGGGGTTGCTTGAGAAAATGTTTCATTTTGGTGCTTGTGCATACTATCACATATTACCGAAGAGGGTCAGTCTGGTGAATGTTTCATTTTGATGCTTTGCATACCTGGACATTTTACTCAAAGGGTCACTTGGAAAAATGTTCTATTTTGTTGCTTATGCAAACCTGGACATAATCTTAAAAGGGTTGCTTGGGGAAATGTTTCATTTTGCTGATTGTGCGTACATGAACATATTACTGAAGGGGTCACTTAGTGAAATGTTTCATTCTGGTATCGTGCATTTTACTTAAGAGGTCACTTGGCGATACAATTCATTTGTGTATCAGAGTAGTGCTTATACATATATAGTCAAACTGATGAAGTAATCGCTAGATAAAATCATTTATTTGTGTTATTTTAGTGCTTGTGCATACTTAATACAAACCAGTGAAGGCTTTGCTGGGTGAAATAATTAATTTGTCTATCAGAGAAGTGTTTGTGCATACTTGGGGGCATGTTTGCAGAATGAAACTCCAGTATCAATGGTGAAGCATCACTTTTAACAATCGATGTGTGTGCCGCAAGGATGTTGGACTATGAACTGCAAAACTGCCTGATTAGCACACTATGCTTTACATCATTTCTGATTTGCATATTATTCTTTCTAAGGCCTTTTGCATCAGTGTAAGTGGCCTGTACGAACCTTGCCTTTGCAATGCTCATTCATAAGCATCAGGAATACCCCTATCACATTTGTGCATGTGTCTATGAATACTAGCCTCAGGCATATTAAAAAATAATAAAACTTACCCTAAATCTACCACTACTCCTATCCCCAAACATCAACATTAGAGGAATAAACACTCTTACCCTAGCAGTACTGCAAAACATGACACACACACACACACACACACAAACACACATACACACACAAACATATGCAAACATTTCAAACATATCAGTACCCAGCACATCTGTTCCATTAGCTAGTCCATATTCCAACCCTAACCTGCAAAAAATCACATGCAAACATACATACATAGAAATACACTCACATACACACACACACACACACACACACACACACACACACACACACACACACACACACACACACACACACACACACACACATACATACAAACACACTCTCAAGATAAATGTTGAAACTTTCATTACAAACAATGAGTTTCTGCAGTACTCTCTACTCCCACTTACCTTTCATTTGCTGGTGTACACTTCGACTAAAACAAACAAAGTTTGCATCCAACCAGTTCTGACTCCTGAAAAT
The DNA here is from genome assembly GCF_019279795.1 of Protopterus annectens. Classification (NCBI taxonomy): domain Eukaryota; kingdom Metazoa; phylum Chordata; order Ceratodontiformes; family Protopteridae; genus Protopterus; species Protopterus annectens. The sequence goes on along the minus strand of NC_056750.1, from coordinate 828,840,235 downwards.
CCTTCAGCCAATGAATGGTAAGTTCAACCAAATGTACTATACTCATTATTTTATAAGTTTCAACCAACATTAACATATGTTGAATCACGGTTGTAAGGGTGCAATCCAGACAAACCTTTCATAAATTCTTTGTAATTCATTTATTATTTTGTAACTATAACAACGGTGAAATATTGTTTCAACATTCAGCAAAAATCGTGATAACCTAGTAACAGTATTGTAGGTTCAGTCAGATTTCCGACTGGTTCACAGGTTTGCTTGGTATATAGGAAGCTAGATTTGCTCTATTATAACAAAAGTGAATCCAGCAGAATACTGGCAGTGTACCCTTAAATATTTGGTGTATTGAACTAAGGGTGGCATGTGGTCTGTGTTTCAGTCTCCACCCACTTCAAGTAAAGAATTCATTTAGCAGCAGCCATGTCTCATTCTCTGCCATCTTTCCATTTATAAATGAATGCTACATTGTGTCAGAAGTGCTTTCATAATTAGCAGTCCTAGAAACAAATAACAAAGTAAATAGTTTAAACTGTGTAGTGACTATTATATTGTAGCTGTAAGAAACCATAGATTACCAGGTTATTAATTTATCTTATGTGTGTCACAGTTTACAAATAACCATTCTGCTCTTAAAAACTTAACTCACTCAAGCCTATAAGGCCATTTTTATATACCAGTTCACACTCATACCTCCTTATTGTGTACAGAGTATTTTTGAGCCTGGCATCTTTAACCAAGTGACTTATCAGCTAATAATAGGCAGTATTAGAAAGTGCAAATGACACTAAGACTGCTAATCCAGGATGCCCTGCAGTAGAGAAATTAATAAATGTATTTACCACTTATTATTAATCAATGAATGTATTTACCACTTATTATTAATTAATAAATGTATTTACCACTTATTACTAATTAAATGTATTTACTACTTATTAATTAATGCATGTATTTACCACTTATTATTAATTAATACATGTATTTACCACTTATTAAGTAAATGTATTTACTACGTATTATTAATTAATGCATGTATTTATCACTTATTATTAATTAATACATGTATTTACCACTTATTATTCATATTTTCATATTTATGTTCATATTTTCAGAACAAAGATCCTACCAGTTATTGAGAGGCATGATGTGAAATGCCATAGTAAGAGATATAAAAATTCATTGTCAATGCCATTTATATCACACTATACCTGAGATACTGCTAGTTGTTTGTTAGTAATTATGAAAATAAACAATATTTTCATATATACCTAATATTCTTACAAATTGTTACATGACATCAGGTGAAACCTTAAACTGTCTTTGATATTTGCATTGTAGACTGTGCATCTTTAGTTATATTCTTTTCCTAATCAGGTGTCTCACAGTTCACCCTTCTATGGTACAAAAGCTATGTGTCCAAAAGGTATCAAGTCAGTAAAATGGCACTCTGTGTTCTCTCCTTAACTCTCATCCACCACCAGTGTACCACAAGGCTCTATCCTTGGTCCCCTCCTCTTTATCATTCTCATCAACACCCTCATTCACACAACAGGCCTCCCTAATACAGTATGCAGATGACTCCACACTCATTTGCACATCTGACACCGTGGTACACCCCAAAAGTTACTCAGGAAGCTTTAACAACAGCTGAAACTTGGCTTTGTAACTCACAACTTATGCTGAACCCTAAAAAAAACTAATACTTTTTTCCTCCAAATCCCTCTCCCAAGAAAACCAAAATTTAACGTCCTCTCTCTTGATAATATAATCATTGAAGTCACTTCTCATAACAAACTATTAGGGATGATAGTGGATATTAATCTTAAATTCAACTTGCATATAAAAAATTGCATAAGAAAAACTCATCAAAAACTAGGGGTGGATTAGAGAGCCAAACCTTTTCTGACAGACACAACTAAAACTACACTTACCACTACTTATCTCCTCCTCACACTTCTTTATGGCTCCCCCATCCTTACTTCAGTCATCACAAAAATCAGAACCTGAACAATGCTATAACAAAGTTACTAAATCTGCAACAAATAAGCCTTTCAGAACCCATCACTGTATGGCACTAAAAGGCCTAAACTGGTTAGAGCTATCACATCTGCTAACATATACACAGCTTTTTGCCACTTATAAAATTATCCAGAATTCATCTGCTTGTTTAGCACTAAATAATATTCTACTACTCTGTTCCCAGTCAGTTGTTATGATCAAGTGACTAAAAACTCCTGCCTGTCCACAAACCTCTCAAATCTACTAGGCATTGTGTGTACTTGTACCATGTTGCTAAGGCCTGGAACTCCTTATCTCTCTCCATCAGGTCAATACTCTCCCTCCCATCCTTCAAAACAATTCTAAAAGACTACCTAGCCAAAAGCTAGCTCTGTTCTTGTTCAACATCAGGATAAACTATATCCCTAAATGTGAACAAGTACCTATTTGTTAGGAACATTATGTCTCCTAACTCTCCCTTTTTCACTCATTTCCTTACTTCTATCAATTTCTCTTCCCCAGCTTTTTCATAAATATACCTTAAGTCTGCTTTTCTCTCACCTCATATTGCAATTCCTGTTTTTATTATACTAACTTACCTTTATTTCTTTCTATAAACTGGCTAGAATTTCTTTTATTAAATCATCATCATATAACTTGTTTCTATTATTAACCAATGTTTTCATGTCTAATTTGGTATAATTATTTAAACTATAACTGTTTTTCTGTATTATTTTTAAAGACTATAACATTATTGTTTTTAAAATGTTTTGTAATACTTTGGAGCTTTTCTCCCCAGGCCTCTGCTGAAATGGGTTTCTACTCAGTCAGACTTTCCTGGTAATCAAATGTCAAAAAAAATATTTATATTGCTAATTAAACAGTTGCCTTTTTTTCTCTAAATATCTCAATAAACATGCATTCATAGAGGAATTTCTTGTTGCCATGTGAAAGTTTGTCTGGTTAAGAAAAATATTCAAACAATAATTATTTAAGTACTACTGTTTCCAAGATATGACAATTTGTTTGTGAAAGTTTAAGAAAATACAATTTGGAGTTTGGGTGCATTATAATATATTAGAGCATTTTTTGGAAAGACTATGAAAGCACTGACTGTTATCACTGCAAAGAATACTTCTTGCTGATAACATTACCATTGTACATTTTTACTAGCTAGTACTGTTCACAAAATATTTACATTTATTTATCCTATGCTTTTTTAAGTATATTTTTCAGAAAATGCTCTGGAATGGAAAATGTGTGTAGGCTGTAGAGGTGTGGCATAGCTTCTTGTAGCACTCTCAGTTTCTGTTGATATTTTATGTTTATATGTGTTGTGGTTACTGTTTTGAATGTTGACACTGTTATAGATCAGTTTCACTAGACCCATTTTAATATGACAATAATAGATTGTTGTATATTTGTAGATTTCCAAGGATATCACTTAATACTTCATCAGTGCCAGAAGTGTTCAAGAGAGAGATAGTACATATTTTGAAAGGGTTTAAGGGTTTGGTTAACACCATTGATTATTTGCTGGTAATGGGTCAAATTAAGCAGAAATATGGCACAAGATAGAGCAAGCTATTGAACAAAGAAGTGTCAGGTTTGTGCATCCATTCAGAGGTATATGTGCAACATTCTAACCTCAGAATGTCAAAACCCAGCAACTGAAAAAAAATGGATGCCATGGTGCAAATACATAATCCAGACAGCAACAAGTCCTAGTGAGGTGTTTGGGAATGGCATAATACTTATTGGAGCATACAGATTATATATTGAACCTTTTTAAGCCTTTGTGGAAGCTTTTAAAACATGAACTAGAATGATAATTGTTGCTAGAATAAGACAATTTTGAAATAATAAAAACATGTTTTAATGAGGCATCAAATGTGAAATATTAAGGTTTCATGGGATCATAGGATGATATGAGATTACTAGGCTAGTGACTCCACTAAAACTTAACTTTTTAGATAGGTAAAACTTAAGTTACCTACTTTCACATCTAACTACTCTAGTGCACACTGTAGTGTGTTTAGGTTAAACCATTTTTTTTTCATCTTACCTTTAAGCAACTATTGCAAGACCACCAGTTTCTGGAGAGCCCATATTCTGCCTCTCAGTAGTTATCTTGGGATTTGTGCTTCTGTTTTCTCCTGGTGAGAGAAGAAGTACAGTTACATTATTTCCTGGAGACTGCTGATCACCAGAAAGCTTAATTACTGCTTTATAGGTGACAGCTTGGAATCTGTGCTTATATTTTGATCCTGGTGAGAGTAGGAGCAGAATGCATTGATTCCTGACTCTTTCTGGTTGGAGAGTGAGTGTCTGTGCTTAATGTATCTGATTGGTCTGGTTGCTATTTGAGGCATCTACCAGAAAAAGGCTACAAGTCTGCAGACCCTTGCATCATCTGGGACAAGACTGTGGATGATCAAACAGGCCGTGACCTGCTTCTCTTCTTGGGATTGGTACTAACACTTTGCTTCTGGTGAGAGAAGAAGCAAAGGAGTATTGTATCCCAACAGAGTGAAGCTGAGCTGGGACCAGCATTAGTAGTAGCCAGGCAGTAGCCATTCATGCGACTCCCCTCTTTTCATCATTCTTGACAAGCTAATTCTTTATTTTTCAGTAATTACTGCTTCATTTCTTTCTAACTTTAGAATATCGACCTAAATACTTCATCCTTAAAGTTTCAGGGTCTATGTATTAGTTTTCCCTCAAGTGTTTGGCAGTGCTCTGTACATACTCAGACACCTTGAATGAAAATTTTCCTGTAAATGGAATATATAAGGAAGCATCTCCAGTACTTAGTAATAATGACCATCCCTCCTGGCATGTCTAAAGATCTGTTCCCTGTGCTTTCTCCAATTACCCTGGTGAACTTGGGCATTCTGAGGCAGTGTAGCAACTGCCTCATGTACACAGACAACCCTCTCCTCTTATCTTCCAACACTCAGACTTGTGAGAGATACACTTATATATCCAAATTGGAAGGCATGTACTCTCAAGCCAAGACTGGAATAGCTGGCCAAGATGAGAAGGTCAACACCTGAACTACACCACATGTAACACATAGACCTCCAGAACACCCACCATCACAGCTCTCACATAAAAACACAAACCACACACCCACCTTCATGGAGGCTCTCAATAGAAATCTATCCAAACAGCAGAGACCTCCAAGGCAGAAATGCACTCAACCACCACAACACAGTACAAAACACAAGACACATAGCTTACCTACACAATGTGCCCCTCAACCTAAGCCCCTAAGGCAAAACAGCTTTCCCAATACACTAATCATAGATGACTCGATAGTGAGGCACACTGATGTCCCACTCACTAGGCTGAATAAGGAGAAGGTAATAGTCAGCTGTCTATCAGGTGCCAGAATCCGACACATAACACACGCACTCAGGTCACGCCACAACAAGTACAAGTATGACTCTGTCACTGTCCATGTGGGTATGAATGACCTGAGATGTACCTCCCTGGACTACATGAAAAGAGATATGGAGGAGCTCTCAGATTATGTGGCCCAGGCAGGTATGACCCTAGACCTGAGCAGCATCCTACCATCACCCAGAATGATACCACAGTACAAGCAGAAAATGATTGACTTCAACAGTTGGCTAAGTTTCTGGAATCATTCTAAGGGGATCCAGTATCTGTCTGCTTGGGATGACATGATTGACAGACCTTGATGCTTTGCCAGAGATGGCCTGCATCTGTCACCCCTAGGTTGCTGGATACTGGCTAAGACTCTTGCTACCCTTATAGTGCTTTTTTAGGCAATGTTCGAAAGACCAAATTACCACCATAACAGCTATAAATAAATGCAATTTGAGGGTCATGCTGCTCAATTCTAGAAGTCTAAATCTCAAGATGCACTTGCTCAAAGCACTCCTCAAAATGGAGAACATCAACATTTGTGCTGTAATGGAGACTTGGTTTAAAGCAGCAGAAAGCACCCTGGCACTGCCAGGGTATATCTCATTCCACACTTTTCGGTCCCAGAACATGGACTGAAGCTCCAAAGGCAGTGGTGTCTCCATATTCATAAAGGATATGCACACCTCCAGACTGGTAGCCCAGCATAACACATCTGAGATACTTCAGGTACAGCTAACACTGGGAAAGATGGCAATTCAGGGTGTAGCCTGCTATAGGTCCCCAACCATGTCCCAAGACTCTCACTCCACATTCCTAAGCACCCTAGAAACTATTAGGGTCCAACCCAACATTCTCATACTAGGTGACTTCAACTACCCCAAGGCCTTTGATACAATTTCCTACTCAAGGAATTATTGATAAACTCACCAAACTAGGCATCAACCCCTATATCACTAGTTGGTTTGCAAACTAGTTCACAGATAGAACCCACAGTGTGAAAGTAGTGGACTCCAAGTCAGACTGCCAACCAGTCACACGTGGAGTCCCACAGGGATTGGTTCTGGGTCCTCTCCTGTTTGGCCTTTACTTCTCAGAAGTCCAGGCCAATACGGAGGGACTCTGACTGACCAAGTTTGCAGACGACTGCAAGCTGGAAGTCATTATTAACTCCCCAAGTGATGTAGACATCCTATAGAAAGGTCTCACTGAGACCAATGACTGATGTTGAAACCATGGCCTTAAGCTTAATGCCAAAAAATGCATCGTCATCCCCTTTGGGAAAATCTCAGTTCCCGCTAATTACCACATCGATAGGAGCCCACTGAACATTATAAGAGATCTGGGGACACAGGTTGACAGCATTCTCTCCTTCAACCACCACATTGCCACTGTGGTCAGAAAGTCATTCTATGTGGCACATCTCATTAGTAATGGTTTTGCATCCTTGAAGAAAGAGGTCATCTCTCTCTACTCTTCCCTCATTAGGCCAGTCATCGAGTATAATGATCCATTTGGCATGTACCTCACTAGACACATGCAACAGCTGGAAAGGCCACAAAAGTACCTCACGAAGTGGATCCTAGGACTTAAACATGTCATACACGGACAGGCTCAAAAAAACCCCAGCTATTCTCTGTCTCATATTGTCTACTAAGAGGCGATCTCTGCTTGACTTACAAAGCCATGTCTGACCAAGCTCTGTTAGAAATGCCACATCTAAAGAAATCCAAATCTCTTCACACCACATGCTCCAGAGACCTCAGCTTTGTTACTACAATCAAGAGAACATGCTGGAGGGACAGGTTCATAACCCAGAGACTGCCCATGCTCTGGCATTGACTTCCCATACATGTCAAGCAGAGCACTTCACTGGCCCCCTCAAGAGAAATATTGATGAGTGGATGGGAAATAGAAAGTTTTCTCCTGGGATCACTCCAGTGGCTCTACTTGATAGAGGCACTGGGAACTAACATTTGGTGGCATGATGCCAGGGCACTTCTATGGGATAGGCTTGTAAAGGCTCCAGGTCCATTAGCCTAATACACATCTATGAACCTATGAACCTATGGAGCCCTTACAAGCCCAGCTAAGAGTTTATCCCCATAAAACAAACCTCAATCAACACCTGTCACTCCTGTCAATGAGGGACACAGGTGAAACCCCTGGAACAAATTTGTGGTTTCCCATCCACTCATCAAGGTTGCTCTTGAAGAGGGTCAGTGATGTACTTTGTTTGACATGTATGGGGAGTCTATTCCAGAGATGTGGCAGTCTCTGCAAGACAAATCTGTCTCTCCAGCAGGTTTTGTTAATGTCACATATTAGATTTAGGCATGTTGATTGGGTAATGCTTAAGAGTTAGACTTATGCATATGAAGCATCTCTAGTAGGGCAGGGTCTGGGATTGGGTTATAGGCGAGACACAGATCACCTATGAGCAATCTGTACGATACTGAGTAGAGTGATAGTGATTTGAGCCTTGTCCACGTAGGACAGGTGTTGGAGGCCATGGATTCTCTTTGTGAGGTATTTCTGTGGCCTTTCCAGTTGGTACAGGTGTTTGGAGAGGTACATACCAAATGTCACTGTACTCAATTATTGGCCTAATGATGGAGGAGTACAGAGAGGTAATAACCTCATTTTTTCTGGATGCAATCCCTTTACTTATGAGATGAACCAAGTAAAAGGCTTTCTGACCACTGCTGCTATATGATTGTTGAATGTGAGATTGTTGTCAACCTGTATACCAAGGTTTCTCAACAAAGGTTGTGTGCTTAGGGGGGTTGCTGGTTATGTGGTAATCAGGTAATCAGTAAGGGAAATGTTTTTTGGCGAATTATATAATACATTTTTTTGATTTTAACTTAAGGCCATGACTTTGGCATAAGTCATTTGGGTTCCTATTACCCGATCAAATGTTTAGGTTAGTGAATACCTAAATGTCGATCTGGTAATAGCAAAAGAAAAAAACTTTGATCGGCTGATTTAATGCAGGGAAATAATTCCCTTGGCCGTTATGTGGATTTTGCCCCTTTCCCCACTGTAGAGCGATCTCGGAGTTGGTATATTTAGTTAACGGGGGGGGGGGGGTGAGGCCTCACAATTCATTTTGGTTTAAATTTTTTTTTTGCGACTGAGGGAATTCATTCTCTACGTTAAATTGGTTGTTTGCTGTTTTAATTTTTTGATATTACCAGTTCGACATTTAGGTATTTGCTAACCTAAACATTTGATTGGGTAATATAGATGCAAGCCATGTGCTGCTGTGAGACCCTTTTGTAGTATGTTAACATCATTTGGGGAGTCAATGACAACACCCAACTTACAGTTGTCTGCAAACTTGGTCAGCCACAGGCCTTTTGTCTTTGCCTGGAACTCTGATAGAAGTAGATGCCAAACAGCAGGGGTCCCAGGACAGATCCCTGGGGAACACCACTAGTAACAGGTCTGCTGTCAGAGGTGGAGGCACCTATTTTTAACCTTGTGGGTCCTATCTGTGAGCCAGTTGGCCACCCACCTGATGAGATAGGGATTTATGCCAAGTTGTGTTAGCTTTTTGGTGATGCCTGCATGGGGATTGTGTCAAAGGCTTTAGCCAAGTCAATGTAAATTGTATGTAGGGACTTTCCCTCATCCAGTGCCTTGGTGACAGTCTCAAAAAAGTCAACGAGGTTCAACATGCAAGATCTGTCCTTGACAAATCTGAACTGGGTGGGATCAAGTGCTTGGAGATTGCCTATGACCTTATTTATGAAGTAATAATAATACACTCCATGGCCTTACAGATCAGACTTGTCAAGTTAATGGGGGTGGTAGTTTCCAGGGTCAGTAATGGCACCACCTTTGTGCAAAGGGATGACAATGGCAGTTCTCCACTCTGCTGGAATGAAGCCTGTACTTAGGCTATGGTTGAATAGGGTGCTCAATGACAAAGCTAGTTCTTGCTAAAGATATTGTAGAATACAGCCTGGGATACTATCAGGTCCCATGGAAGCTGTTTTCTTTGCCTTGTATAGGGCCTTTTACAGTTGACTCACAGAGATGTGAGGTGTGGGACAAGTATCAAGGATGCTGAATGAGCCTTTGAGGGGACAGGGGGTGAAGTTTGTGCTGAACCTATCTGCTAGCAGGTTGGGTAAGTCAACAGGATCATTGTAAGTGGTACCATTATGAACTAATTCAGAACAAACTTGGGCTTTGCCATGGAGGTTCCTGACATAACTGAAAAAAGCTTTGTGGTTAGCCTTTGTTTCAGAGGCTAGATTTCAATTCATAATTGGCTTTGGAGGTTTTCACTAATGATCTCATTTGCTTGTTGAGGCTAAGGAGGGAGTTTTTCCAATTGGGAATTTGTGCCTTTTTACCCTTGGACAACAGGTTCTTCCTTTAGTTGTAAAGCCTATTGACAGAGGATGTCCACCAGACAGGTTTGTGTTTTCTTGAGGAACAGGTTTTGGTTCTGTTGAGTATGGCTCAGTCCATGCAGTTGTACGGGTGCTTGTATACTGCACTGGCGTACTATTCAGCATATTTGTCTGCATCCTCTGAGGGGGGCAGTGGTGTGAAGCTGCTGCTGAATATGCTGAGGGTTGGGAGAGTGGCCTAATGGTTAAGGTGTTTGCCTTACAAACACAAGGTGCAGGGTTTGAGTCTCACAAGGGATAATTGGCTAGGCTTAAAATGGCTCGCAAAGGCAGTTAGCTTAGTACTAATCTATTAACCTATGAACCTATATCCTCCTTTAGGAGGTTATAGTCAGCTTTTGAAAAGTTTTTTAGCCTGATTAAATACCTGTGTTTCAAGTTAATGCAAATCAGTATGTAAATAACACCTGCAGCATATGACTCAAGAGTGGTTACTGAAACAGACTGGATAAGCTTAAAGAGAAAAGAAAAGTGAATTCCCATTTATATGTGTATAAAATGCTATGGGTATCCATCAGGTTTACAAATGCTGGTCATGCATGACATTTTAAACACTCATCATACAGGGCACTTGTCCAGTCTTAATCTACAAAAATATGATCTCATGGTGCAATACAATACAAAACAGTTATGTAGATACCAACAAATAAAACACTCAGACTCATAGAATATAAAAACTTCAACAAAATAGGAATCATGACCACTGACATGACCACGATTAAGCACTTTCATTATGTCTTCTTTTACTGAATAAAGACAAAAGTGTTAAATTCAATTGTCATGTTCTTTTAGTTTGATTTTTTTTCTTTTCCTGCAACTGAACAGACCTGTATTGCAAATATGTTAAACAGAGCCTACATAAAAGAGTAAAGCTAAGATTTGCCCACTGCAAATGTTGAATAAATGAAAACGTTTAAGAAATGTGTACAAATAAAGGTATGCATTTATCTAGATAGATCACCATGAGTCATGGGCCATTTTAATCATCTATTGTTCACAGTAACATAAAGGTGTATTCCTAACTGAATGAAAAGTGTGTCTTGCAGACAGAGGCCAACAGTAAACAATCCCTTACTAACATTTATGGTTACTTAAAAGTTCATCCTCCTGGGCTGGCCACATGTCTCTTACAGAATAACAGCAAACATTCCCTAATTAACATATTCCCCCACATAACTTCTAAGCAACCTCTTAACATACCCTTTCTAACAAATATCTCTCCAAGGGGATGCAATTAAGTTGGGTTGCACTACTTGGCTTATAAAGGCCCTGGTGGTTGTCAGCCTAGTATATACCTCTGAATCTATAACTCCATGTTTAATATTCATCCAGTATGTGTATGTGATACACTAAGCATAGAATGCAGCACACACATAAAGCTAGCCTGTCCTCTCTTTAAAGATTTTGGGATGCTATTGTTCTTAAAAAAAAAACTTTTGGTCCAGAATTTAGATAGGTGATAGAGGTAAATTATAACGAGATTTGTGCCACAATTTTTGAAATGAATGATCTATATATTCTCAATGAGATCACAGTAGTATTTTGTAAATGTATAGAATTAGAAGGAAGGATTCACCTCCTAAGAGAGTGAAGGAAAACAATCACCTAGCATCTCATCAAAAATGTTTTTTTTTTTTTTCACGGAGTATAACAATCATCTTACATACAATTGTCAAGACATTTCATGATTGTTATCACAGAAATAAATGGGAAAGGAGAGACAGCACACCAATATGCTCTCTGAAGGAGAGCTCAAATAAGCTTCTACATCAGTCAGAAGGTCTTTGTGCCAAAGTCTGTGAAAGTTGCACTGGAAAGCTATACAACTTAACTGGGAATCAATATCTGAACCTCCTGGCTAGTGTTCTACCTGTTCTACCACTAAGCTACTGAAACAGCTAAGAGTTAGATGCTGTTTTTGGAGTGCTATCTTTCCTTCATACAAACATGATGCATATAAACAGGTTGATGAAAATAGAGGAAGTGCAACTACAGATTTCCATTAACTAACCAACCAACTAACCAACTAACTAACTAAGTAACTAACTAACTATTTGATCATAGTTATTATATTTTAGCTGTGTCTGTCATTTAACTATTAGCTTTTCCCAGGTTAAATGTAACTACACAACCTGGAGATGTGGAAGAGAAAAGACCCATTTGAAAATGATTGCAAAGTGTAACGAGTTTCAGAACTTCTTATTCATTCTGCTTGAATTGCTGTGAGTTTTTTAGAGTGGTACAATTCACAGGTTTTGCATTTCTCACAGGGTACCTACCATAAACTTTTGGCAGAATTTATCAGCTATCTATTAAGATGTTTTGAAAGAGCTCGACATATTTGGTGATCTGATTGAAAGATTCCAGAATCAAACAAAGTAGGGTGAGCAGTGAAATCTAAAACATGATCCTAGAATGAGTTAGACATTCAGTACAAGCCTCATCCTTGACCAGTGCCAAAAACTCTATCAAGTCATCACTTTTATATAAGTTTAGAAGACCATAAAAACCCACCAAAGGTCAAAGACTGCATTGCCTTTTATGAAACCTGAAATGAAAACACTTATTTCAATGACATATATGAATGTTAATGCTGACAACAGATGTATTTTAAAGTTGCTTAAAAACACGAATGAGATCTGCTAAAATAGAGATATGGCAGAATTTAGAAATGATGCTGCAACTATTAATATCTGATAGAGTATTTACTATGTTATCAACTTACTAACTTTATTTGCGAAAAATGCAAATATAGAAGAACACAACCAATATGACAGCTCATGTCAAGTGGTCAGTATCTGTCTCAAGAAATTAAATAAAAAGTGCGATCATTTTGCAGAAGCAATATCTCAGCCTCTTCACTTTTAAATCCTGACAATTTCAAATGATTTCTCTAAAATCA